>NC_136264.1:82722164-83117164 GCF_964187855.1 Myxine glutinosa | reverse complement strand
CATACACACACACACACACACATCCAACCCCCCCTCCTCCACATGCACACCCCAACCCCTCCCCACACATCCCTACACACACACATCCCCCCCCCCCCTCCTCCACACACACACCACAACCCCCCCACCCCACATACACATCCAACCAACCAACCCCCCCCCTCCTCCACACACACACCCCAACCCCCCCCCAACATACACACATATCCACCCCCCCCACCCCCACACACACCCACACACACGCACATCCCCACATATGCACACACACACACACACACACACACACACACACACACACACACACACACACACACACACACACACACACACACATCCCCCCTCCCCCCACACACACACCCCTCCACACATACACACACACACATCCAACCCCCCCCCCCTCTTCCACACACACACCCCAACCCCCCCCCCCCCACATACACACATATCCACCCCCCCCCCCTACACCCACACACAAACACCCCCACATGCACATCCTCCACACACACACCCCAACCCCCCCCCAATACACACATATCCACCCCCCCCCACACACAAACACCCCCACGCCCCTTCCCCCACACGTACACCCCTCCTACACATGCACACACCAACCCCCCCCCCCCCCCCCACCCACATACACACACATTCCCCCCTCCCCCACACATGCAGACCCCTCCACACATCCACACATCCACACACACGCACATCCCCACATCCACACACATCCCCACATCCACACACATCCGCACACACACATGAACACATCCCCACGTGCATACACACACAAACACACATCCCCAGACCCCCCCCCCCCCCCCCACACACACACACACACACACACACACACACACACACACACACACACACACACACACACACACACACACACACACACACACCCCACCTCCACACATACACACACACATCTGCCCCCCCCCCCTCCATATGCACACCCCAACTCCCCCAACTCCCCCCCGCACCCCCCACCCCCCCCCCACACACACACAGACATCCACGCACACACATTCCCCATCCCCCCACATGCACACCCCTCCATACATACATACACACACACACACACACATCCAACCCCCCCCCCCCCACCCCAACATACACCCATATCCACCCCACCCCCCACATCCACACACATACACATCCCCACATGCATACACACACACACACACACACACACACACACACACACACACACACACACACACACACACACACACACACACACATCCCACACACACACACACACACACACACACACATCCCCCCTCCCCCCACACACACACCCCTCCACACATACACACACACACATCCAACCCCCCCCCCTCTTCCACACACACACCCCAACCCCCCCACCCCCACATACACACATATCCACCCCCCCCCCACACCCACACACAAACACCCCCACACGCACATCCTCCACACACACACCCCAACCCCCCCCCAATACACACATATCCACCCCCCCCACACACAAACACCCCCACGCCCCTCCCCCCACACGTACACCCCTCCTACACATGCACACACCAACCCCCCCCCCCCCCACCCACATACACACACATTCCCCCCTCCCCCACACACGCAGACCCCTCCACACATACACACACACCCCTCCACACATACACACCCTCCACACATACACACACACACCCCTCCACACATACACACCCTCCACACATACACACACACACCCCTCCACACACACACACCCCCCTCCACACACACCCCCCTCCACCCCCCCCTCCCCCCCCCCCCCCCACACACACACCCCTCCACCCCCCCCTCCCACATACACACATATCCACCCCCCCCCCACACCCACACACAAACACCCCCACACGCACATCCTCCACACACACACCCCAACCCCCCCCCCAATACACACATATCCACCCCCCCCCACACACAAACACCCCCACGCCCCTCCCCCCACACGTACACCCCTCCTACACATGCACACCCCAACCCCCCCCCCCAACATACACAAATATCCCCCCCCCCCACACACATCCACACACAAACACGAACACATCCCCACATGCATACACACACAAACACACATCCCCAGACCCCCCCCCCCCACACACACATACATACACACACACACACACACACCCTCCCCCCACCACACACACACCCTCCACACACACACCCTCCACACATACACACACACACACACACACACAAACATCCAACCCCCCCTCCTCCACATGCACACCCCAACCCCTCCCCACACATCCCTACACACACACATCCCCCCCCTTCACACACACACATCCCCCCCCCCTCCTCCACACGCACACCACAACCCCCCCACCCCACATACACACATATCCACCCCTCCCCCACACCCACACACAAACACCCCCACATGCACATCCTACACACACACACACACACACACACACACACACACACACACACACACACACACACACACACACACACACACACACACACACACACACACACACACACAACCCCCCCATACAGACATATCCACCCCCCCACACACACACAAACACCCCCACACCCACACCCCTCCACACATACACACCCCCCCCTCCACACACCCACACACACATCCAACCCCCCTCCTCCACACGCACACCCCAACCCCCCCCCAACATACACAAATATCCACCCCCCCCCCCCCCACACACACACACACACACACACACATCCACACACACGCACATCCCCACATCCACGCACATCCACACACACACGAACACATCCCCACGTGCATACACACACAGACACACATCCCCAGACCCCCCCCCCCCCACACACACACACACACACCCTCCCCCCACCACACACACACACACACACCCCACCTCCACACATACACACACACATCTGCCCCCCCCCCCTCCATATGCACACCCCAACTCCCCCCGCCCCCCCACCCACACACACACACAGACATCCACACACACGCACATCCACACACACACACATTTCCCATCCCCCCACATGCACACCCCTCCACACACACACACACACACACACACACACACACACACACACACACACACACACACACACACACACACACACACACACACACACACACATCCAACCCCCCGCCTCATCCACACGCACACCCCAACCACCCCAACCGCCCCCCCCCTCGCCCCAACATACACCCATATCCACCCCACCCCCACATCCACACACATGCACATCCACACATCCACACACAAACACATCCCCACATGCATACACACACAAACACACACACACACACATCCACACATAATAATAATAATATTTCATTTATTTTGTATAGCGCTTTTCATGAAGCCCAAAGGCGCTTCCCCAGACACCCCCGCCCCGCCCCCCGACACACACAACCTCCCCCCCCCCCCACCACACACACACACACACATATCCACCCCCACCCACACATTCGCCCTCCCTCCACATGCACACCCCTCCACACATGCACACCCCAACCCCCCCCCCCCCCTCCTCCACACGCACACCCCAACCCCCCCACCCCCCACATACACACATATCCATCCCCCAAACCCACACACAAACACCCCCACAACCCTCCACACATACACATACACACACACATCCACCCCCCCTCCTCCACACGCACACCCCAACCCCCCCCCCAACATACACAAATATCCACCCCCCCCCCTACACACACACATCCACACACACACACATGAACACATCCCCACGTGCATACACACACAAACACACATCCCCAGACCCCCCCCCCCCCACACACACACACCCTCCCCCCACCACACACACACACACACACACACACACACACACACACACACACACACACACACACACACACACACACACACACACACACACACACACACACATCCCCCCGACATGCACACCCCTCCAAACACACAAACACACCACCCCCCCCTCCACCCCCACACACATCCCCCCCCCCACACACCCCCACAGACATATATATATATATACACACACACACACACACCCACACACACCAACCCCACCTCCACACACACACACACATCCCTCCCCCCCCCCCCCCCCCACACACACATCCCCCCCTACACGCACGCACACACACACACACACACCGCACCCCCAACACACACACGCACACTCATATATCCACACACACACACACCCCCACACATATCCACACAAACGCACATCCCCTTCCCCCCCACCCCCAAAGACACATCCCCCCACACACATCCCCCCACACATACATCCCCTTCCCCCCCACCCCCCAAGACACATCCCCACACACACATCCCCTCCCACCCCCCACCCCCCACCCCAACACACATCCCCCCACCCCCAACACACACACACACATACATATACACACACACATAAACACACACCCACACACACACACACATATACACACACCCACACACAAACACCCCCACACGCACACCCTCCACACAAACACATGCACACATCCCCCCACACCCCCCCCCCCACACTCACACATATCCCCCCACCCCTAACACACACACAAACAAACGCACACATCCCCCCACCCACCCCCAACACACACACACAGACACACACATCCCCCCCACCCCCAACACACACGCACACACACAAACACCCCCACACCCCTCCCCCTCCACACATACAGCCCTCCACACACACACACAACCCTCCCTCCTCCACACGCACACCCCAACACCCTCCAACCTCCACACACACACATATCCACCCGCCCCCCCCCCACCCACCCAAAACACACGCACACATCCCCCCACCCCCACCCCACCACACATACACACACCCCTCCACACACACACCCTCCACACACACACCCTCCACACATACACACACACACACACACACACACACAAACATCCAACCCCCCCTCCTCCACATGCACACCCCAACCCCTCCCCACACATCCCTACACACACACATCCCCCCCTTCACACACACACACATCCCCCCCCTCCTCCACACGCACACCACAACCCCCCCACCCCACATACACACATATCCACCCCTCCCCCACACCCACACACAAACACCCCCACATGCACATCCTACACACACACACACACACACACACACACACACACACACACACACACACACACACACACACACACACACACACACACACACACACACACAACCCCCCCATACAGACATATCCACCCCCCCACACACACACAAACACCCCCACACCCACACCCCTCCACACATACACACCCCCCCCTCCACACACCCACACACACATCCAACCCCCCCTCCTCCACACGCACACCCCAACCCCCCCCCCAACATACACAAATATCCACCCCCCCCCCCACACACACACACACACACACACACACACACACACACACATCCACACACACGCACATCCCCACATCCACGCACATCCACACACACACGAACACATCCCCACGTGCATACACACACAGACACACATCCCCAGACCCCCCCCCCCCCACACACACACACACACACACCCTCCCCCCACCACACACACACACACACACACCCCACCTCCACACATACACACACACATCTGCCCCCCCCCCCCCTCCATATGCACACCCCAACTCCCCCCGCCCCCCCACCCACACACACACACAGACATCCACACACACGCACATCCACACACACACACATTTCCCATCCCCCCACATGCACACCCCTCCATACACACACACACACACACACACACACACACACACACACACACACACACACACACACACACACACATCCAACCCCCTGCCTCATCCACACGCACACCCCAACCACCCCAACCGCCCCCCCCCCGCCCCAACATACACCCATATCCACCCCACCCCCACATCCACACACATGCACATCCACACATCCACACACAAACACATCCCCACATGCATACACACACAAACACACACACACACACATCCACACATAATAATAATAATATTTCATTTATTTTGTATAGCGCTTTTCATGAAGCCCAAAGGCGCTTCCCCAGACACCCCCGCCCCGCCCCCCGACACACACAACCTCCCCCCCCCCCACCACACACACACACACACATATCCACCCCCACCCACACATTCGCCCTCCCTCCACATGCACACCCCTCCACACATGCACACCCCAACCCCCCCCCCCCCCTCCTCCACACGCACACCCCAACCCCCCCACCCCCCCACATACACACATATCCATCCCCCCAAACCCACACACAAACACCCCCACAACCCTCCACACATACACATACACACACACATCCAACCCCCCCTCCTCCACACGCACACCCCAACCCCCCCCCCCCAACATACACAAATATCCACCCCCCCCCCTACACACACACATCCACACACACACACATGAACACATCCCCACATGCATACACACACAAACACACATCCCCAGACCCCCCCCCCCCCACACACACACACCCTCCCCCCACCACACACACACACACACACACACACACACACACATACACACACACACACCCCACCTCCACACATACACACACACATCTGCCCCCCCCTCCATATGCACACCCCAACTCCCCCCGCCCCCCCCCCCCCACCCACACACACACACACACACACACACACAGACATCCACACACACGCACATCCACACACACACATTCCCCATCCCCCCACATGCACACCCCTCCATACATACACACACACACACACACATCCAACCCCCCCCCTCATCCACACGCACACCCCAACCCCCCCCCCCCCCCACCCCAACATACACCCCACCCCCACATCCACACACATCCACACACAAACACATCCCCACATGCATACACACACACACACATACACACACACACACACACACACACACACACACACACACACACACACACACACACACACACACACACACACACAATAATAATAATAATTCATTTATTTTGTATAGTGCTTTTCATGAAGCCCAAAGGCGCTTCCCCAGACCCCCCGCCCTCCCCCCACACACGCCCCCCCCCCCCTCCACACACACACACACCCACCCACACACACCAAACCCCTCCCACACACACCCACACATATCCACCCCCACCCACACACACATTCGCCCTCCCTCCACATGCACACCCCTCCACACATACACACACACATACACACATCCAACCCCCCCCCCCCCCCCCACATACACACATATCCACCTGCCCCCCCCCCACACCCCCACCCAAACACACGCACACACACACGCAAACACACGCACACATACCCCCACCCCACACCCACACCCCTCCACACATACACACACATCCAACGCCCCCTCCTCCACACGCACACACCAACCCCCCTCCCCCCACATACACACATATCCACCCCCCCCCACACATATCCACCCCCCCCCCCCCCCCCCACCCACACACACATAGACATCCACACACACATAGACATCCACACACACATTCGCCCTCCCTCCACATGCACACCCCTCCACACATAAACACACACACACATCCAACCCCCCCCCTCCTCCACACGCACAACCCAACCCCCCACCCCCAACACACACACATATCCACCCCCCCAAACCCACACACAAACACCCCCACAACCCTCCACACATCCACACACACGCACATCCCCACATCCACACACATCCGCACACACACATGAACACATCCCCACATGCATACACACACAAACACACATCCCCAGACCCCCCCCCCCACACACACCCTCCCCCACCACACACACACACACACACACACACACACACACACACACACACACACACACACACACACCCCACCTCCACACATACACACACACACACACACACACACCCCACCTCCACACATACACACACACATCTGCCCCCCCCTCCATATGCACACCCCAACTCCCCCCGCACCCCCCCCCCCACCCCCCCCCCCCCCACACACACACAGACATCCACACACACGCACATCCACACACACACATTCCCCATCCCCCCACATGCACACCCCTCCATACATACATACACACACACACACACACACACACACACACACACACACACACACACACACACACACACACACACACACACACACACACACACACACATCCAACCCCCCCCCCCTCATCCACACGCACACCCCAACCCCCCCCCCCCCACCCCAACATACACCCATATCCACCCCACCCCCACATCCACACACATACACATCCCCACATGCATACACACACACACACACACACACACACACACACACACACACACACACACACACACACACACACACACACACACACAATAATAATAATTCATTTATTTTGTATAGTGCTTTTCATGAAGCCCAAAGGCGCTTCCCCAGACCCAAAACACACCCTCCCCCCCCCCCCCCACCCCACCACACACACACCCACACACACACACCAAACCCCTCCCACACACACCCACACATATCCACCCCCACCTACACACACATTCGCCCTCCCTCCACATGCACACCCCTCCACACATACACACACACACACACACACATCCAACCCCCCCCTCCTCCACATGCACACCCCAACCCCTCCCCACACATCCCTACACACACACATCCCCCCCCCTCCTCCACACACACACCACAACCCCCCCACCCCACATACACATCCAACCAACCAACCCCCCCCCCCCTCCTCCACACACACACCCCAACCCCCCCCCCCCAACATACACACATATCCACCCCCCCCACCCCCACACACACGCACATCCCCACATATGCACACATCCACACACACACACACACACACACACACACACACACACACACACACACACACACACACACACACACACACACACACACACACACACACACACACACACATCCCCCCTCCCCCACACACACACCCCTCCACACATACACACACACACATCCAACCCCCCCCCCTCTTCCACACACACACCCCAACCCCCCCCCCCACATACACACATATCCACCCCCCCCCCTACACCCACACACAAACACCCCCACACGCACATCCTCCACACACACACCCCAACCCCCCCCCAATACACACATATCCACCCCCCCCCCCACACACAAACACCCCCACGCCCCTTCCCCCACACGTACACCCCTCCTACACATGCACACACCAACCCCGCCCCCCCCCCACCCACATACACACACATTCCCCCCTCCCCCACACATGCAGACCCCTCCACACATCCACACATCCACACACACGCACATCCCCACATCCACACACACGCACATCCCGAACACATCCCCACGTGCATACACACACAAACACACATCCCCAGACCCCCCCCCCCCCACACACACACACACACACACACACACACACACACACACACACACACACACACACACACACACACACACACACATCTGCCCCCCCCCCCTCCATATGCACACCCCAACTCCCCCAACTCCCCCCGCACCCCCCACCCCCCCCCCCCACACACACAGACATCCACGCACACACATTCCCCATCCCCCCACATGCACACCCCCTCCATACATACATACACACACACACACACACACACACATCCAACCCCCCCCCCCCCCCCCACCCCAACATACACCCATATCCACCCCACCCCCACATCCACACACATACACATCCCCACATGCATACACACACACACACACACACACACACACACACACCACACACACACACACACACACACACACACACACACACACACACACACACACACACCACACACACATAATAATAATAATAATTCATTTATTTTGTATAGTGCTTTTCATGAAGCCCAAAGGCGCTTCCCCAGACCCCCCCCCCCCCCACACCCTCCCCCTCCCCACCCCACCACACACACACCCACACACACACACCAAACCCCTCCCACACACACCCACACATATCCACCCCCACCCACACACACATTCGCCCTCCCTCACATGCACACCCCTCCACACATACACACACACACACACACATCCAACCCCCCCTCCTCCACATGCACACCCCAACCCCTCCCACACATCCCTACACACACACATCCCCCCCTCCTCCACACACACACCACAAACCCCCCCCCCCCCCCCCCACCCCACATACACATCCAACCAACCAACCCCCCCCCCCCTCCTCCACACACACACCCCAACCCCCCCCCCCCAACATACACACATATCCACCCCCCCCCACCCCCACACACACGCACATCCCCACATATGCACACATCCACACACACACACACACACACACACACACACACACACACACACACACACACACACACACACACATCCCCCCTCCCCCCACACACACACCCCTCCACACATACACACACACACATCCAACCCCCCCCCCCTCTTCCACACACACACACCCAACCCCCCACCCCCACATACACACATATCCACCCCCCCCCCACACCCACACACAAACACCCCCACACGCACATCCCTCCACACACACACCCCAACCCCCCCCCAATACACACATATCCACCCCCCCACACACAAACACCCCCACGCCCCTCCCCCCACACGTACACCCTCTCCTACACATGCACACACCAACCCCCCCCCCCCCCCCCCACCCACATACACACACATTCCCCCCCTCCCCCACACACGCAGACCCCTCCACACATACACACACACCCCTCCACACATACACACCCTCCACACATACACACACACACCCCTCCACACATACACACCCTCCACACATACACACACACACCCCTCCACCACACACACACCCCCCTCCACACACACCCCCCTCCACCCCCCCTCCCCCCCCCCCCCCCACACACACCCCTCCACCCCCCCTCCCACATACACACATATCCACCCCCCCCCCACACCCACACACAAACACCCCCACACGCACATCCCTCCACACACACACCCCAACCCCCCCCCCAATACACACATATCCACCCCCCCCACACACAAACACCCCCACGCCCCTCCCCCCACACGTACACCCCTCCTTACACATGCACACCCCAACCCCCCCCCCAACATACACAAATATCCCCCCCCCCCCCCACACACATCCACACACAAACACGAACACATCCCCACATGCATACACACACAAACACACATCCCCAGACCCCCCCCCCCCCCACACACACATACACACACACACACACACACCCTCCCCCACCACACACACACACACACACACACACACACACACACACACACACACACACACACACACACACACACAAAACCCCACCTCCACACATACATCTGCCCCCCCCCCCCCCTCCATATGCACACCCCAACTCCCCCACCCACACACAGACATCCACACACACACACACATTCCCCATCCCCCCACATGCACACCCCTCCATACATACACACACACACACACACACATCCAACCCCCCCCCCCCCCCCCCTCATCCACACCCCAACCCCCCCCCCCCCCCAACATACACCCATATCCACCCCACCCCCACATCCACACACATTCACACACAAACACATCCCCACATGCATACACACACACACACACACACACACACACACACACACACACACACACACACACACACCCAGACCCCCCCCCCCACCCACACACCCTCCCCCCCCCACCACCCACACCCACACACACCAAACCCCTCACACACACACCCCCCCCTCCCCCCCCCCCCCCCCCACGCACACATCCCTCCCCCCCCCCCCCCCCACACCCACACACACATCCACACATGTCAATCCATGCACTGGATTGCAGAAAAAGCCATTTAAAAAAGAAAATTAACCTGAAATTGCAGAAACAGAATTATTTATTTTATCTGAGAAGCTAAACGATTCTTCTTCTTCTTTACTAGCTCACAACTTTATGTCGAATGCGATCATGTTAAAAAAAAGTCAGAATTTGAGCAAATCTGTTTCATTCGTTTGTTAATAGACCTCATCTATTGAGAAATCTGCAATTGGAATTTTATTATGAGGTTCAAATGACCGCGGGAGATCGCGTTATCGTGACCACGTCCTGGAAGGACAAAAGGAATGTGCTATTCTTCTTTAGTACCTCAAACTTTGGGTGAAATACGATCGATTTTAAAAAAGTCAGAATTTGAGCAAATCTGTTTCATTCGTTTGTTCATAGACCTCATCTATTGAGAAATCTGCAATTGGAATTTTATTTGAGGTTCAAATGACCGCAGGAGATCGCGTTATCGTGATCACGTTCTGGAAAGACAAAACGGTAGGTTTCTTCTTCTTTCAACAATAAATACTTATAGCTTCGAGACCATCCAATCATCTTGAAATTTTGCACACTTCTTTTGCTTGATGAGAGCTACATTGCATTAAAAATTCAAGTCGATCCATGCAGTGGTTCAAGAGTTACAAGCTTTTAAAATTTAACTTCATTATTTATTGCGTCCAAACCATGTGACTTATCAAAACGTCTCAAGTAACGTTGAAACATACCCCCATGAGGAACATTTGTGTAAAGTTTCCACTCGATATCTCCACAAATTATGGAGGGGATACCATTTCTAGTTTGAGCTTTAAAACGTCATAACTCTGAAACCATGTGTCGGATGACATCGTGCTCAGTGACTTTTTTGTTCGTCATGGGTATGCGAATATGCATGCCAAGTTTGGGCTCGATCCGTTCAGCCGTTGCGGAGAAAAAGGGGTTTTTGTGTTTTTTCACAAAAAACAAGATGGCGGCCGAACCATGTGACGTATGACTTCGAAAAATTTTGCATTCTGAGTTTTTTTTAACTAAGCATCTGGGAAAAAAATCCCATTTTTGGGGGAGAAATTTTTTGTTTGACGAATTCTAACCTCTTAACGTTAGCATTTTTAATATACTCGATACACATGTCTTTTGTTCCCATTGAAGAGTTCTTTAGAATGAGCCATTCCTCAAATTTTTCCATTGAGCCGTTTCGGAGATAGGGGGGAAAGGTTTAATTTGTTTTACAAGATGGCGCCCACACCACGTGACCTATGACATCATAATTAGCATTAAAAAATTCTAGGAGCCGAGACGATCATTTGATGAAAATTTCCTGTCAATCCGACCAGCGGTTGCTGAGAACATTAATTATGAAGTTTTCGGAGGTGCAAAATAGGGCGGAAGAATAATAAGAAAAACTCTAGCAGTAATAATAGGTTTCCTCTCCATTTCATGGAGAGTAAACCTAATGACAAAAACACGGAGCTTTTTGTGCTGTACTCTCAGGGCGATTCACAGCAAAGAGACCGGAAGAAATGAGACTAATGCCTTTATAAGCATGTCTAAGTAACCGCGACACCAATTGGTTCTTCAGTCATGACATCATTGGTGTTCTGAATGCCAATTGGTTGACTCAGTCACCATTGTCCCTGGCTCTGATTGGCTGGAGTGGCGTTGTCAGCGATGACACACCATTTACATCATGACCCTGGAGGGACACCTGGTTGCCATTGCACGGCACCTGGTTGCCAACCCCGATTGTGCAGACCAGTACAATGCAGATATGATCAAGATATTGAGCCGAGGTCGCAGTACGTTTCATCTACGTATACTAGAAGCAACCTTCATCCATTACACGGACCCTATATTGTGTCGTCAAAAGGAATTTGTACATTCTTTCATTCTCATTCAACATGGAAAGATTAAAGGTATTTCCCCGACTGCTGTCCATGGTATGTCTGCAAATGGTGAGTCCCCGGCTTTGGTGCAACCTCATCCCCCCTCCCTCCAGGGTAATGATGCAAATGGTGCGTCATCGCTGACAACACCGCTCCAGCCAATCGGTGCCAGGGACAGTGGTGACTGAGTCAATCAATGGGCGTTCAGAACACCAATGACATCATGGCTGATGAACCAATCAGCGTCGCGGTTACTTTGACATGCCATTAATGCACTAGTTCTCATCTCTCCGGTCTCTTTGCTGTGAATCGCCTTCAAGAGTGCAGCACGAAAAGCTTCGGTGTTATTGTCATTATGTCGTGTTTGTTTTCTTCTATATTAAAGAAAGTAAATGTCAAATGAGAGAGACAGACAGAGACAGAGAGACACAGAGAGAGAGAGACAGAGCCAGTCAGAGAGACACAGAGCCAAAGACACAAATCCAGAACCAGAGGCACAGAGAAAGACACCAACTACAGTCACGTGAAAAAGTAAGTACACCCCATGTAAAGTTTTGAATTTTTCAACATATTTCAACATCCAGCTATCTGATCTTCATTTCAACAATATTGATAGATAAAGGTGATATAATACAACAAATATCATGAAACATTTACATTTTGTAGTCCATTGTATAATTTTAATAAACATAAATGCAAATTTCGCATGTGGAAAAAGTAAGTACACCCCTACATTTATCACGACTTCAAATACCTAAAATTAGAATCAGGTGCACCAGCTCAGGTGCAAATGATTAGAACATTGTTAGAGAGGATCTTGGAGGAACCTGTCTTATTTAAACCTCAGACATTTAGTTTGGTTTGCTCTTTGTTGTTGAAGTGTGCGACGTCACCATGCCTAGATCAAAAGAGCTCTCCGAGGCCTTTAGAAAAGGTTTATGGATGCCTTCGAGTCTGGGAAGGGATTTAAAAAGATCTCCAAACAATTTGAAATCAATCATTCGACTGTCCAGGAGATCATCCACAAGTGGAGAGGATTCCAAACAAGTAGGGCTGTCAACCGAGCCGAGACCGGGATGAAATCCCGGCGGTTTCGGCTTTCGAGACGGTCTCGGGACGGTCCCGAGATAAATTGATTGACGCAATTTCTCGGTAAAAAAATCCCGGTTAAAATTCCAACTTCTTGCAGATATTTTCCATAATAGAGGCATTTATTGAGCCTTGCTTTCATTACTCTGCTTCTGCACAAGCATCATTTTTCGCAAGTGCAGCTGAACTGACACAAACGATGATAGATAAAGTAAACTCACTGTTCCAGGATTTTCCCCTTGTCAACAAACAATGCACTGCAAACGAATCCGAATTCCGAATCCGGATCTTCACCAACATCTAATCATGTCGTCCTTGTCACACACGCTGCATCTCCACAAAATTTCGTCCGAATCCGTCCACAACTTTTTGAGACATTGTGTTCACAAACAAAGGGACAAACAGACAGGAGTGAAAACATAAACCTCCATCTACCTTTGGTGCGGAGGTAACGAAATCAGGATAAAGGTCCCAATGAAAATCCCCCGCATCGCGACTTCATTTTAAACCGTCGAATCCTTCCGCTGTATCACTCCGCCTCGCTCCGCCTACGCTACGGTACGGTCACGTGTCCGTCCTTGGAGACGAGTTACAGGATGTGGTTGCTATGGTCTTTTGCACATTAATATCGAGGGACTCGCTCGAGGCCCCGTGATTGGAGGGACGATGTTTATTTAGATTAAAAACACGTTTATAACGGATTATTCTACACACAATGTATTAATACAAGTACAATACATTATGTAGTTTTATGAAATGAGTTTTTGATGAACGTTTATGTTTAATTGCAACGCTAAATCTATAAATAGTAAGAATCGCTCAGGGTTTGGTTTGACGGTTTGAATGTGAAAGTATTTTGGTTATCTTATCTCCACTTTCGGCCTGATAAGTTGATTACGTTTACTTTAGTCACAGTGTCAAAATAAGGAGGGGGGGGGGGTGATCACTACACCGCCTGCTTTATAATTTACTAGCAGAAGTACCTGGCATTGCTGGGCGGGGGAGGGGAGGGGAGGGGAACGGGGGGGGGGGGGGGGGGAGCGAGCCCCTTGGCGATCACAACTCACAAAATGATAATGAAACTCTAACCGGGACTCGAATATGCCTGGGCAGAAACATTTTCTCCCTCTCTATGACATTCCGAGCAAGAAATTACACGACAATACAAACTGTAATGAGATAACCCGGTCCCATCGGTGGCCGATCATCTGCATGTAGGCGGTGTATTTTATTTCATCCCGGTAAATGGAAGCTAAGTCGGAATTTAAGTACTGAACATCAGAAATGAATTTTTTTCATTGTTGTTTATATATTGTAATGAAATGCCATTATTTTTGAAGCCTTATTATTATTATTATTTTTTTTTTTTTTTTTTTTTTTTTTTACTTTGCCGGGAACCGAGTCGATCCGAGATCCCGTTATGAAAATTGAAAATTTATCGAGACGGTTCCGAGACGGGATTTTGAATCTAGCTAACAGCACTACAAACAACTACCAATTTGTTCAGGCCAGGCCGCCCCAGCAAGTTCAGCCCGAGAGCAGACCGCAATATGCTGAAAGAAGTCTCTAAGAACCCCAGAATGTCATCACGGGACCAACAGGTAGCTCTTGCCACTGTTGATGTCAAAGTGCATGAGTCTACCATTAGAAAGAGGCTGCACAAATTTGATCTACATGGGAGGTGTGCCAGGAGAAAACCTTTGCTGTCCAGAAAGAGCATCAGGGCAAGACTAAAGTTTGCCAATGAACACCTAGGCAAAGACCAGCACTTCTGGAACAATGTGATCTGGACAGATGAGTCAAAGGTAGAGCTATTTGGCCACAGTACCAGAAGACATGTTTGGCGAAAACCAAAGACAGCATTTGACCACAAGAACCTGATACCAACTGTAAAGCATGGTGGTGGAAATATTATGGTTTGGGGCAGCTTTGCTGCATCAGGGCCTGGGCAGCTCACCGTCATAGAATCCACGATGAATTCTTCATTGTACCAGAGGGTGCTTGAGGATAATGTGAGGCCATCTGTCGGCAAGTTGAAGGTCAACTGAAGGTCGACCTTGCAACATGCCAATGACCCCAAACATACCAGTAAATCCACCAAGGAATGGCTGAAAAGAAAGAAATGGAGGGTTCTGGAATGGCCAAGTCAAAGCCCGGATCTAAATCCCATCGAGATGTTGTGGGGGGATTTGAAACGAGCTGTGCATACAAGAAACTGTCCCTGGTGTTGGGCTAGCGGCTCGGGTGCCGGCTTTGGATCCTAGGATCCTGGGTTCGAATCTCGGTCGATCGCCGAATTAATGCCAGGGGGGTTGTCTCAGCCTGTCATCCTTCCGAGGTCGGCAAATTGAGTACCAGTTCACTGGTAATTCCCTGTTTGTCGTTGAAGGCGGCAAAAAGGGTTGGCGTCAGGAAGGGCATCCGGCCGTAAAACATTGCTTCAAAAAAGGGGACCAAAAAACAACAACCACCACGGTCCACCGAAAAGGCCAACCCCCGCTTTGCGGGGAAAAATGGCCTCTAAACGGTAGTTTTTTTTTTTTTTTTTGGTTTTTTTGTGCATGCAAGAAACCCCTCAAACATCGCACACCTGAAAGAATTCTGCATGGAGGAGTGGGCAAAAATTTCTCCCAGTCGATGTCAGAGACTGGTAGACAGTTATAAGAAACGCCTACTTGAGGTTGTTTCTGCCAAAGGGGGCAATACCACCTATTAGAGCCAAGGGTGTACTTACCTTATCCACATGCAAAATTTGCATTTATGTTTATTTAAATGATACAATGGACTACAAAATGTAAATGTTTCATGATATTTGTTGTATTATATCACCTTTATCTATCAATATTGTTGAAATGAAGATCAAATAGCTGTATGTTGGAATATGTTGAAAAAGTCAAAACTTTACATGGGGTGTACTTACTTTTTCACGTGACTGTATGTGCAATATTTAAGATTTCTAAGTCAGCTGATCTTTAAGGAAAAAAAGTCAAAATTAACAATTTTGATCTCTTGGGTCACTCTGACCTCAAAGAAAAATCAATTTTATTTCATTGCAGCTGTTTTAGGGCTCCAGTCAAGGCCTGCCTTTTTTGCATGTGAAAAAAGGTAAAAAGTCCAAACATTTGAACAGCCTCGGATGTGCCCCTTGACCCCATGGTCAAGGCACAACGTCAACAAGGCTGTCCCAATAACAATACACATGCGCCTCAACCCCAAGAGGGAAGCGCATGGTCATTCAAACGCATGCATCATGCCCCCGAGGGGCCACAATGCATGGTCATTCAATTGGGACCACTCCTCTCAATAGGAGTAAGACCCCTTGATCCTCTGACAGGGAATTTACTCCTGTCAGGTAACCAATGGCAACTCATCTTTTAAGATAAAGCCGCCATGGGTTTGCCATGGGTCATTGCAGCCATAAGGATTAAGAAAGCTCATTCCAGCTACCGGTGTGTACCCCGGTTTAGAATAGGTACACCGTATCCCTGCGTGTCATAAGAGGTGACTAAAAGGGTTGGCGTCAGGAAGGGCATCCGGCCATAAAACATTGCCTCAAAAAGGGAACCATGACAATTACATATGGGCAGGGTACAGCCCAAAGTATCCCGTGGGGGACTTCACTCCCTCTCGTCAAAAATCAAGGTGGGGAACCCGATTGAAGCAAGGGTGGAAATAACTCCATTTATGACGACGAAACGTCTGATGCCCCACGTGGAGATCGGTTTCTGAGGTTTGGGACATGGAATGTAGGGACAATGACAGGAAGATCAGGAGAAGTGGTGGAAGTATTGGTCAGAAGAAGAGTGGACATATGTTGTGTGCAGGATACGAGATGGAAGGGAAGACGAGATCACCAGCATCTCTTATCTTCCCCCATCCAAACCCTTGATCTTTTCTACCCCCGCTAATTCACCCCAGATCCACTTTTTTGAAATTCCAACTTCTTTTCTGGAAGCCCTTGCAGTGTCCATATGTTTTATACCTCTCCCGCCTCCCCCCCAAGCCCTCTCCCTCCCACAGTTCTCTCGATGTCCCTGCTCTCAAATGTTGTGTTTGTGTCCTTCCCCCTCTCTCCCCATCATGTCTACCGCTCCCCTTATTTTTGTGTTTTATGTGTCGTTTTGACTTTTTGTGTGATTAATGTTAGCTCTTTCACGAGCCTCGATGTTGAATACAAAAAAAACAAAAAAAAACAAAAAAAAAATGGTGTGAGAATGGTGAAGGGTAGGCAGGGACAGAAATACAAGCTTGAATGGCAAGGGTGCCCGGAAGGCGTGCATGGTGTTGGTGTCCTGTTTTCTGAGGAGTTTGTAGACAGTGTGGTGAGTGTGATTTGAGTGAGTGATAGGTTGATGATGGTGAAAATGATGATTAGAAAGCTCTTGGTGAAAGTCATCTCGGGATATACTCCGCAGGTCGGCCGGAGCGATGAAGAGAAGGACAAGTTCTGGTGGGAAATAGAGAAGCTGATGGAAAACGTGAAAGATGAGGAAGTTGTTGTGATAGGAGGAGACCTAAATGGACATGTGGGAAGGAGTATAGATGGTTTTGAGGGAGTTCATGGGGGTTACAGATATGGTGTGAGGAATGGAGAAGGTGAAAGGATTTTTGAGTTTGCTGATGGAGCTGGTTTGTTGATTTGTAATACTCAGTTCCAGAAAGAGGATAATACGCTTGTTACATACACGTCAGGTGGGTCGACGACAACCGTCGACTACCTGATGGTGCGTAGGCTAGAAAGGGGGCACCTCCGGGACACAAAGGTGATCCCGGGGGAGCAGGCTGTTTCACAGCACCACTTGGTTGTCTGCAACACAAGGGTGAAAGGTGCGAGGAGAGCTCGGCAGGTAAAGTACCAACTGAGAATGAAGGTGTGGAGGTTGAAAGAGGTGACAGTGAGGGAGGCATTAAAAGAGAGGCTGAGTATGGTAGAGGATGATGTGGTTGAGCTTGAAAGTGGTTGGATGTCAATGAAAGAAAGTCTGTTGGATGGACAAAAGGACCACCGAGGCACTCGGAAACATGGTGGAGGGATGATGACGTTGGAAAGAGGATTGACGAGAAGAGGAAGAAGTTCAAGGAGTAGCAGAAGGCGAAGGGTACAGCGGCAGAAAAGGCAGAGCATGAAAGTTATAAGGCATCCAAGAAGGTTGCAAAGAAAGAGGTAGTGGTAAAGGCCGTTTGGTAATAGTAAAGACAAAGAAAGTATGTAGGAAAATGTTCGGAGAACGCTTGGATTCGGAAGAGGGTCAGAGAGCGGTATTCAGGATTGCAAAGCAGATAGTGAAAGAGAGGTGTGATGTGATGGGGGTGAGTTGCTTGAAGGATGAAGTGGGACAAATCGTTGTGACCCAGATGGAATTATATGGATATATGGAAATGTTTGGATATATGGCAATGCTGTTGAATGCAGAGAATGAATGCGATGGCAACATAGAGAGTAACCCAGTTTTAGGACCGGCAGAGAAGATAACTGAGATGGAAGTTGAGGAAGCGATAAAAGCAATGAAAAGTAGCAAAGCGGGAGGGCCGACAAGAGTTGTGGGAGATATGTTGAAGGCAGCGGGAAGTTGGGGTGTGAAGAGAATGACAGAGATCTGTAATCTGGTGGTGAAAGAAGGCCACAATTCCAGTGGATTGGGAACTGAGTACCCTCGTCCCTCTATACAAGGGGAAAGGTGACCGTCTGGACAGTGGCTTGTATCGAGCGATAAAGGTATTGGAGCATGGAATGAAGGTATTGGAAAGGGTGTTGGAGAAGAGGTTAAGGAAGAAAGTGAAGATCGACAAAATGCAGTTTGGATTTAAGCCAGGAAGACAAACGACCGACGCACTTTTTCTTGTAAGGCAGTAGCAGGAGAGGTACATGGAAAAGAGGAAGAAGTTGTTTCTTGGGTTTGTTGATCTGGAGAAAGCATTCGATAGGGTTCCATAAGAAGTCGTGACATGGGCATTGAGGAAGTTATGAGTGGAGGAATGGTTGATTAGAGTCGTGATGGCAATATACAAAAGTGCACGCACAGCTGTAAGGACGAAGGACGGGAGCAGTGGTGAGTTTGAAGTGAAGGTGGGAGTGAATCAGGGGTCGGTACTAAGTCCACTACTATTTGTAGCTGTGATGGAGGAGCTGGCTCGGAACGTAAAGGAGGGTTTACCGTGAGAGTTGTTGTATGCAGATGATCTGGTGTCGATTGTGGAAAGTATGGATGGACTGAAGGAGAAGATGAACAAGTGGATGGAATGTGTGGAGGCAAAAGGTCTGAAGGTGAATATCAGAAAAACGAAGGTGATGGCAAGTGGTAAAGCATGTGGTGAGGTGGAAAGAATTGGGAAGTGGCCGTGTGCTGTGTGCAGGAAGGGTGTCGTCGTGAACTCCATTCTATGTACAATGTGCGCTGAGTGGGTTCATCAAAAATGTAGTGGTCTGAGGGACATGAACCAGTTTGGCAGCTACATTCAAGTGTAAGGTGTGCACAGAAGGAGCTGCAGATGGAGGATATGTTGAGTTGGACCTTGGAGACGGCGTGAAGCTGGAAGGTGTGAAATCCTTTTGCTACCTAGGAGCCATGCTGAATGGAGAGGGTGGATCAAACTCGGCAACGGTTGCTGGAGTGAGATGTGCATGGAAGAAGTTTCGGGAACCGAGTGGCGTGCTGACGAGAAGGGGAGTGTCGTTGAAGCTGAAGGGATAGGTGTATGCTGCATGTGTGAAGTGTTATGATTTATGGGAGCGAGACATGGGTAATGAACGTAGAGCAGCTACGAAGGCTGGAAAGGGTGGAAATGTGAATGGTTCAGTGGATGTGCGGAGTATCGTTGAGAGAGACTAAGACAAATGATAAATTGTGAAAGATGATGGGAATAGAGCCTGTGATTGATGCTGTGAAGAGAAACAGGTTGAGATGGTTTGGTCATGTGTTGAGGAAGGATGAAAGTGACTGGTTGAGAAGAGTGATGGAAATTAATGTAGAAGGAAGTAGAGGACGGGTAAGACCGAGAAAGACTTGGCTAAAGCTGGTGGAAGAAGAAATGCGGGCAAGGGGGTTAACAAGGAGAGATGCAGAAAATAGGGCAAAATGGAGAAGATTGTCATGGGGACCGCAAGGCTAACCCCTGCTCTAGCAGGGAAAATGGCCTTAAAATGCCTGTTGTTGTGTGTGTTTTCCAGCTGCATTTTATTTTATATTTCAATGATGTGCGCCATTTTTTTGTATACATAGTGTTACGGATTCGTCACTTCCGTTGTTGTGGTTTTCATCCACTGTGAACATTTTTGATTCCATGTACTATTATTGTTGTCGTTTAAGGGAAATAGATATTACTATTTTCGAAAGGTAAAAAAGTGAATGTTTTAAATGAAACCGGAACCGGACGACGAAAGAGGAGGAAAATAAGGCGGAGCGAGTGAGTCGGAGAAGAAGCATAGTTGCTTTGCGGTCTGGAGCGAACATTGGCGAACAAGAGTCACGAGTGAACTTTGGGTTTCCCAGGAAAGGGATTCCTGCGACAGTTGTCACCGCTGTGACAGATAAACCTGCGTGACAGGTTTTGCAGTCGATTCCGGAGAGAATCATCGTCGGGCCGTTACGCCTCGAGAACGGGCGTTGGCCATTTTGACTCGCGCGCATCGCGCAAGGTTTCTTTGCTTCACTTCAGCTGTTTTCACTGCATTCAGACGTTTATCTGGTGTGTGTGTAACGTGGATTTTGAAGGTAAATCTGCGGGTCGCCGATTTGAAGCCGTGAAACGTCCATACCCGAGGGTGTGGTTTCCCAATCGCCTGGAGGGCACCTTTGGATTTCCCAGTCGCTTTGAGGGCGCCTTAACGCAGCTTTGGCCACGTTACTGTGACTGTCATCCGAAAGGGATTCTTATCTCGATTGGACATCGTTCTGATGATCGCTGGAGCGGATCGACTTTGGCTTGAAGCCGGAATCAAATTTCGCTTGAAGCCGGGAATAGAGACATTGGGAATCTTCTTCTTTTCGCTCACTTGGAGCACAGTGAGTTATCTTGTACGAACTTGATGGTACCATCATAGGAATGATATACTATTTGTTGTACAATTGATTACTATTGTTTTTGTGTTGTTATACTTGTGTGACCTTAATACAATATTTGTTTGTTGGTAACAATTGGTGTGGTTTCACCATTGATCTTTGACACAGAATAACACATCTTTCTGCCGTGACTCCTTTCGGAGCTCGGAGGTACACCGTGACCAGGGGGTTTGGGGAGGAGAACGTTACAATAGTCTAGGCTCGTGGAAGAGCGAGTACAGTGTCCAGATCAGGACGTATCAGACAAAAACAGGATGCAAAACACATACATGGAGTGGACAAAATGGATACCGAAGGAAACTCTAAGGAGGGCAACCTGGAAAATTAGAAGGAAGAGGGATTTGGGTGGGATTGACATGGGTAGATGACATCATGATTTTGGATTGGAGACGATCTGAGATGGTGGTGACCAGCTGTTCCAAAAACCTGGAGGGAAAATTGAGATGAGGATGAGGATGAGGAAGCCGATTCCACAAGTGGGGAAAAAAAAAGAGGAACAAATGCGTGGATATGAGCAATGATCCTGAATTAATGCAGGTTCATCAGAAGGGGGTTGATGGTGGATCGTGTGTGCCCTGTAGAAACCTGAGGGAGTGGGGAGGAACCCAGAAAGAGCAGAGGGAGCAAGGCCAGAAAGGAGGTGGAAGAAGACAGAGACCACCGACTTGTCTGCGATGGCAAAGTGATAAGCCCATAGACTCAGCTTCATCGCGAGGGATTCCAATGATGTTGAAGGCCTTGATTTCCACGGTGTGAAGCGGAGCAAGATGTGAGGCAGGGGAGCCAGCCCAAAGGGGAGAGCAGTACTCCATCAAGCTGTGGAAGAAGGCCCTGTATGATGTGAGTTCAGGTGTGCCAAGGGAGGACTTTGTATGACAGAGAATGCCCAGTCAGCGACTGACTTGGAGGCCAACTTTGAAATGTAGTTTGCCTAGGAAAGATCATGGCTGATAGTAAGATCCAGCAGATTGAGTGACTGAACTTCCTCAAGGGGATTGTTAAGAAAGTAAATTGGGAGGAGGGGGTTTCAGACGGTCCTGTTGGAGAGACATAGTGAGAATGTGAGATTTATCAGGATTGAAAGACATATTCCAAGTGTTTGACCAGCTTGTGATTTTTTTTCAAGGTTTTTTAGAGAGGGGAGAGGCTGCTGCTTGCCTGTCTGAAGGATGAGTGATGTCATGGCAGAGGTTAGATGAGTGATGTCGTACAGCTATTAGTTTGGACATAAAAATGACGTGGTTAAGTGAATGGTGGACATTGCCTGCGTGCTCAGCCTTCCTACCTCAACTGTGAGGACAATTACTCTTAACGCCACTGAAATAAAGTTGAGTGCATAATCTCAGAAACTGCTCCTCCCCAACCCGCACCTCGCAGGGCTGGGCACTCGCTGCTGGCCACATATTTTGGTGAGTGTAATGAAATTGTTCCTAAGTTGAACCCAGGTGTGATGCTCTCGCTAACCACTGAGAGGCGTCTATAAGAACTCGGACGACTGCAGCTCCGGCACACTCCTGTGACATTTAATCTAAGACGTGTAGACTCGGATGGTGCGTATACGTAGATAATCTAGGCTTGCTTGCATTGATTGATATTACTGAACTTTCTTTATGATTCCATGATCCTGATATATTGCATGATTGTATTTCTACAGGATATTGCCAGAGATCGAATTGTCATTAAACCTACCGACAGGACAATGTCGTGGAACTGATCGATTTCCACTACAATTAATGACAATTCATCTTGCTGTCCAATCGAGAACAATAGGCGAACGCGAGCGACATGGCGGGACACCGGATGATTCAAGTGCCGCAATTTGCAGCCGACGCGCAAGCAGCGGATTCGGGCTCGGAGCTGACGCATTGGCTGAAAACCTTGGACAATCAATTTAAGGCCCAGGAAACCGCTGTCTCTGATGAAACGAAATTAGAGGTGCTCCAGACAAAGGTGCATCATAACGTTTACCGGGCGATCGAACAGTGTGTGACATTCGATGCCGCAGTGACAGAGCTAAAACGAATTTACATCAAGAAACGAAGTGCGGTTTATTCCCGGCACCTGCTCGCAATACGGAAACAATGGCCCACGGAGACCATGGATCAGTTCGCTCAAGAGCTACAACGTCTGCTTGCCAATAGTGCTCCGGTGGTACGTACACATGAGCAAGTACAGGATGATCTTGTACGCGATTCTTTCGTCTCCGGACTTAGCTCCTCAACCGTCAAACAAAGACTTCTTGAAGCTGAAGACTTGACGCTCGCTGAAGCATTACGGCTAGCTCATGTCTACACCCAGGCTAGGGAACAATCTGATGCGTATGAACACTCATACGTAACAGCGGGGACGTCTCGACAAGCTCGACCGGAGAGAGCTACCACCGAGGTCGTGGATGCGGACACGGCATCTCTGCTGGAGTCCCCGGCCGCTCCCGAGGAGGACCCTGATCCGGGCTTGATGGCCGCCACAGCTGTGGCACCCAAGCCCGGACATAACGCTACGTGTTACTTCTGCGGAAATCGACAACATCCCAGGTCGATTTGCCCGGCTCGTGATGCTATTTGTCATTTGTGCACAACTAAAGGGCATTTTGCAAAGGTTTGCCGAAAGGCTGCGCGGGGCAAACGCATGCGCTCGACAATAAATGTGCTCATCGCCGAGCCAGTGGGCCGAGCAAAGAACGGGGCGCCTCATCCGACTTTGATGAGAATCGCACCTCCTCGTGGGCCCCTGGCTGCGCGCTCGACCTTGGTGGGATTCATCGCGCCGTCAAAACAAGTGGCGCAAACATGACAGAACGTGGAGCGATCGTCCTTGGCCGGCATCCCAACGTCTCATATTGGCTCTGAAACTCCGCGTGTGACACGAGCGCCATCCGAAGGCTGCTCGTACAAACTACAAGCTCCTGCTTCGACACGGAAAACTCCAGCTGGCTATGAAACTTCGCGCGCTAAGTCTTAGGTCCCTCGGCCGGGGCCTAGATAAATGGGCTTGGTCGTTACCTGCGGCGCTGAACTCGATCAGGGCTTTACTATGTACGGCCACCAACCAGACTCCACACGAACGGATGTTTCATCACCCGAGGAGCTCGAGGGGTATTCGATCTTTACCTAGTTGGCTCGCTGAGCCCGGGCCGGCCTACCTCAAATGTGCGCTTCGCACGAGTAAGTATGATCCACCAGTGGATAAGGTGCAGGTACTCCAGGCTAATCCCGAGCATGCTCGCGTGTTTCTGGCCGATGGACGCGAGTCGACTGTCTCCATACGTCACCTGGCCCCTTGCGGGGCCATCGACCCTTGCGGGGCCATCGACCCTTGCGGGGACATCGACGAACCAATTTACGAGTCTATGGACTCTTCCGTGGCTCTGCCTATGGAGCATCTGCCGTCCCTCCCGTTGCAAAATACCCCTCTGCCTGTCGGCACTATGGTGCCCCCTCCGTCGCCTGCCTCAGGCGGCTACTCTGACGTGGGGGACTCCGGGCTTGGGGATGTAGTACCCGGTAGTTTCCAGACCCGTGCTGGCAGGGAAATCCGCCGCCCCGATCGCTACGGATGGACCGACTGACATGGACTGATATCACTACTCTACTAATGCTACTGCGTGCTTGATTCCTGCCTAGCGGAAGTGCAGATCTGTAGGCGGGGAGAATGTAATGAAATTGTTCCTAAGTTGGTTGAACCCAGGTGTGATGCTCTCGCTAACCACTGAGAGGCGTCGAAAAGAACTCGGACGACTGCAGCTCCGGCACACTCCTGTGACATTTAATCTAAGACGTGTAGACTCGGATGGTGCGTATACGTAGATAACCTAGGCTTGCTTGCATTGATTGATATTACTGAACTTTCTTTATGATTCCATGATCCTGATATATTGCATGATTGTATTTTTACAGGATATTGCCAGAGATCGAATTGTCATTAAACCTACCTACAGGACAATGTCGTGGAACTGATCGATTTCCACTACAGTGAGTACCATGCGCATTTACTTAAAACTGTCCATAATTTATTCATTTAAACATTTAACGTTCTTTGTTGATTTCATTATTATGTGTTTTGTATTTATTTATAGGAACTGTATTTCATCATTTTTGTCTTTATTTCGGATAGAGTTTGGTTAGGACCGGAAATTTCCACCCAAGAACGTATCTTCATTTTATAACATTATGCCGATGAGAAAATAGTTTTCTATTTACGTTTTTTTGTTTGACATTCAGTTTTTTTAGGAACGAATCTCAAACGTCAATTGAAGAGTCCCTGTAACGATAAGAGAGTACTCAGGTCAACATTGGACTACAGTTGGACCCCGCTATTCGCGGTTCCGCTATTCGCGGGTTCTGCGTGTTTGCGGTTGATAAAATGTGACCCGTTTCTCTATTCGCGGGAAAGTGTCATATTTATGGTCATGTTCTACGAATTCGTGGTTATTCAGGGGCGCAAAAAAAATAATTCACGAGCCGTTAGCTTGACACATTTATAAAACCCATCTTTCTCCAGCCATGCATGTCGCAGCTGGACATACATTCGCAAAAAAAACATCTACAAGTCACGAGCATGACCTGCTTCTGCAGCCGCGAGCTTGACACATTTATAAAACCCATCTTTCACCAGCCATGCAGAAGCAGCTGGACATATTCGCAAAAACATATATGAGCCGCACGCAATTCGCAAAAACATATACGAGCCGCAAGCATGACCTGCTTATACATTCACTGCTGTGTGCTTTGCGTTTTCATGGCATTTGCGGCCGTGACTCTTAGCCGCACTATAATCGAGATCTTTGTGGGATGTTCCACCAGCTGCATAAACAAGTCAACCCCACAAATTATAGAATGAAAACGCTTCATTAAATCTATTATTGAAATTAGCAGATAGGCTCAATATGGCATCACCCGATAACATCCCCCACACACAATGTGCAGAGTACCATACTGTATTCACCCCTCCCACAGCTACCCACAATGCTCGCATTCCTACATATACAGACTGTCTTGGGTCTCAATCATTCTTCTCTACCGGTGCTGACCGGCATTTTCAACTCTCGCTCTGCTCATCATTAAATCCTGGCTCCTAAACGCAACACAAGTGCCGGAGATGCGTCGACTACCAAGAGACAGAATAAAGTGATGAGCCTAAGCTAGAAAGTGGAGCTGCTGGACCGGCTTTCAAGAGGAGAGAGTGCAGCCTCTGTGGGCAAGCATTATGGCGTCAACGAATCCACTGTTCACGACATACGGAAGAAGGAGAAGGCGATTTGTGAGAGTTTCAGCGAGCGCTGCATTGAGTACGAAGGTGGTCACCCATGTCCGAAATGTCCACATGGAAAGGATAGAGAAGGATCTCAGCATATGGATCGAGGACAACACGCAGACGAGGGCTTTCATGCTGAAAGCCATGATGCTTAACCGTTCCCTAAACCCACTCACAGAGGACGAGTTGGAGGGCATTCCAAAGGTTTCCGAGGAGGAGGAGGAGGAAGAGGAGGAGGAGGAGGAGGCGGGCACTGATGTGGAAGAGGTGCCGAGGTCCAACCTCCCAGTTCCTGGGCGAGGTGCTGCAGGACATGCGGGTGATTGTGGACAGGTTACAAGATGCTGACCCAGTCATGGAGAGGTACCACAAGTTCAAGAGGGGCTTGGATGATTTGCTTCTCCCATACAAAGCTGCATCAACATCTGTGGCAATCTGCCAGGCAAGCTTCCCATTACCCATTTCTTCAGCCCTGTTCCGTCCACCTCAACACAACACCATCTCCTGCCACCCTCTCAGCGTCCTCACCTTCTCCTACCTCTTCCTTTGTGCACGATTTTGCAGCACCATCATTTGGGTCGCCCTCAAAGTTCGAGGAATTCATGGGATTTTAATTATTCACTCTTATCATCATCATCATTTGAAAGCTGCGTGTGTTTGTAAAATAAAAATTTAAAACGGTACATGCTGGTTAAGCACTTTTAATAAACTGTAAGCGCATTCCTTCAATAAATTGGAAATGGTACATGGTGTTGTCTTTTTTTTAATTTGTAAGCATTTTTTGTGAAACTAATCATGTGCATTGCGGTCGAAAATATTTTAAACTTGAAAAAATTTCCTCTATGAATTAGGAACCGCCGGGAACCTATAACCTATTCCCCCTTTCCCCATTGAAACAATGCCGCAGCATAGATTCACGTGATTTTCATCGACCTTCGCGGATTATCGTCGACATTCGCGGGTTTTGTCTCGCCATTTCCTGGACTTTCATCGACCTTCACGGATTATCATCGACATTCTTGGGATTTGCCTCATCATTCGCGGATTTTGCCTCGCCATTCGCCGTTTGTTCCTCTCTATTCACGGATTTTCGCGACTCGGGAACCTTCCTCCCCCCCCCCCCCCCTCCCCCTTTCCATTGAAACAATGAATGAGATCCATTCGCGGTTTTGCAATTCGCGGCATTTTCCATGAACGTATCCCCGGCGAATAGCGGGGTCAGACGGTATTGTTAAAGGCCTGGTTCCTTGTCCGCAATTTTATGCCCAAGTGAGGAAAGTGACTCGTTACTCAATAACAAAATAATTGTCTTTCTGCAAGAGAACCTGTAATTAGGTCAGTCAGAAGCATGACTGGAGTTTGAAAATCCTTAAGCAGCAGGCAGATACTGTATCCATCACCAAATTACAATCTTCTAACCTTTAGGAGAGCAGAGTTGTCAATTGATCTCTCTTTTGACATAGTCCACAATGAAAATTAAATTTCATGAGCAAATAACATGATAACTTTTCATGATTAGATAACGTGCTAACGTTGAACAACTTCATAAACTGCTGCAAGCAAAGCCCATGGCAGATGTGTAAACAGGCAAATATCAAAAGAATGAAAAAGGAAATTGAAAAAATGACTGGACACATCAAGGACATTTATTTCAACAATCAGATTTTTGGGTTAGTTGTCACACTAACAACGTGAAGTTTCCTGAATGCAACATTATAAAGAATGTGTAATACTCGTCTTTCGTACCATTTTCAAAGCACAAAAATACATCTGCGAAGGAGAAAAAATTCCAGCTTATTGCCTCCAAAATATATCTACTGCGTTTTAGTCAAGTAGTATCCATAGCAACTTGCTCTACCTGAAGTTTTCAGTTACTCTTGCAACACTGATTGTGCCTGCTACACCTGCATCTCCAAAAAAGCATAATTTCCAAAAGTTACATATTTGCAGTTTGTCTTCTCTTGGTATTTTTTGGGATTCTGGTTGTGTACATGCAAATGGACCACCAATATTTATGTTTCAAAAGACCTTTGCTTTTGTGCATACTTAAAAGACCATCTACAAACATGGCCCTGCCAAAATAATACATTGGCCATTTGTTGTTAACACCATCATTGTAGTTTTGTGCAGAAAACAAATAAAAACAAGCTAATTAATAAAAAACTAAAAACAAAACAATTATTGGACCTTGATAAGGAATCATTTTCAGCAACACCCTTTGTGCTACATGTCATCAAATCAGTGGAATTTTGTAACTTGATCTGTTCCAGCTACTATGATATCCATACGAGTTTGATTTATGTTACAGCATGTCAAAAATATGTTGATAAGTTGCTCTATGCTGAAGATCCAGACACTTCCAAAGGATGCTCAAACAATTGCAGCATGTTTAACCTTTTGGGAATCTAGGGAAGGATTTGAATTCCTCATTTTCTGTTTCAAACTGTGGTCACATAAGGCACAGCATTTAGTGCCATCCTCCTGAAGAATATGACCTGATTAGGAAATTGTATTTTTTTGAAAGAGCAATACACCCAGCAGAATTGAGACTCGTTTATCACAAATCAGATCTGTCATGCGAGCTTGTATGGTAGCTCAATACCTAAATCCAACACAGATCAAACTCCCCAAGCCAAATTGCTGCCCAGACGACCTCAGGCTGGACAGGTAGAAGGATCTTTGTGACGTCTTCTCCAAATATATAAAACACCAAGAGATGTGTTCACTGATAAAGGCCAGACATCTCCTCAGACCAAACCTGATTTTTTTTTCCACATTGATCTAGGGCTTGTGGAGGAACTTGTATATAAATCACGTGCAGGACAAAGAGCTTGGGAGAGAAGATTGTACTTTTACAAGAATTTCAGACACAATGGACAAACATGGAATTTGAACCGAGTCCTCATCGCAAGCCAGAGTTTCAAATCGGAATGCTATCATCCCAACCTTGTTGAAGGTTTATTCCTACTGGTCAGAAAAGGGTTCTTACATGCTGCACACCATATGTTAAGTTGGTGGCTGTTCTTTGGTTCATTTGTATTGCATGAGCGATATCAGCGAGGGAATCTTTATGGTGAATGCACCTCTGATGAGGAAGGAATTGTTCTTGTCATATTGACACTGTTGAAGTGTTGAAAATTGTTGCCAAAAAAAAAAAAAAAAAAATTTTTTTTAATATTTTTAATATATTGACACTGTTGAAAGCTTTCCAGGTCATTGTTCCAGCGCCATGACATTGTCCTCAGCAATACCATGATACTATTGGCCACAAATTCATAAAAAGCCTATGTCTATGGCACTCTGTTGTTGCTCCTGACCAAACTCTGAAGCACCAAGAATGTAACCACAGTTAAAAGAACCAATATTATGGGAGACGACCCTTTGGCTTGGTGCTAGTGCACAATGGTTATCGAATGCAATTAGGACTTCTTTCCACACAATAATGCCATGAAATGTAAATTTCAGCAAATCCATTAAATTATGGGATTGGCCAAAATATTCTGGTAGGGCCCTGTATACATATAATAAAGATGAATATTTGGACACCTCCCTTCCTCCGAGAGTGTCACAAAACACAGTTTACAAATACACATAACCACACATGCTTTCTGTAAGCATCCCTCCACATAACTCATTAACACATGCTGCATCAACACATGCGATCTACCTCTCGCATATATATACTGTATATACACAACCACAAATATAAGTATTCAAATAGTAAATGAGAACTGAACAACTGATGGGTTCAAAACCTGATGCGCACAATTACAGATGCCAACTCCAACAAAGAGAAAATAAAGTTGAAAGTGCTATAGTTGAGCAAAGCACACCACATTCACTTCAATGTAAATAGGCCACTCAAAGGAACGGAGCTCAACATTCATCATGTTAAACCATTATTTCCATCGAATAAACAAATTAAATATGAACTTGGTATCACAGCGAGGTCCATGCTTAGATGGGAATGCCAAACAGTGGATTGAAAAAAGTGAACTTTGAATATATTTTGAACACCTATATTCAAATATTGGTATATACTCGTTTCTATATTTGAAATAAAAAACCTCCCCTCATTTCTGTCCCTCTACCCTTTCCTCACCAGATTCTGATAATGATTTATCTGAAGTTGTGCATTGCTCATGCTTCTTTGGACATCCATACGAGTCGTCATGCAAGGGACTCTTAAAAAGAAGAAGAAAATACATGTTAAAAATGAAATGCAAGGAAGTGCCATCTCCATTAAATATCAGCAGGGAAATGGCAGCATAGTCACTCACAGGATTTGTTGTGAAAAAGCCAGTACATTAGTAAATCATGTTGGTAATTTTGACCACGACACTCACTCTACCTCACCTCTTGAGACTATATATACACCATGCATGAGGGTGGCCATACAAACTAGGATAGGTACTTAACCCTCGGATGCATTTCCTTAGGCTACCCCCCCTTTAATGTATTCGTGGATATTTTATGGCCCCAGGCTATGCTGATTTTTGTTTTGCTATAGCTTTGTTATAAAAACGTTTTTACCCAAGATATTTCATGTATGTTTTGAAGAAAGGGTCATACATGTTCTTGTATGTATGTTTTGTTTTTCTTTCAGGGTCGGGGGAATTTATTTTTAAAAATTATACCCCTGGGGTATTTTTGGACAGGTTTAGCATTTAAGTTATTGTTAAACAAAAATAAAATAAAAAAATGTTATTTTCTTGACTAATGTACTCTTAGATGTATTCTTTAAATTTTTATTATTATTATTTAGTTATTGCATTCCCACCCCTCCCCTTCCCCCTCTTCCACATCACCCCTTTATAAAGTGGCACTGCATGTGTGTGTGTTGGTGTCCACACCTTTTGACCCACAAGGCTCACTTGGCATGAAGATTGTTTGATACCCCAGAATAGTTTTGCACTATTACCTCCCCCCCCCCCCCCCCCCCCCCAATCATGAGTCTGTGTGCGAGTGGGAGGAGGTGGGATGGGGTAAAAAAACAGATGCATTATAATGACATGTATTTGCAAAAAAACATAACACAATAGATCCATTCACTTGTACAGAAGGGCGTCACTCATTGGTAACCCTTGCAGAATAGATCCATTCACTTGTAAATAAGGGTACAAGTTATTGCTCTCTATTATGCAGGGGTTAGCAATAACTTGTACCCTAATTTACAAGTGAATGGATCTATTGTACAATAGTTACCAATGAGTAATACCCTAATTTACAAGTGAATAGATCTACCATATTAGTACAGCATATAACAACAATTGTGCATTTTATGAGAAAAGCATGAAATTTCTAACATAGTTAGTGCATACCATAAGGTTTATTTTCAGATGTGGAGGGAAGTCAGATTTGACCTCTGAGGACCGTGAGAGGTCAAATCCAAAATGGCCACAAGTCCACCGAGTCTAATGTTCAAACGCGCTTAATTTTGGAACCAAATAGTGTAGAAAAACATTATAGGTGTCATTTCCAACTAAATTGGGGATGCTCCTGATGAGCTGTGGGTTGCCTTTGGTGTCGGGTCAAGCTTTCGGTACATAGCTGTTCACGAAATGGTTGCCACATTGAATCCAACACAGTGTCTGACTCTCCCAATCTTTCATGCTTTCACCGGGTGTGATACTGTATCTGCATTCGCTGGCAGAGGAAAGAAGACTGCCTGGGAAACTTGGAAGTTTTTCTTAGAGGTGAATGATGCTTTCAATGAACTCCTAGGCATGCCAAGTGAGGTCAGTGAAGGATCAATGTTACTGCTGGAGCGATTTGTGGTGCTGATGTACGATAGAACCAGTGAGAGCACGGAAGTGAATGATGCCAGGAAACAGCTCTTCACACAGAAGTGTAGAACTCTAGAGAACATTCCTCCAACCCAGGCAGCACTCAAGCAGCACATCAAGCACACTTGCTACCAGGCCAACTGTTGGAACCAGGCATTGGTCATGGATCCAGAGATGCCAGACCCATCTGACTGGGGCTGGACAAAGGAGACAACTGGGTGGCAGCCTCTTTGGACCACTCTCCCTGAAGCATCAAAATCGTGCCAAAATCAATCCACTGTGGCTGCAAGAAAGGGTGCACTGTACGCTGCAAGTGTGCCAAAGCTGCAACTCAAGTGCACTGCACTGTGCTTCTGTTCTGGAGATTGCTAGATTTTGATCATTACCAATTTTCATCATTGCACTTGATTTAATGTAAGCTTTTGTGGACATACTTGGTTAACTACAGTTATTTTTCAGAGGTTATTGCATCATTCCTTGCAGTGTAAACACTTTTTTTCATCATTTCTGGTCTTTGGGTGTTCTGTACCTATCCCTCGCTGTACCGAAAAAAAATAATTTTTCAAAGTTCAAATGAACTTTTTCCAATAGCAGTTCCAACTGCAGTATCATAATAATAGATATTTAACATAATTTGACCTTGACCTAAATGCATGTCCTTGAGTTCTGGCGATCTCAAAAGTATCACCAAATGAATGGGCATCCCCAATTTAGTTGGAAATGACACCTATAATGTTTTTCTACACTGTTTGGTTCCAAAATTAAGCGCGTTAGAACATTAGACCCGGTGGACTGGTGGCCATTTTGGATTTGACCCCTCACGGTCCTCAGAGGTCAAATCTGACTTCTTTTTTTTTTTTCTTTTTTTTTTTGTATACAAGATCGAGGCTCGTGAAAGAGCGAACATTAATCACACAGAAAGACAAACCGACACATAAAACATATAACATCGGGAGCGATAGACAAGATGGGGAGAGAGGGGGAAGGACACAAACACAACATTTGAGAGCAGGGACCGAGAGACATGGAGACATGGAGACATCAAGAGATCTGAGAGAGGGCGAGGGCTTTGGGGGGGGGGGCATGGGAAGGGGGCGGTGGGAGAGGTATAAAACATATGGACACTGCCAGGACTTCCAGGAAAGAAGTTGGAATTTCAAACAAGGTGGATCTGGGGTGAATTAGCGGGGGTAGGAAAGATCAAGGTTTTGGATGGGGGAAGATAAGAGATGGTGGTGAACAGCTGTTTTAAAGACCTGGAGGGAGGAGTGGGATTGAAGGGATGGAGGGAGTTTGTTCCAGAGGCAGGAGAAAAGAGGAATGAAAGAGTGAAGGTGAGCAGAGAGCCGAGATTTCGGCAGTTTAACCATCAGAGGGTTGCTGGCAGATCTTGTGCGACCTGTAGGAATATTTGGGGGACAGAGCACAGAGAGAGCTGGGGGTGCAAGGCCGGAGAGGAGTCGGTAGAAGACAGAAAGACCACCTACCTGCCTGCGGTGAGTGAGTGAAAGGCCCTCAGAGATAGCTTCATCGTGGGAGATTCCAATAATTCTGAAAGCTTTGGTTTCAACAGCGTGAAGCCGAGCTAGGTGTGAGGCAGGAGCACCGGCCCATAGGGGAGAACAGTATTCCATTGAGCTGCGGATGAAAGCCTTGTATGTGGTGAGGAGCTCAGGTGTGCCGAGGAAGGACTTCGCACGACGGAGGATGCCCAGTCGGCGACTGGCTTTGGAGGCCAGCTTGGAAATGTGGTTTTCCCAAGAAAGATCATGGCAGATAGTGAGACCCAAAAGCTTGAGCGACAGAACTTCTTGGAGAGGATCGTTGAGAAAGTAGATGGGAGGGTTGTCCAGTCGATCTTTTCGGAGAGACATAGTAAGAGTGTGAGATTTGTCAGGATTGAAAGACATGTTCCACTTGTTTGACCAGTCTGTGATTTTGTCCAAGTCTTCAGAGAGTGAGGAGGCTGCAGACTGCCGATCTGAGGGAAGAGGAATGGAGCGGCAGAGAGTGGAGTCATCAGCAAAGAGATAGAGAGGATTTTCAAGAGAGTCAGAGAGATCATTGATGAAGACCAGAAAAAGCACGGGGCCCAGAACACTGCCTTGGGGAACTCCAGCCTGAACAGGAAGAGGAGATGAGAGAAACCCATTCAGGGCCACACGTTGACGACGACTAGAGAGGAAGTCCGCCAGCCATGCGTGGAGATTTCCATGGATACCAAAGGGGGAGAGTTTGGTGAGCAGAGCGGGGTGCCAGACCGTGTCGAAGGCACGTGATATGTCGAGGGAGACAGCTCTAATTTCCTGTTTGGCATTGAGGACCTCCATCCATTGTTGAGACAGCAGAAGCAGCATGTCCAGAGTAGAGTGACCTGGTCTGAAACCAAATTGATGATCAGAGATCAAGCCATTGGAGAAGAGCAAAGATTTCATATCCGAAGCAATGATGGATTCCATGACTTTGCTGATAATTGGGAGACGGCTGATTGGTCTGTAGTTGCTAGGATCTGTTTTTGCACCTTTTTTGTGCAAAGCGGTGATGTTGGCTGATTTCCAAGCAGATGGCAGTTGACCTTGAGCAAAAGAGAGGGTGAAGAGAACAGAGAGAGGGTGAGATAGAGCAGCAGAGCAGGATTTTAGGACCCGTGGGCTGATACCGTAGGGTCCAGTTGCAGAATCAGAGTCGAGAGTTGACAGAAACTTTTCCACCTTGTCAGGAGGAAAGGACACGGAGTCCAGGAGCAGCAGGGTACGACTGGGTATGGTGGGTACAGAGAGGGATGGGTTTGGGACACAAGATTTAGAGGCAAACACAGAGTTGAGGCATTCAGCTTTTTCACGTGCGGAGTCAGCCGTTAAGCCGTTTGAGGTGAGGGAGGGGATGGAGGGGGAACAAACACCAGAAACGGATTTGACCAGACGCCACCAGGATTTGGAAGAGGGAGACAGATAAGAGAGTTCGGTCTTGAGAACGGAGAGATATTGTTTCCTGGCTCTCCTGAGGGTGGACACACACTTGTTTCGGGCTTTGTGAAAGGAAATGAGATTTCCTTCCGTTGGATTTGCTTTCCAGGAGACGAAGGCAAGTTGTTTCTGGGCAACAGCCTCACCACAAGATTCCGTGTACCATGGACGGGAGGAAGGGTATGACAACTGAAGACGAGATGGGATAAATCTGTGCATGAGAGAGAGCAATTTACTTTGGAAGAATTCCCAGGATGAGTTGATGTCAGAGGTGGTAGAGATGGGAGACCAGTCCAGATGATTGATGGCTGCTTGAAGACCGTGCCAGTTGGCCTGAGTGAAATGCCAGACTCGTCGACGCTGAGCAGGCTCCCTGAGGATGGTCAGAGAGATGTCCACTTTAACAAGGACATGATCAGATGATCCGATTGGAGCAGAAGAAGAGCAGCAGACATTTTCAGGGAAGTTAGTCAAAACCAAGTCCAGAAGAGAAGATGTTCCGTTGACTGAGATCCGGGTCGGGAAATTGACAGATTGTGTCAGTCCCAGTGAGTCGCAGAAGTCCTTTGCTGAGGAGCCATGGCTGGTGAGAGAGGTACCCACACCCAGCCAACTGGCATGATGACAGTTGAAATCACCACATATGAGGAAGAGAGACTTCCCTCCACATCTGAAAATAAACCTTATGGTATATACTAACTATGCGAGAAATTTCATGCTTTTCTCAAAAAATGCACAATTTGTTAAAATATGAGAGCTTATCTGCTGTACTATATAAGAGAGATGTGTGTGTGTGTGTGTGTGTGTGTGTGTGTGTGTGTGTGTGTGTGTGTGTGTGTGTGTGTGTGTGTGTGTCGCCATTTTTCTCAGAGATGGACGGATCTTCGTCAAACTTTCGGAGGTTCATCAGTGAGTGCCTGGGAGTGTTTTTGGAAAAACAAAATATATATATTTTTAAAAGATCGTTTTTTTGGAGTTAAAAAAAAATTAGCTCCATTGTGCCTTAGCCTTTTTAAATTAATGACAGTTATATACAAGTACACATTCGCATAAATAAATACAAAACAATCACCAGACATTTGAATACAAATAAATCAAACTATTCTGGAAGTGTACGAAGTTGGTAGTACGGCTTCTTCTTCTTCCTGATCGGCATCACACTTAACTCAAAAACGTGATGAACGCCACATTCACCCCATTCACCCACTAGCATATATATGAACCCCCTTCCTCTCCTGCCTGCCTCCCCCCCCCCCTTCCCCTCCCTCCCCCTTTCCCCCGATCCTGAAAGAAAGAAAACCCAAAACACACATACAGGAATATGTATTGCCCTTCATTCAAAGTGTATATGAAAGATAATGTGTAAAATCGTTTTTATAACAAAGTTACAGTGAAACAATCATGCCAGGCAATGTGATGGGGTAACAATTAAGTAGTTAAGGAACATGTTTTGAAAGCCTTTATGAGAAATAAAATTAATATATATGTGTATATATATATATATATATATATATATATATATATATATATATCAACGTCGCATCTATGCATCGTGAATCAAGGAACCAATTATGAAAAAAAAAAAACCAAAGAAACAAAAAAAGCATACATACTCAAGACTGTCAAATAAACACACACACACGTTTACCACGAATCTCTCCCACTCACAAAACATTATCTCCATACAAGGCATAGGTTTTTCAAACAGTCATGCTTCCAAGAAGCTTTTTAAAAGTGAGGGTTTAAATACAAGCACAAATTAAAATACCCCACGCAGTTACTTCAATTTTAATAAAATAATGATATTAACGATCGTTAAAAAAAAAATCCGAAAGCTTAGTGCTATTGATATAGTCCAGAAGCAGTCCCGAGCAGCACCCTTATACACCACTCATTGAACCTTTATTGGCGCTGAGGAAGCGCCTCTAGCGATTGACTTCCAGCCAGTGTAACGCTAATTCCTGTCACAGGAATTCTGAGATCATATAAGTGGGCGTGGCAGTTCCTGATTGGTTCGTGTTGGGGGACTTCTGGGAGAGGCTTCATAAACAAATATCCACCATTTTATTAACTCGCATAGCTTTGAGGCCTGCTTAGTTAGGCCCGTGCTGTCTTTCTCCCTCACACAGGTTTATTTCAATTCTAATTCGATATATCATTTCATTTTTAACAGTCGCTAACATAGTGTTAGACTCGGTTGAAAAAATTGCCAAGATATATTTTTTTTAAATCGCTGCACGGTCGGTCATACACCGCCTAAAATAACAGACGGGAAAATGGCGAGATATATTAAAAATTCGTGGCGGACTTTCCAATTCCTTTGCATTAATTAAATAAAATAATTCTGTATACTGATTTTTATTGTCATATTCTTCATTATGCCTATGTACTCTGAAATAATGAGGAATCGGGAATAACAAAAGTGGATATGTCAAATCTTACTCGATCCCATATTACATGTACTTTCATTGCATACAAATTATACTTCCTCCTAGAAATTCCATGCCCGAACCTCAGCGCAATCCAAGAGGATTCACTTGTTTAAATTGAAGTACGGTACTGCAAAACTGGAGGTTCTTGGAAGTATCGTGACAGACGATTTATGTACTGCAGTGTTCAAGTACACAATTAAATTTTAATAAAGTAAAGATTTTAAAGTGAAGTACTTTACATTTAATAAAATGGATAATTAAATGTAAAGTAGTTTCTCTTTATATGATTACACATACTTGTACCAAGTATTTTCTTGGTTCCCTTCAAGCGTTCTTAAGTTACCGTGGTACCAATAACCTATAACAGACTCTGACCTTTGACCTCTTGATGCTGAAATCTAATCAGTTCATCTTTGCATCATAATATATACTTGTACCAAGTTTGGTCAAAATCCCATCACTGGTTCACAAGTTATCGTGGCAACAGGATTTTTACATAACATGAGCACTGACCTTTGACCTCATGATCCCAAAATCGAAACAGTTTATCTTTACATCATTATACATACCTTTACCAAGTTTCACTTAGATCCTTTCAGCCGTTCTCAAGTTATCGTGGTACCACAAACCTATCACGGACGGACGGACCGTCGGACAACCCAAAAACATAATGCCTCCGGCAAAGGCATAACAATAATAAAAAGACAAAGATTAAAAATCTAATTCCTTACAGTTGCACCAATGGATGGTATGTCTTTTGAGGCCTGCTTTCCAACTGTAGGACAATCGTCAGTTGATGTAGGTGAGCTGTTTGACTGCTCCAGCTGTTGTTTTTTGGAATTAGATGATTGGATCGCGACGAGGCGCAGCAGAGGAGACCCTTTCGATTTCACATTCTGGTGTATTACACCACGCACAGAAAGCAGCCGGGACCTTTCAGCATGGGTTTCTTCATAGTCGGGCACCCTACCTCTACCGAGCAAAAATAAATAAACAATAAAGATGAAGAAAGTGTTTTGAAGGAATGAGGAAAGAATGGCAGAACAGTGATATCGTTTTAAACAACAGACCAAACTGTGCATGCTGAAAATGTACTGCATAAAGAGTGATGTACTACATAAAGAGTGACCACCACACCTCGATCTACATTTCAGATATGCATAAAGATCTTTCATAAGATAGAACGGGCACATTTATAGCATTGAAACAAATTTGCCAGGTGTCCATCACAATCCTCCAAAAACTTAGAAAAAAAGAGAAATAAGGCTAATTGGATATACAGTACTGAAGAAAAACAGGACACCATCACGTACCCATGTAAAGAACGCAGTACACAGAGCTCCTTCTGCGTGCTGAAGTCAGAACAGTCGAGGTTAAAATCATAATTTCCATTCCAGTGAAGGGCACAGCGCATGGCGAGGTCCCCAAATCCCTCGATCGCTGGGGGTTGGGGGACAAAAAGGGATGATAAAGGATGCGTTGCAATGATTTTCAGTATTGCATTTTCAATATCTTTTAAAATGCAAATCAATAGACATATGCAATGCAATACCATTTATGTTAACTTCAGTGTAATAACATAAGTAACACGCAGTGGCGTATCGAGGAAAAATGACGCTCGGGGCGAGATGTCAAATTGCCACCCCCTCGTAACTCACATGCTGTGAATTACCCAAAAGCCGACTGAAATAACTTGATTACAAATCAAATTAAGTACAGTACATTTACAAGTAAACAATTACACTTTTGTTTTCTGCCTTTCAAAATAGTCATTAGTTTACTAAGCATGCAGTTGTTGTTGTGATCGCGAGACCTACTTTGGTGCCCTGTAGCGCCCCCACCGAAGGTCTGTGGCACCCACAAATTATGGAGACTTAGATACATGTTCGGAATACACGACGACCCATGCTGAGGGTCCTGGGTGAGTCAGACTACGTAGTTGGAAACTCACCAAGTGGCACGAGCGGAAAAGTTGAACGTGGCACTTACTTTGGTGGCTCATAGCGCCACCATGGAGGGTCTGTGGTGCCCACAAATTATGGAGGTCCTACATACGGTGTACGGGAAGATAACCACTGAGCCACGGTGAGGGCTCCACGTGAGCAGTGCTACGTAGTTGGAACTCGCACTGAGTGCGGCGCCCACGAGTCATAGATGCAATTGTCATAGATGCAATCACAGAAGTGGAAAAGTCAAACCGGTGACCGACTTTGTCGGATTCTGGCACCCCCGTGAAGGGTCCATGGTGCCCCAAATGGCACCCAAAAGGGGGAGACGTTTTTTTTTTAACAAATGAACACTTTTTTGCAGGAGACGGGGTTTTGCAATCGTGTGCGTGTGTGTCCGTGTGTGTGTCCATGTGTGTCCATGTGTGTCCATGTCCACGTGTTTGTCCGTGTGTGCATGTGTCCGTGCCGCAACATTTTTACCATTTGAGCTATTGTCATTAAAATTTTACCAAAGCTTTATTATGATAATACGGAGAAGGCAAATTAATTATTTTGTCAAAAGGTTAGTCAGCGTCACATAAAATCATCAATTTTAATCCAATTGACCTGAAATTTTAAGAATTTTCATATTGGGTCACAAAATTGGTCCACCAATCAAAAAGTAGAAGCCGATTTTTTTTTTTTTTTAAGATATAAAGCTCAAAAGTCAAGGTTGCATAAAACCATCAGTTTTCATTTTGTATTTTTTTTAAAACTGTTTTCGTTATTTTGAGCATATGGAAGAGGATGAAGAAGAAGAAGCAGAAGAAGAAGAAAAGACGTCGGAATATAAACGGACATGGACAGACTTCACATTTTCAGATGCTTTCTAGTTTAGCAGTTGGAACTGCTGTTTAGTTTAATTTTGCTGTTTATATTTTGAAATTCGGTTCAGATTAAGAGTTTGTCGAGTGTATGGCATTTTAGGTGTTAACCATGTGCGGAAATTAAATAAAGGCACGGACACCGCCATGTCAGGACTCTCTATGTACAGGGACCGACATCTTACTACCGGATTTTCGACACCTGTGGGATTTTCATCAACATTTGCGGGATTTTTGTCAACATTCGTGGATTTTTGCAATTTGGGAACCAATCCCCCCTTTTTCCATTGAAACAATGCCCCGCCAATCGTGGTTTCACAATTCGCGGCACTTTCCAGGAACGCATCCCCCACAAATAGTGGAGTTTGACAGTGTATGTATGTATGTATGTATGTATGTATGTATGTATGTATGTGGGATCTTTAAGGTCCACCAACTAATGCCGGCAGACGGGAACCTTTGTTTAATGTCCATTTGAGGGCCAGTACACACATTGGTGAATCACCCTGCCGGTGAAACACCAGGATGCCAGTTTATAGCTGGGTTGAGATTCAAACCCAGGCTAGATAGCTCAGTAGAGGGATTGCTTGCTTCTTGGCCAGCCCACTTTGGATGGATTGATATTGGTTTAAATACAGAAGAGAACTTTAAGGATACTGTTGCTTACCTGGTTGGTGATATGAAACTTCATGGGGGTATTTTTCACCATCTGGAGGGTTCAGTGGGGACGTTTCTCCTGCATCATTATCCTAGTGATATAAAAAGTGCAAAATCAGGATCCAGATAAAAACGTCAATTTTCTCATCGAAGCCTTCCATCAACATAAAACAACGATCATTAAAGATAATTATCCTTTGTAAACATAAATGCAAGACAAGTAACACACACACATTCACAAGCCCTCAGGCAAGATTACAATAAGTTTTGACTGTGAAAACATAGGACTTTCAAAACAAAAATATAACAGCTATTTTTCTGACCAAAATACCAAGGACCAAAAACTGATAATAATTATGCCAAACATTGCTCACCTTTGTCACGGTCTCTTGAGATGCCTTGCGAGCCCAAACGAGCTCTATAAGTTGCTTCAGCTGATCCATGTCATAATCAGTGTCAACACCTTTGGATGGCGGATGACTGACATTGACAGCAGATGCAGAGTTTGTCTCTGCAGTGTTAGGCGAATGAACTTTGCTGGAGTTTGGTGTTTGGCCATCCACCGGTATGTCACTTGGACTACCTGATGGAGGTTCCTGCTGAGGGGGTGAATCTTCACTAGCCTCCAAAGCATCAACTCTTTCAGTTCCATGACCTATTTGTTATGACAGATGCCAGTTAGTCCAAAAGTGAAAACATAAAAGGTGGTCAAGATGCTACTAAGTACCATATATACAGTGCATTCAGAAAGTATTCAGACCCGTTCACTTTTTTCACATTTTGTTATGTTGCAGCCTCATGCTGAAATCGTTTAAATTCATTTTTTCCCTCATCAATCTACACTCAATACCCCATAATGACAAAGAGAAAACAGTATTTTAGAAAGTTTTGCAAATGTATTAAAAGGAAAAAACTGAAATATCACATTTACATAAGTATTCAGACCCTTTGCTATGACACTTGAAATTTAGCTCAGGCGCCTCCCTCCCATTTCTCTTGATCATCTTTGAGATGTGTCCACACCTTGATTCGAGTCCACCTGTGGTAAATTCAATTGATTGGACATGATTTGGAAAGGCACACACCTGTCCATATAAGGTCTCACAGCTGACGATGCATATCAGAGCAAAAACCAAGCCATAAGGTCAGAGGAACTGCCTGCAGAGCTCAGACAGGATTGTGTCGAGGCACAGATCTGGGGAAGCCTACAAAAAAAAAATCTGCTGCATTGAAGGTTCCCAAGAGCACAGTGGCCTCCATAATTCTTAAATGGAAGAAGTTTGGAACAACCAGGACTCTTCCTAGAGCTGGCCTCCTGGCCAAACTGAGCAATCGGGGGAGAATGGCCTTGGTAAGAGAGGTGACCAAGACAACGATGCTCACTCTGGCTGAGCTACAGAGATGCTGTGTGGAGATGGGAGAAACTTCCAGAAGGACAACCATCACTGCAACACTCCACCGATCTGGGCTTTATGGCAGAGTGGCCAGACGAAAGCCTCTCCTCAGTGAAAGACACATGATAGCCCGCTTTGAGTTTGCAAAAAAGCACCTAAAGGATTCTCAGACTGTAAGAAACAGGATTCTGTGGACTTTCATGTGTCTTTCACTGAGGAGAGGCTTCCGTCTGGCCACTCTGCCATAAAGCCCAGATCAGTGGAGTGTTGTAGTGATGGTTGTCCATCTGGAAGTTTCTCCCATCTCCACACAGGATCTCTGGAGCTCAGCCAGAGTGACCATCAGGTTCTTGGTCACCTCTTACCAAGGCCCTTCTCCCCCGATTGCTCAGTTTGGCCGGACGGCCAGCTTAGGAAGAGTCCTGGTTGTTCCAAACTTCTTCCATTTAAGAATTATGGAGGCCACTGTGCTCTGAGGAACCTTCAATGCAGCAGAAATTGTTTTGTAGGCTTCCCCAGATCTGTGCCTCGACACAATCCTGTCTCTGAGCTCTGCAGGCAGTTCCTTTGACCTCATGGCTTGGTTTTTGCTCTGATATGCATCGTCAGCTGTGAGACCTTATATAGACAGGTGCGTGCCTTTCCAAATCATGTCCAATCAATTGAATTTACCACAGGTGGACTCCAATCAAGGTGCAGAAACATCTCAAAGATGATCAAGAGAAATGGGAGGCACCTGAGCTAAATTTCAAGTGTCATAGCAAAGGGTATGAATACTTATGTAAATGTGATATTTTCGTTTTTTTCTTTTTAATAAATTTGTAAAACTTTCTAAAATCCTGTTTTCTCTTTCATTATGGGGTATTGAGTGTAGATTGATGAGGGAAAAAATGAATTTAAACGATTTCAGCATAAGGCTGCAACATAACAAGTGATAACATAACAACATAACAAAGAAGAGTGATGGAAATGAATGTTGAAGGAAGTAGACGACGGGGAAGACCGAGAAAGACTTGGCTAAAGATGGTCGAAGAAGAAATGCGGGCAAGGGGGTTAACCAGGGGAGATGCAGAAAATAGGGCAAAATGGAGCGGGGAAGACCGAGAAAGACTTGGCTAAAGATGGTCGAAGAAGAAATGTGGGCAAGGGAGTTAACAAGGGGTGATGCAGAAAATAGGGCAAAATGGAGAAGTTTTTCATGGGGACCGCAAGGCTAACCCCCGCTCTTGCAGAGAAAATGGCCTGTTGTTGTTGTTGTTGTTGTTGTTGTTGCTGCAACATAACAAAATGTGAAAAAAGTGAAGGGGTCTGAATACTTTCTGAATGCACTGTATATATACACACACAAATGTTTACTCTTCGTCCCAATGGGACACAAGGCTGATATATATATATATATATATATATATATATATATATATATATATATATATATATATATATATATATATATATATATATATATATATATATATATATATATATATACACACACACACACAAGGTATTACAAATAAAGGTTCAGATGGGAAAATGTGCTCATCCCCACATATACAAAATATGAACAGGCATAAACTTTCAAAATGAATAAATGGTTTCATATTATACGATTAATAACTTGTATTAAAATAATTCAGTTCGTGCATATTGGCAAAAGAGTAATAAGTCCCAGACATACACAAATTGTGTTATAGCAATCAAAAATGATCATTCCTCCAATGACATATTTTGAATTTAACACAGGTAAAATGAAAACTTTGCTCTTGAAAACCATAGAAATCAGAACTGAAAAAAAAGGGCCAAAATAAATAAATAACCGTTGGCAAAGGCAAACAGCAAATAAATAAATAAATGACCTATTTGTTTATTTATTTACTGATAAAATTAATAAACTAACTTGGCCAATGCAAACAGTATTGCAGAGTGGCCACAGCATCAAGGCCTACCAATTATAAAAACTTTTTTTTTTTTAGGTCAAAGGTCAGATCAGGCCGTTATACTTGGGCAGGACATCGTTTGCACAAAGGCTTCCAAGGCCACCACAAAGTGCATAATTACAAACATGTGAAAACATTAATCTTTGCCAAATTAGGAAATTAAGACACCAGACTGATGTCTACCTGCGAAAAACTGTAAAGGTTGCGACAAGGTATTTTGTGTGTCAAATCTTGTCGAGATCGGTATAAATATATACCCTTGGGTAAGCCAAAAACCTTCATTGCACATCCAACGATCCAACACAAACAGTGTCTGGGACCACAGCAAAAGTGTGCACTTAAAATAATCTCAACACCTAGCATGCAGTCGTTATAAATAGAACAACGAGAACGGCACTCTTCGACGTCACAACGTTGACCGATATGCCTCTGCCCACATTATTACATCATTACAATTATACTTGTACGAAGTTTAATTTAAATCCATTTAGCTGTTCTCAAGTTATCACATTTTTACCTGACATGACCTCTTGACCCCAAAATTAAATCAGTTCATGTTTACATCATTATACATATCGGTACCAAGTTTGAACTAGATCCCTTTAAGCTGTTCTCAAGTTATAGACCTATAACAGACTTTGACCTTTGACCTCTTGACCCCAAAATGGAATCAGTTCATCTTTACCTCATTATACATACTTGCACCAAGTTTGACTAAGATCCCTTCAGCCGTTCTCAAGTTATCGTGGTAATGAAAATCACGGACGGTTGGACGGACAGCCGGACAGACAACTGAAAGCATAATGGCATTAATGGCATCAAGGCATTAATGGCAATGGCATAATACAAGGCTTTCATCCGCAACTCAATGGAATACTGTTCTCCCCTCTGGGCCGGTGCTCCTGCCTCACACCTAGCTCGGCTTCACGTTGTTGAAATCAAAGCTTTCAGAATGATTGGAATCTCCCGCGATGAAGCTAACTCCGAGGGCCTTTCACTTACTCACCGCAGGCAGGTTGGTGGTCTTTCTGTCTTCTACCGACTCCTCTCCGGCCTAGCTCCCCCTGCTCTGTCTGAGCTCTGTCCCCCAAATATTCCTGCAGGTCGCACAAGATCTGCCTGCAACCCTCTTATGGTTAAACTGCCAAAATCAAGACTCTCTGCTCACCTGCACTCCTTCATTCCTCTTTTCTCTTGCCTCTGGATCAAACTCCCTCACTCTCTTCAATCCCACTCCTCACTACAGGTCTTTAAAACAGCTGTTCACCACCATCTCTTATCTTCCCCCATCCAAAACCTTGATCTTTTCTACCCCCGCTAATTTCACCCCAGATTCACTTTTTTGAAATAACAACTTCCTTCCTGGAAGTCCTTGCAGTGTCCTTGTGTTTTATACTTCTCCCACCCCCACCCCCCTCCCCCTTCCCACGCCTCCTCTCCCAAAGCCCTCTCCCTCCCACAGATCTCCCGATGTCCCTGCTCTCAAATGTTGTGTTTGTGTGCTTTCCCCTCTCTCCCCATCTTGTCTACCGCTACCATTATTATATACTTTGTGTGTCTGTTTGATTTTTTTCTGTGTGATGCATGTGAGCTCTTTCATAAGCCTCGATCCTGTAACCAAAAAAATATATATATATTTTAAATATATATATATATGCCTCTGGCGACTTCGTCGTCGGAGGCATAAAAACTGAGAAAACTAAAAAGCTTGTGCTGTGGTTGAAACACACTGAAAAGCCAGTCCCAACAGAACATTTGAACCGATTTGAAATGGAAAATCCAAACAAAGATTGGCAAACAGGTACAGTCACAGAGCTAGGATCTATTCACCTCCTCATATTTACCTCTGCTGAAGCATAATCATCTATATCAACAAAGGTTGGATATCATTTTATATGGGACGCACATAAAGCAAGAACTTACTTCCAAACCCAAACTTTCCAACACCGGGTGGTGTAAGTTTATATCGGTCAGGCTGGTCAAGGTAGCAAAGGAGGTCCTGGCTGAAGAAGCGACACCGAGGCATTGCTACCGCGCTGTTACGCAACTCGTCGTGCACTGGGTCAAACGACTGCTCAGTTGGCGACGGCATCTCCAAGGGGTCGACGTTGAGCAATGACTGGAAGTACCGTTCCACGCGCTCGCAAGACATGGCCGACGGTGGCACAGCTGCCTGCGTGTCGCCGGCATAAGACCAAGATCCCTGAGCTTTGCAATTGTTGGAATTGAATAACTTTACAACTAGATTCTGGCTGGCAATCACTGCTGTCACCTCAAGTGGCTGCGTGTCAGGTAATTCCAGTCTTTGAACTGTGACAAGGAAAGGTGGTGGGAGCAAAATATTAAAGACATAAATATAATTGAAAAGTGCTCCACAATGTGTTATCATTAGAATTTTCACATCCGTTAGGGTTGCATAATATAGGTTCAAACAAATACATTGTTGAGCGACATTAAACAGCACTTTTGGTGCACACTACATGCATTAATTAAATATTCGTATTTATAAAAACATATACCTGCATTAATACCATTAAAAAACATATAAAAACATATATACCCGGTGTGTACCCCGGTTTAGAATAGGTACACCGTATCCCTGCGTGTCGTAAGAGGCAACTAAAAGGGTTGGCGTCAGGAAGGGCATCCGGCCATAAAAACATTGCCTCAAAAAGAGAACCATGACAATTACAACTAGATATGGGCAGGGTACAGCCCGGAGTACCCCGTGGGGGACCCCACTCCCTCTCGTCAAAACTCAAGGTGGGGAACCCGATCGAAGCAAGGGTGGAAATCACTCCATTTATGACGACGAAAAGTCTGATGCCCGACGTGGAGATCAGTTTCTGAGGTTTGGGACATGGAATGTAGGGACAATGACAGGGAGATCAGGAGAAGTGGTGGAAGTATTGGTCAGAAGAAGAGTGGACATATGTTGTGTGCAGGAGACAAGATGGAAGGGAAGTGGTGTGAGAATGGTGAAGGGAAGGCAGGGACAGAAATACAAGTTTGTGTGGCAAGGGTGCCCAGCAGGCGTGAATGGTGTTGGTGTCCTGTTTTCTGAGGAGTTTGTAGACAGTGTGGTGAGTGTGACGAGAGTGAGTGAAAGGTTGATGATGGTGAAAATGATGATTGGAAAGCTCTTGGTGAATGTCATCTTGGGATATGCTCCGCAGGTTGGTCGGAGCGATGAAGAAAAGGACAAGTTCTGGTGTGCAATAGAGAAGCTGATGGAAAACGTGAAAGATAAGGAAGTTGTTGTGGTAGGAGGAGACCTAAATGGACTGTGGGAAGGAGTATGGACGGTTTTGAGGGAGTTCATGGGGGTTACGGATATGGTGTGAGAAATGGAGAAGGTGAAAGGATTTTGGAGTTTGCTGATGGAGCTGATTTGTTGATTTGTAATACTCAGTTCCAGAAAGAGGATAATAAGCTTGTTACATACACGTCAGGTGGGTCGACGACAACCGTTGACTACCTGATGGTGCGTAGGCGAGATAGGGGGCACCTCCGGGACACAAAGGTGATCCCGGGAGAGGAGGCTGTTTCACCGCACCACTTGGTTGTCTGCGACATAAGGTTGAAAGGTGCGAGGAGAGCTCGGCGGGTGAAGTACCAACCGAGAATGAAGGTGTGGAGGTTGAAAGAGGTGACAGTGAGGGAGGCATTAAAAGAGAGGCTGAGTATGGTAGAGGATGATGTGGTTGAGCTTGAAAGTGGTTGGATGTCAATGAAAGATAGTCTGTTGGGAGCCGTTGGTGAGGAATGTGGATGGCCAAAAGGACCACCGAGGCACTCGGAAGCATGGTGGTGGGATGATGAAGTTGGAAAGAAGATTGACGAGAAGAGGAAGAAGTTCAAGGAGTGGCAGGAGGCGAAGGGTACGGGGACAGAAAAGGAAGAGCATGAAAGTTATAAGACAGCCAAGAAGGCTGCAAAGAAAGAGGTAGCAAAGGCGCAGGAAGCATGTAGGAAAATGTTCGGAGAACGCTTGGATTTGGAAGAGGGTCAGGGAGCGGTATTCAGGATTGCAAAGCAGATAGCGAAAGAGAGGTGTGATGTGATGGGGGTGAGTTGCTTGAAGGATGAAGTGGGACAAATCGTTGTGGACCCAGATGGAATTAAAGGAAGACGGAAGAGATATATGGAAATACTGTTGAATGCAGAGAATGAATGGGATGGCAACATAGAGAGTAACCCAGTTTTAGGACCGGCAGAGAAGATAACCGAGAAGGAAGTTGAGGAAGCGATTAAAGCAATGAAGAGTCGAAAAGCGGGAGGGCCGACGGGAGTTGTGGGAGATATGTTGAAGGCAGCGGGAAATTGGGGTGTGAAGAGAATGACAGAGATCTGCAATCTGGTGGTGAAAGAAGGCGGCATTCCAGTGGATTGGGAACTGAGTACCCTCGTCCCTCTATACAAGGGGAAAGGTGACCCTCTGGACTGTGGCTCGTACCGAGCGATAAAGTTATTGGAGCATGGAATGAAGGTATTGGAAAGGGTGTTGGAGAGGAGGATAAGGAAGAAAGTGAAGATTGACAAAATGCAGTTTAGATTTATGCCAGGAAGAGGAACGACAGACGCGCTTTTTATTGTGAGGCAGCTGCAGGAGAAGTACATGGAGAAGAGGAAGAAGTTGTTTCTTGGGTTTGTTGATCTGGAGAAAGCATTCGATAGGGTTCCACGTGAAGTGGTGACATGGGCATTGAGGAAGTTAGGAGTGGAGGAATGGTTGATCAGAGTAGTGATGTCAATGTACAAAAGAGCGCACACAGCTGTAAGGATGAAGGACGGGAACAGTGGTGAGCTTGAGGTGAAGGTGGGAGTGCATCAGGGGTCAGTACTAAGTCCACTACTATTTGTAGTTGTGATGGAGGTGCTGGCTCGGAACGTAAAGGAGGGTTTACCGTGGGAGTTGTTGTATGCAGATGATCTGGTGTTGATTGCAGAAAGTATGGATGGACTGAAGGAGAAGATGAACAAGTGGAAGGAATGTATGGAGACGAAAGGTCTGAAGGTGAATATCGGAAAAACAAAGGTGATGGCAAGTGGTAAAGCATGTGGTGAGGTGGAAAGAACTGGGAAGTGGCCATGTGCTATGTGCAGGAAGGGTGTCGGAGTGAACTCAATTCAATGTACAATGTGCGCTGAGTGGGTTCATCAAAAATGTAGTGGTTTGAGAGGGTCATTAACCAGTGTGGCAGCTACATTCAAGTGCAAGGTGTGCACAGAGGGAGCTGCAGATGGAGGAAATGTTGAGTTGGATCTTGGAGACGGCGTGAAGCTGGAAGGTGTGAAAACATTTTGTTACCTAGGAGACATGCTGAATGGAGAAGGTGGATCAGACTCGGCAACGGTTGCTAGAGTGAAATGTGCATGGAAGAAGTTTCGGGAACTGAGTGGTGTACTGACGAGGAGGGTAGTGTCGTTGAAGCTGAAGGGAAAGGTGTGTGCTGCATGTGTGAGAAGTGTTATGATTTATGGGAGCGAGACATGGGTAATGAACGTAGAGCAGCAACGAAGGCTGGAAAGGGTGGAAATGCGAATGGTTCGGTGGATGTGTGGAGTATCGTTGAGAGAGAGGAAGCCAAATGATGAATTGCGAAAGATGATGGGAATAGAGCCTGTGATTGATGCTGTGAAGAGGAACAGGTTGAGATGGTTTGGTCATGTGTTGAGGAAGGATGAAAGTGACTGGTTGAGAAGAGTGATGGAAATGAATGTGGAAGGAAGTAGAGGACGGGGAAGACCGAGAAAGACTTGGCTAAAGATGGTCGAAGAAGAAATGCGGGCAAGGGGGTTAACAAGGGGAGATGCAGAAAATAGGGCAAAATGGAGAAGATTGTCATGGGGACCGCAAGGCTAACCCCCGCTCTTGCAGGGAAAATGGCCTTTAAAATTCCTGTTGTATAAAAACAAGTCAGCAGAGTGGTGTATTTATAAAATAAATCAGCAATCTCTTTAACTCTTGTTCGTAGAAGAGTCAAATCAAAGCATTATGAACATAAACAGCTGGAAAAATGCACGCCATCTGTGTTAGGGGAGGAAAGCAATTATAAATGGGAAATGACAAAAGGTCCCGTGGAGATACAGGTAGTCACAGGACAGCAACATGATGCAGATGTAAAATAAATCACGAAGAGCATAAATCGACCGAGGAATCTTTTACAATTATGTCTCGTACAAAAAAACTAACACTTCAAAAATAAACAATAATCACAAACGACCGGCTCTTAAGTTTCATTTTAAAACCAAGACAACCAAGTATGCAATACCATTATTCAGTTGGGAAGCTCCAACAGGCTGTGACTCGTAAGGGTAGTGGAGGTAAATGGCACCAATAATTAAAAGCTCTATTCGTCACGGACACTCCTTCCATCCTCAGCCTGGTACAGATCGCTAATTTCCTGCCAACACCCTCTCACACCTACTCGTACAAATATAAATAGACATAAGTACAGTTATTCTCTGGAGAGCTGTGACTCCATTAACCATATGGTGTTGTGCACTGGGTTTCTTGATTTCAAAATGACAGCAGCTGCTATGTAAGTAATGCGATTATAAACCTGTACAGATGGCCACCACTGATGCCAAGCAAAAAGTATCTGCAAAAGTTGTTTTTTTGTTTTACAAAATGTACCAATAGCTTTTTCATCCCGGCTCACATTTAAACAAGTTCACACTTTATAATCATGCAATCGACAGAGTTTAAGTCTTGGGGGAAAAAAAAAAAATCGAATTTCAGAAAGGTTTTAAAAGTACCAAGCAATATGAGACTTCCGAAATTATGTTAAAATGCTTATCAAGTCTTTCGTGTCGTCGCTGTGTGCGCATTTTCAGTGACTCCGTTCTGCAACATGGGGCTCATTTAACCTGCCGTTGAAAAAAATCTACAAGTCAAATTGTCTTTTTAACATTTTCTTAAGACCTACCTGTCCTGATGCATCCTGTCCGATTTGGTTTGAATCAGCAGGGTTGTTTGGAAGCAAAAGACATTTTAGTGAAAATAAAGGATTCGGAGAGGGGGCGTGTGGACCCCTTTCCAGAGGAGATACGGCCATGGGGAGCACAACCTAGGTTTAGGGCATGGTCTCAATGCCGCATGGCCATTTGGTCTGGATCCGATTGGTTTATGAGACGTTTTTTGAATGAAACACCAAAATTAGGGGCAAACCCCCACTTTTACCCCCTTCATAGGTGGAATTTGGAAGGGGAGCACAACCCCATGAGACCTTGCTTGTCCTGATGCAATGAACAAAATTTAGTGTGCATTGCTCAAAGAAGATGTTTTCGTGAAAAGGAGGATTTGGGGAGGGGGTGTGTGGCCCATTTCCGGGGGAGAGACGGCCATGAGGAGCACAACTTAAGGTTAGTTATGGCATGGTCCCAATGCCTTGTTTGGTCTGGATCTGTCTGGTGGTTTCTGAGAAGAAGATTTATGAACAAGATACCAATATTTGTGGCAAAACCACTGTATAGGGGATGCATCTGGATTTGGAGCACAACCCGATGAGGCCTTGCTGTCCTGATAAATCATACCAAATTTGGTCCATAATCGGTCGGGTACCTTGTGAGAAGATATTTTTGCCAAATGTTAACAGACGTACGTACACCGGGACCCACTCCATGAGGTTATTTTGGAAAATAACCAAATAAGGCAAAACAAATGATAATCCCTGAAAACATAACCAGAGAGTAACAGAAACAACAATGGCAAAGATATGGACAGTAATGAAAGGAAGGGAAGGATGGGCATTTGTCTAGATCACAATACATTACTCTCCCAAGCAAAAAATCAATAATGCAGAATTTAAAAAAAGAATAGTACTCAGTAGAGCGCATACCTTGACAGGCTGGAAAGTTTAAGTTTTGTATCTCACTGTTGTTGGCCGGATGTGCATCCAGACCTTAATCAAAATCAAATCAGCTTGTTCTTGTCTTGTTTAGCGGGAGAAGTGGAGCAAATATATGGTTGCGGTTCTACGAACCAGCACGCACCAAGGCAACGGCCACCAACATAAGGTCCCAAGTTAGTTATTTCCTTAATACATGTGCAGATAGTCCTTCCCTTTTGGTAGTGGGTTTCATGGGTCATTATGCATTGTGTGGGATTAGCTTGGTGTTTCCCATTTTCTTCCTATTTCTGAGTAAGTAAACCCATGCACAAGCACACGAACATTCCACCTAATCCACAACACCGACGCCATCGACCGCCTTACCTCATTTGCATATGTGCACCAAAACCCGGTTTGAATCGCATGCCAGAATCAAACTGCCACGTTACTTTAACCACCACCACACTTTTCCTACAACCACTACAATAACCACACTAGACTGATAAATTATTAAGACATTTATCATCACCTTCCACTTTATTAGAACATTATACAAACTTGCTATCCACGCTCTCCATTGATCAACAATCATGACGCCTCAACCACAGTACAAACAACCACGATGCCTCGACCACAGTACAAACCACCATGCCACCTCGACCACATCTCAACAACCATGCCGCCCCAATCACAATCACAGCAAACTCCGGCCACCGCCTTCGGAGCAACGAGAACGACTTGGACGTTCAGACCTTGATAGCACGAAGCGCAAATGCGTGTGAATCGCCCATTAGCACCTTATGAATATCCCTGACGCTCCTCTTGCTTGTAATGCCAATTAGGCTTCCAGCGCACGTTCACGATTGGAAAGCGCAGCCAAAAACACCAGCTCTATGTTTAATAACTACTGAGCTCTGATTCATGGCCTGTCCGAACAATACTGACGCAATTTCCGTGACTGAAGGCTCACAAAGGCGATGGAGTCCCTCTGGAAATCTTGAGTGCACCAATGGGCACGCAGCAAATCCCGGTAAGTACACCTAGTGATTCTCTTAATCCTCACCAAAACCCCGCTCCCGCCAGTCAGCTATTTAAGCAGTGTGTTCCAGTAAGAGGATCAATGGCTTGGTCGGGGATACACTGCAAAAGGCGGGACAGAGCTGGTAGAACGGAGTTTGCGGGATGGAGCGCTGGGAAAGCGAGCAATTCATACGCAGTGCAAGGCACATTCATTAAGGCCAGGCCAATTATCACCGAACACATCAAGTTAATCTATCACCTCACACATTAAGTTAATCTGTCTCCTCAGAAGTTCTTTCTCTCTTCTGATTGTCTGCTTTCATCACACCAGGAGCTCAAAGGCAAGCAAACCGTTATTGTCAGAGTGACCTCACTGATACGCACCTCTTTCCAGTTTCCTCCTCTCACCTCACTCGCTCCCGATCCGCCCGCACCCCTACTCGCACCTTAGACACCAACCAGTATTCCTCATTTTTACCCCCTCCCTCAGCGAATGGACTGCTCTATCGCTCTTGCCTTATCTACCCGACTGCGGATGATTCTGATGAGCGCCCTTGCTACATGTTTAAATAAGTAACGTGCACAGGCTAGATAAATCGGGATAGTTCTTCTGCGCTGTCCCTTTGCTTTTATTTTTTTTCAAAATCCCTTGTACATTTTTGATTGCTTTGAATAAATGATTGTTTTTAAATTCACCGTATGCTCCCCACGGACCTCTTTTCTTGTTAACAAAAAAAAAAAAACCCACCCATTCTCCCTCCCTCTTCCCCCCCCCCCCCCTCCTCCTCCCCACTCTGCCCCCTGCTTGTTGAATTATTCTTTCTGTCCTGCTTGACGTGTCTTTTCCTTCATTGATCCAGCACCATCCGCAACTAGTGTTAGCCTGGGAGACCAATTTTAATTCCCCAACTAATTGGCTCCAGTCTATGTATGTCCGGTGTGCACTGGCAATTCCGCTTGGCTGCATCCCATTAAGATCTGAAGATAAGATAAGATCAGTGCATAACCGAGGGTGCAAAAACCACGTAATCCCCCAGGTAAATGGTAATTAGACAGAGGAACCTGGGCCACGTGGTCAACTAATTGGCGTTCACGGTTGATTAGCAACCCTCCGGGGCGCTAATTTATCCGTGCTCAGTGGCTTCAGGTCTGGTACTCCGGGAGAAACAGAGGCACTCTCCGTCATAGTAGATCCTGAAACCTGTGGCTATAATAATATTTTGTGCAGTGGCTAATAATCCCCCTTGCTTGCAGTAGGAGCCAGTAAACCAACTGTACTGTGGCACGTGTACAGCTAAAGATCATAAGTCGTTTCCCCACCCCTCCCCCTCTCCCTCCCTTGCTGGGCATTGCTCTGACTTCTACGATTTCCAAAATATGCAAGTGTCTTCTCAATTCTTCAAATTGAGTACTGCTCTCCCCTCTGGGCTGGTGCTCCTACCTCACATCCAGTTCGGCTTCACGTTATAGAAACCAAGGCTTTTAGAATCATTGGTGTCTCCCGCGATGAAGCTGATTCTGAGGGCCTTTCACTCGCTCACCACAGGCAGGTTGGTGGTCTTTCTGTCTTTTACCGATGCCTCCCCTGCGTAGCTCCCCCTGCTCTGTCTGTGCTCCGTCCCCCAAATATTCCTGCAGGACGCTCAAGACCTGTCAGTAACCCTCTTCTGGTGTAACTGCCAAAATCAAGACTCTCTGCTCACCTTCACTCTTTCATTCCTCTTTTTTTCCCCACCTCTGGAACAAACTCCCACATTCTCTTCAATCCCACTCCTTCCTTAGTTATTCAAAACAGCTGTTCACCATCACCGCTTATCTTCCCCCATCCAAAACCTTGATCTTTTCTACCCGCGTTAATACACCCCAAATCCACCCTTTTCAAATTCCGTTTTCTTTCCTGAAAGTCCTAGTAGTGTCCATTTGTTTTACTAGCAACGGTACCCACCCCACGGGCGGGGCTTCAATTGGGAGGCCCAAATGAAAAGGCAAAATATCAGAAATTGAAGGCTTTTTTTTTTTTAAACGATTTATATAAACATCCATTAAATCATATCACACGCAAATCATCAAAATCTAAACAGTATTTGTAGAATTTCATTAAAAGCCACATCACTGTTCATATTGGTAAATATTATTCCATCGTGTTTGGTAAAAACTGGAAATTGGAAAAACAATATAGCCTATTTTACTCCAGGGGGTCCCAGGCTTACCCACCCAAAATTTCGTTGCGATCGATTCAGCTGTTTTTGCGGTACCTGGGAACGGACAGGCGGACATTTGGTGAATTATAGTAAGATACCGTGTACCCCGCCCCAGCTCTCAAGCATCTTGAATCTCAGTCTTCTATCTGACTACCAATATGGCTTTCACAAGGCAAGATCTACCGGTGATATCCCTTCTTACAATACAAATGTCTGGGCCTCTTCTCTGGGAGCCATTGGGGAATCCTTTGTTGTAGGCCTTGATGTCTCAAAAGCCTTTGACAGAATTTGGCATCATGGGTCTGATATCCAGGCTTCTCTTTTTCAGATTTCCTTCTTCACTCTGCTCTGTCATTTCCAGCTTTCTCTCCGACTGCTCTATCTCCGTAATTGTTGATGGTTCAACATCTCCCCCCTTCCTTATCAACAGCAGTGTCCCTCAGGGTTCTGTCCTGTCTCCAACACGCTTCCTTCTTTTTATCAATGACATTCTTTTACATATAACCAAATGCACTCATATGCTGATGACTCGACATTACATTCCTCTATATTTTCCCATCTGCCTCATCTTCCCTCACTCGATCCACATCTCGTTTGATCACAGCCACTTCTTTAAATTCGGATTTGGACAAGAATTCCAAGTGAGGCAAATGTAATCAGGTTAAGTTTAATGGTTTTAAAAGTCAATTTCTTCCTATCTCTCTCTCTCTCGAGAACTCCTCTCAACTCTCCAATCTCCTTGGAAAGCTCCACAATTGCACCATGTGATACATTAAACCTACTAGGTATTACCCTAATATTAAATTTATCCTGGAATCCACACATTTCACAAATATCTAAGTCTGCCTCGAATAAATTAGGAGTTCCTTTCAGATGTAGAAGATTCTTCTCCTCTCAACAGTTGCTTCAACTATATTAAAGGATTGATTCGTCCTTGTAAAGAGTACTGCTCTCACATCTGGGGAGGTTCTTGCTTCACATACTTACTGGACAGAATTGAATCCAAAGTAATCCGACTGATCAACTCTCACACTCGGACCTCAAATCTCGACCCGCTCGAATTATGTCGCAAAGTTGGCTCCCTTTCTCTTTTCTACAGATATTACTTAGGTTTCTGCTCCCAAGAACTTGCTGCTTGTGTACCTCTGACATTAGCGAGACCATGGAATACTCAACAAGCCACTACATCGCATGATTATTGTATGGCCATTGGCAACTCAAGGGTGGGCCGTTATGATGTTTGTTTCTTCCCTTCCACTGCAAAACTCTGGAACTCTTTACCTTCTCATGTATTTCCAAACACCTATGATCTTCCCCTTTTCAAAAAGCAGATTTTTAACTTCCTCAAAAACTCTTACACTATTCTCTCTTTCTTCACTTTTCTATCAATGCAGTTGTTTTATTTAAGGCCTGGCCTCGATGAGGACGATATAGTCTGTGACTGGAGCCTTCACATTAAAATAAAATAAAATAAACCATGTACAGACTTCAAATTTCTTCATAATTATTTTTCCCCATTTTGGTGGAGGTTTGACAGTTAATTGGTGGAGGTATGGCAGACATTACACTATAAGAAAACTCCAAAACTGAAACATCAAACAAACAACTCAAACTCAAAAACATCAGCAATAGTGATTAGGAAAACGGTACTCACTGGAAATCATGGGATCATGGAACACGAACATAGCATAAAGGTACTTCGTTTCCAAATCTTTCCACTCTGAAAGCAAAGCAAGAATATGTTTTTTAAATTGAAATCATGGAGTATTTGGCAAAAGGCACAATTTTTATATAGACATAATCATAGAAAGTTAAACTAGAAAGGCACTTGATAGAGCACATACCTTCACCAGGCTGAACAGTTTATGTTTTGTATCCCACTGATAGGTCGGATCTGGATCCGGACCTGAACCAAAATCTAATCTGTTTGTCCTAGTCACCGAACCAACTTATCCACAAAGTTGTCATAACTCGTCCATAACGTTTTGAGATTTGATGTTATTTATCGTTTTTGGCCCCCATCTCTCAATAGTGAAGAATCACTTCGGAAGAAAAAAAATCGTCAAATTGAGTACTGCTCTCCCCTCTGGGTTGGTGCTCCATCACACATCACAACATCAACTCTTCAACATCATCAACTCTTCTTCTTTAACTGGCACCATTATTCCACCTTTCTTGTGGGGTTGGCCGGGGAAAGCTTGGCCGGAGTCTTTCACGAACCGGCTATCCAGGCCTGACGTTCGACTAGTTCGGGCAGGAATTTGGAATTTGGTCATGGTGTCAGCTCGCATACTCTTCACGAAGGACACCATGGGATATTTAACGTCCTCTAATGAATGCTGGCAGACGGGATGCCCGTTTAACGTCCATCCAAGGGGCGGCACACACATTGATGAATCACCCTGCCTGTGAAACACTGGGATGACAGATTATAGCTGGGTCAGGATACGAACCCAGGCTAGACAGCTTAGAGGCGATTGTGCGTATCTCTCGGCCATCTTGGCAACCCTGGATAGTAAAACATCACCTATAATAGTCAAAAATAATATTCATTTCGGGAACACAAATCCATGTCACTTGTAGTTTGAAACATATATTCTATAGCTTATTCTCAATCACAGCGGGAACTTACTCTCCATCACAGCGCTTGTAAAGATGACCATGAAGCCTCCATCTTCAAGAGACTTAAACAGCATCTAACATGGGGCACAGATAACAACGTGCAACTAATCATCCATAGATAGTTAATGTTTGCAGAGATTCCTGCCAGCCTTTTCCTATGTAACCATATGATGCCATTTATTATTTCAGACCTGTTATTGTAACAATATTGTAACAAAGGCAAAGCTGCCAAACTTTGACAGCAAGCAGAATAAGACAACAGGAACCTGAAATAATCAGCTGTATAGAGTGTGGAGATGGCCACAACAAGATGAGGCCAATTTTCAAAGTTATCACGGCCTTTTAATATGTGCAAAAACTGCAGTATAAAAACACAAAACCATTTGAAAAACAGCAAAATGTCAACAAACCCAAATAGATTTGTCAAAAAGGACAATGAAGGAATTGTTCTACAAATTGGACATCATCTTGCAAGATTTTTGGTTTTTCCAACCAAAGGTTTTTCAAGGTCCAAGGTATTCCAAGGTTTTTGGAGAATATTGAGGACATCAATAATTTATACAACGAAATACCCTTCCCACTGATGGTTTTCATCTTTCTCACAAATGGGTTTCAATCTCATTAATTGAAAGGTGTGAAGGCCTGAAAGGTGTGGAGGTCTAAAGGGTAGAAAGAAGTCGAATGGTCTTCGGTGTTCTAAAATCTAAAGGATCTAAGATATAAAGGGTCCAAGAGGTTTAAGGGTTCTTGGGAGTTTTAGGGGTGTAAAGGGCTTTATGGGTCGAATGTAATTGACACACCTACTCACGTTCTGTGTAGACAAACAGACTCAAATGCAATACCCTCTCCTCTGGCAATGGTAAAAAAAAATTGAATGCAAAAGGATGTAATGATGGTATGCCAAAAAGTAGGTAAACAATTTTTTTGAGTACTCCCTTTCGGGGTTTCAGGCTGCTGTTTAAGGTACGGATGGTCACAATAAATTATCATGTGAAACCATCAATCACTACACCTTTCTTTGAATAATGGCTTTTCCCTGTCCATCCCTGCATCCATTTGCAATAATAGTGTATTTTGATGGTTTATCTGCAGTAATTTGAACAGTGAGCTATTAAAACGTTAATGCACACATATACACATTCAAGTACTCGGCATTGTGTGCACACATTGCACATGTGTACACGATTCATCTCGTGTTTGTGATCATGGTGAACCCAAATCGAGAGAGATCTATACAGTCGTGTCATTTGCCAATATTACTCCGCACACGGAGTTACAATGTTACATGGCACAACCATTATTACTCTGCACACGCAAAGCGAAAAGCGTGGTTATGCAATTGGTTCATTTCTGCCTGCCTGTCTGTCTGTCCTTCTGTCCTTCTGTCTACAAATGTCAGTTGATGATCGAGGAACAATTTGATTTCAATTGAATGTGATATTTTGACCACAAATAAGAAAACGACAAGGTCAACAGTACATCAATTGTGAATTCGTCCCGATCGTGCATGCACAGAGAGGAGCGAGATACTTTTTTATTTTTACTCTGCCTGCCTGTCTGGCAGTCAAGTAAAATTGACAATCATTCTAAACAGGAAACTTGCTGTTTTTAAGGACGTCATAAAGGGCACAAACAACAGGCACAAAGAACTAATGTAACGTGTTAGATAAGGTGGTGTATAATTGTGCATCAACATCGGTAAATTTGCGGAATATTTTTCTCCCCACGATCTTTAAAGTCTCTATTTTATTTCATTCAAATTATATACCTAAACAATGTAGAACACAAAATGACTTTTGACACTTTCAAAAGCTTTCCGTTAAGCAGTACAGCAAGAACCTGACATTCCCAGGGAATACGTTCCTGGAAAATGCTGAGAATCTCAAATCCGTAAATTTCGGGGCATTGTTTCAAAGGGGAAAAGGGGGATAGGTTCTCGATGGTTCGTGATTCATGAAGGCAAATTTTAAAATCTTATGAATACTAATGCACACGATTAGTTTCATTAAAAATGCTTATGAACAAAAAAAACAACAAACACCAACAGCAGGTACTGTGTCCAATTTTTATTTAAGATGCGGTATGATGTAAATATCTTATGAATTATCATCTTATCTTATGATTATCATCTTATCTTATAGATTATCATCTTATAGATTATCATCTTATCTTATGAATTATCAATATCTTATGAATGCACGATGTGCACGTAAAGGAGGGTTTACCGTGGGAGTTGTTGTATGCAGATGATCTGGTGTTGATTGCGGACAGTATGGATGGACTGAAGGAAAAGATGAACAAGTGGAAGGAATGTATGGAGACAAAAGGTCTGAAGGTGAATATCGGAAAGACGAAGGTGATGGCAAGTGGTAAAGCATGTGATGAGGTGGAAAGAACTGGGAAGTGGCCCTGTGCTGTGTGTCGGAAGGGTGTCGGAGTGAACTCCATTCAATGTACAATGTGCGCTGAGTGGGTTCATCAAAAATGTAGTGGTCTGAGAGGGTCATTAACCAGTGTGGCAGCTACATTCAAATGTAAGGTGTGCACAGAGGGAGCTGCAGATGGAGGAAATGTTGAGTTAGATCTTGGAGACGGCGTGAAGCTGGAAGGTGTGAAAACATTTTGCTACCTCGGAGACATGCTGAATTGAGAAGGTGGATCAGACTCGGCAACGGTTGCTAGAGTGAGATGTGCATGGAAGAAGTTTCGGGAACTGAGTGGCGTGCTGATGATGAGGGGAGTGTCGTTGAAGCTGAAGGGAAAGGTGTATGCTGCATGTGTGAGAAGTGTTATGATTTATGGGAGCGAGACATGGGTAATGAACGTAGAGCAGCAACGAAGGTTGGAAAGGGTGGAAATGCGAATGGTTCGACGGATGTGCAGAGTATCGTTGAGAGAGAGGAAGATAAATGATGAATTGCGAAAGATGATGGGAATAGAGCCTGTGATGGATGCTGTGAAGAGAAACAGGTTGAGATGGTTTAGTCATGTGTTGAGGAAGGATGAAAGTGACTGGTTGAGAAGTGATGGAAATGAATGTAGAAGGAAGTAGAGGACGGGGAAGACCGAGAAAGACTTGGCTAAAGATGGTGGAAGAAGAAATGCGGGCAAGGGGGTTAACAAGGAGAGATGCAGAAAATAGGGCAAAATGGAGAAGATCGTCATGGGGACCGCAAGGCTAACCCCCGCTCTAGTAGGGAAAATGGCCTTTAAAATGCATGTTGTTGTATGCGGTACGATGTAACATGATGATGACGACGACGACGACGACGACGACCTCAGAATACAGTGAACTCCTCTGAAGAGGACGCACCTGAGGTGTTGATGAGTCATGCACCAAAGGGGATGCAGGTGAGGACGCTGAAGTGGACGCAGTTGAGAGTGCTGATGAGTCATGCACCAAGGGAATGAAGGCGAGCGTGTGCAGGCGAGGGTGTTGAAAGTGTTGAGGTGGAGGGGCCAGGGTGAAATAAAATGGGTGATTGAGAGCTGTTTCGCTGAGTGCTGCAGGTTTCTGTACAGCTCTTTGTACAACAGCAAAACATCATCCAACCCCCTCTTGAACCAGAGGTACCGCCTCATCACCGAGTCAGCATCCTGCAATCTGTCAGCGATTGTCCCCATATCCTCCAGCACCTCAGCCAGGAACTTGACGGTCAGGTTCAGCCTTGCCACCTCTTCCTCTTCTTCACTGCCCTCCCCCTCAGAAACCTTGATGCTGGCCTCCAACTCCTCCTCAGTCAGTTCCTCCCCATGCAAGGCGATAAGCTCCTCCAATTCCTCAGGTTCCATATCATCAAATAATTCCCCTCCCACCTGCCGTGCCAACCCGGCAATTATCCGCATATATTCCGTGGTGTCATCAAAGCCTCTGAAGTCAATGGACTGCATTTGGCCATAGATTTTTTTTCCAGAAAGCGTGATGGTGGAAGCTTTGACTTTGTCCACAGTGTTTTTGATGGCGCTGATGCAGTCAGCATCTTTTTGATGGCGCTGAAGCGTGGTGTTGAAGTCCTGCCAACATTTCCTGATGGACATTTCAGAGTCGAACTCCATAACATCCAAGATACGTCAGAAAGTGTGGCGGGTTTAGTACATTTTAAATGTTGAAATTACCCCTTGGTTGTGGTTGAATCAGGGAGGTGGTGTTGGGTGGCAGGAAGATGACCTCGACATTGGGATGGGCCACCTTCAAATCCTCTGGGTGGCCAGGAGCGTTGTCCACCAGCAGGAGGACCTTGAAGGAGAGGTTATTTACTGCCAGGTACCTCGACACTTGAGAGACGAAACAGTTGTGGAAGCAATCCATAAATATAGCAGCTCTTACCCAAGCCTTTCTGTTGGGCCTCAAATACGGGCAGAGTTTGCTTGTTTTTGCCCTCAAGAGTATGCTGGTTGAGGGAATGATACAGCATCATCAGTTTGATAATGCAGTCCCCTTTGGCGTTGGCACAGAGAAAAAGAGATATCCAGTACTTAGCAGCCTTAAACCGCCCATGCCATCATCTTTCGCTTTGACATGAAAGCTCTCGGCATTGTCTTCCAGAGCAGGCTCATCTCATCTGCATTGAAGACCTGCTCGTGTACATACCCAACTCCTCTCACCTCTTGATAGTCGGTCAAGCAGCTCCACTTTGTGGCTCAAGTTCTGCCTTTTGGGAGCAGACACATCTCTTGCACTACTTGTACGCTTAGGGCCCATGATCGAACAATGTGTGCAAAAAGTCCACGAGGGAAAAAACATCACACCAGGTCATGGCAGCGGAACGAGAAGAAAGAATGACACTCAGGACATGCTGAACATAAGTTGTCGTGGAGAGGTTGTGGGTATATGAAAGAAGTGGGTAGTATGACCATTGTTTGTGGGGGATGGTGGTGGGAGATGGTGGTAGGGGACGGTTTATGCGCACGTACCGCTACTTTATGTGTGGTTGGTGGGTGATGGTTTTAGAACTGTGTTATGTGCGTGGCTGGTGGGAGATGTTTGTTGCACCCACAAAAACTATGAATACATGAGGCACAGGTAGAAGCGGGTCACATTTTATGAACCGCGAATACGTGGGGTCTGTGAATGTTGAATCCACGAATATGTGGGGTTCGCGAATGTTGAATCCATGAATGTCAGGGTTTCACAGTACTTAAACCAAATATTCCGGAATTTTAGGTCATCACAACCAAACAAATTTGCCACTCTTAATACCCCACCCATATTATTGTATGATATTTTACCTCTTGTTATATTATTATATTTATCTCAAGACTGTGTGTGTTAAGGTGTTCCATGAACTCTCGAGTTCAAAGAAAGATGTAGGAATGGTATCGCATGAAAATTTCTTGCGATCATCCCCATCTTGTTTATATACTTTTTGGCATACATCTTATTTGGCAATTGCTACATCCTTTTGCATTTAAAAAAAGGTTTTTTATTGTTTGTTTCTGTACTTTAAAAAATGTATTGAGATGCTAAAGAATTTTATTTTGATTGCCATATGAAATATATTGTCCTTAAAACTGCTGATTTAACATGAACGGAGGAACACAAAGGATGTGAAGACTAAACAGTAGTCTTACTGAAGTAAACAGACTTGAAAAAATGGTTTTCTGTTGTGGGACTCTCCATAATATTCTACCGTTAACCACACCCATATACAGTCACATGAAAAAGTAAGTACACCCCATGTAAAGTTTTGACTTTTTCAACATATTTCAACATACAGCTATTTGATCTTCATTTCAACAATATTGATAGATAAAGGTGATATAATATAACAAATATCATGAAACATTTACATTTTGTAGTCCATTGTATAATTTAAATAAACAGAAATGCAAATTTCGCATGTGGAAAAAGTAAGTACACCCCTACATTTATCACTACTTCAAATACCTAAAATTAGAATCAGGTGCACCAGCTCAGGTGCAAATGATTACAACATCATCAGAGAGGATCTTGGAGGAACCTGTCTTATTTAAACCTCAGACATTTCATTTGGTTTGCTCTTTGTTGTTGAAGTGTGCGCCGTCACCATGCCTAGATCAAAAGAGCTCTCTGAGGCCTTCAGAAAGAAGGTTATAGATGCCTACGAGTCTGGGAAGGGATTTAAAAAAAAGATCTCCAAACAATTTGAAATCAATCATTCGACTGACCAGAAGATCATCTACAAGTGGAGAAGATTCCAAACAACAACTGCCAACTTGTTCAGGCCAGGCCGCCCCAGCAAGATCAGCCCGAGAGCAGACCGCAAGATGCTGAAAGAAGTCTCTAAAAACCCCAGAATGTCATCACGGGACCTACAGGTAGCTCTTGCCACTGTTGATGTCAAAGTGCAAGTCTACCATTAGAAAGAGGCTGCACAAATCTGATCTACATGGGAGGTGTGCCAGGAGCAAACCTTTGCTGTCCAGAAAGAACATCAGGGCAAGACTAAAGTTTGCCATTGAACACCTAGGCAAAGACCAGCACTTCTGGAACAATGTGCTCTGGACAGATGAGTCAAAGGTAGAGCTATTTGGCCACATTACCAGAAGACATGTTTGGCGAAAACCAAAGACAACATTTGACCACAAGAACTTGATACCAACTGTAAAGCATGGTGGTGGAAATATTATGGTTTGGGGCAGCTTTGCTGCATCAGGGCCTGGGCAGCTCACCATCATATAATCCACTATGAATTCTTCATTGTACCAGAGGGTGCTTGAGGATAATGTGAGGCCATCTGTCGGAAAGTTGAAGCTCAATCGAAGGTGGACCTTGCAACATGTCAATGACCCTAAACATACCAGTAAATCCACCAAGGAATGGCTGAAAAGAAAGAAATGGAGGGTTCTGGAATAGCCAAGTCAAAGCCTGGATCTAAATCCCATCGAGATGTTGTGGGGGTGGGGAGGGTGGTGGGGGGGGGGGGGGGGAAGGGATTTGAAACGAGCTGTGCATGCAAGAAACCCCTCAAGCATCGCATAGCTGAAACCTATTCTGCATGGAGGAGTGGGCAAAAATTTGTCCCAGTCGATGTCAGAGACTGGTAGACAGTTATAAGAAATGCCTACTTGAGGTTGTTTCTGCCAAAGGGGGCAATACCACCTATTAGAGCCAAGGGTGTACTTACTTTTTCCACATGTGAAATTTGTATTTATGTTTATTTAAATTATACAATGGACTACAAAATGTAAATGTTTCATGATATTTGTTATATTATATCACCTTTATCTATCAATATTGTTGAAATGAAGATCAAATAGCTGTATGTTGAAATATGTTGAAAAAGTCAAAACTTTACATGGGGTGTACTTACTTTTTCATGTGACTGTAGGTGCAATTGGCTCCTGGCCAAATGTGTAGCGGCAGGCTACCACTCACCAGGCTGATTGACAGGCATTGTCCTACCCATCGCTCTTGGCCCTTCATTGCCCTATGCATACGTATATACCTACTTTGTGGAATTATTTTAGGTTATAAAATTATTTTTGTTATTAGTCTTGGACCTTCCCACTGGAAAATGCAGTAGATTTGTGTTTATTCCAAGTACTGAGCTTAAACCAATTAAGAGTTGGGCTGTCAGGAGGAGTGGGAGGTGGAGTTGGAGGAGAATAGGGAGAAAAAGAAGGAGGAGGAGGAGGAGAAGTAGGAGGATACGAAGAAGGTGGGGAAGGAGGTGGAGTGGGAGGACGAGGAGAAAAATGAGGAGAAAAAAACGGAGGAGTAGAAGAAGGAGAAGGAATAGAAGGAAAAGAAGGAAAAGAAGAAACTTATTTAGTAATGAAGAAAGGGACAAGAGATCGAGAAATGACAAATATAAGTGCATGGCTACAATACTGGGTACACAGATTAAATAAAATGCCCTCAATTTAAAAAAATGAACTGAATGAAAAGATACCTATGGTTTTATGTTGTAGCAAATAGTCTTGAGGACCTGCGAAAACCTGATTTTCACATTATATCATGCACTTAGATTTGGCATATTTTCGAAATAAAATGTTACATTCTCACTCGGTCAATTTTAATTTCATTGTCTTTAAATAAAAATTTGCATTGATGATTAAAATTGTAATTAAATGGAATGTTTCATGTCTAGTATGTCTCCTGGTGTTGTTTTTTTACATTTTCTAAAATTCCTTGAAATGTGCAATGCGTGGCAAAATAAGTGATTCGTGTATAACGCTTTGGTGTCCATCAAATTCACAATAATTGTGATGTCAGTTTCATTTTCAAAACACGAAGGACTCGTGAAATGAACTCATTGTGTAGGTTAAGAAATACCTTAAGAAGAATGCCCTTGATGCTTATTCAATCGTTCAATCAGAAAGTTAATTTCATTCATGATAATCTTGTCGTATTTTTTTCCCTGTCCGTCCCGTTATGCACATCCCAGCAAAAGTGGAAAAAAAGCCGCATCGCTCGAAACTTGATTATGTGTAACGCGGGTCTCGTTTGTTGTGATAGCAAAGACGCTGGCAGACGACCACTCATTTACGGATGATGTCAGAACTTGTTTTCGTGTCCGTGTCCTCCGGTGCCGTGTTATGCACGAATCCAGCATGTGAAGTGCACTCTCGTTTTCATTTTGGTGAAAACGAAGCATGCAGCAGGTCTGATGCTTCAAAGTCGGATACTCCAATATATACAGAACAACATAATACAGCATACTTACCGTTTCCTGAAACTTTATTTTTCCACTCAGTTGTAACACTTGGTGAACCCAGTATTGTGGCCATGCACATAAGGATGACCCTCAGAAATAATGATTCTTCCTGAGTAATCACCCAGAAATCCTTGAGCAAATGTGATGAAGAAATTCGCATTGGCTAGTGAAGATGTTTTGTGCAAAATTAAACAACAAAAAAAACAACTCACCGAATGCCCTTTCTGCAGCTTCATGCACAAAATCTCAATTTTCCCGTTGGACCCCACCGGCTCCTCTGAACTGGCGAGTTGGTAAAGACTGGAGTGCCAATTGAGCAAGTGCACTATACAATCACGCACAAACACCCAAAAATAAAATCCCACATTTAAATCTGATTTTTTTTTTACATGCAAACAGGCATTGTCATATCACATCCATTTGCGTGTATGTTAACCCACCACCAAGAATAACTCTGTTTTTTACTTGCTGTGATATGAAGAATCACAGATTTCTGAAACCACATGGCAGCAATTAGCATAATAGCTCAAGCATAGCACACCTGAAGTTGTTCCTGTTTATTCAGATTATCAAGGGATTTGATCAAATTACATACCATGGTGTTAGTGATTTAGAGGAAGAAAGTATTACATGATACAATAAGCAACAGCAAACGGACAGGGATGGCAGCTCAATGCCCATTCAGTTAAATCCCAATACATCTTTTGAATAAGCATCCGTGTTTGGGCTGGTCACTAGTTGTACATTTAAATTTAAAAACCCCAAAAAAACCCCGAGAAGGAGGAACCATCTCAGAAATAACATGACATACTTACATTCCTTTTTATGTGCAAAGTTATATCTCCGAAAAATAGCTGCAGGTAGCATATTTTGCACAATGCTCTCCTTCACCAATCCATCCATGACAATTTTCTTGGGTCTGAAAAACCATACAGGAAGAAGGACATTCCATGCTAAGTTGCAATGAAGGTAGTGAAATCACAAACCAATTTTACTCACATTGTTTTCTATCATACTGCTTATAATTGAGAAAATAATTTTCGCTTTTTGGCCGAGACAATTGTGAAGATAATTATTATTTGTTTATCAACTAATGGCCGAAGAGCAGCACTATATCATCCAGTGAATACGATTACAGTAAATTATTAAAAATGAAATACTTTTCACACAAAACAATTTAACATGATTACTGAACGTTTCACATAATGAATCACAGTTTCAAATATTTGACACAAGTTCCACAAGACAGATTCAGAAACACACCTGTGCTCATAGATCAGGACCAAATAAACAGCAAGTTGCATTACTTGGTTACTGGTCGATTAAAAAAAGAAAAATGAAACTTAAGGTAATGATAAGAAACTAAAATATAGTTAGGTTCAAAAAATGCGGCTTTTATGCAACCTTAAATTGCATGATTGGAAGACAAATGGAAAGAACCAGATCAGTTACAACCGCAACCACCAAAACGAGAACAATGCGACTGTGTCGCCAATATGCCTCGGCATTGTCCCACAACGGGTAGATGCCATCGTTCACTGCCCTAAAAATAAACAAATTTGATTTAAATCCCTGTTCTCAAGCTGTTCTTAAGTTTCACATTTTTACCCGACATGACAGGTTTCACATCGATTGGTGAAGCAGTTTCAGAGAAGGGATTTTTTTTAAATATCGGCTTTCAAGCTAATATGGCTGCCATACCACATGGCATATGACATTAAAAATGTACACTCTGCATATGTATGGTTAAGGGATCACGTTTGTGAAGTTTCGTGTTGATCGGATAAGGTTAGTTTTTCTATCCAAGATGGCTGCCAAACCACGTGACCTACAATGTCATCATTTTCAAACTATATGCAAAAATAGTGTTAGATGATATTTGTAAGATTTCGCATCGATAGGGTAAGCGTTTTCAGAGATATAATTATTTAATATTTTCCTTCAATCCAATATGGCTACCACACCATGTGACCAATGATGTTTTCGTGATCTTTTAATCGCTATGCCTAGTCAATGACACACGTAAAGTTTTGAGTCAATCGATTTGGTGGTTTGGGGAGAGAAGATGTTTTTTAAAGGTTTTAGGTTAAATCCAATATGGCTGCCAAACCATGTTACCTATGATGTCATAAATTTAATATTTCAATACAAATGGGTCATAGATCTTGTGAATGCAATTTCAGATTTTTAGGATAAGGAATTAGATATTTTAGGATAAGGATTGCTTTTAATCCAAGATGGCTGTCATACCATGTGACCGATGACATCACAATTATCATTAAAAAAGCATTCTGCATGGGTGTCACTCCTACCCTGAAAGTTTCGACTCAATCGGACATGTGGTTGCTGAGAAAAACGAGGTTTAGCCTGTACGGACGGACGGACAACCCAAAAACATAATGCCTCTGGTGACTTCGTCAGCAGAGTCATAAAAATTAGGTGGAAATCTTTTTTCCAACTACCAAAGTTATACACAGATATACATTTCTTGTGCATCTATTCATTCTCCATAATGGATAGCATCTATCTATAATTCCAGTAATCTCTGTACGTTTGTACGTTTGTACGTCTGTACGTCTGTTTGTCTGTGACCGCTGTTTCTCGACAACCACGGGTCCGATATACTTTTAACTTGCCAGGTATATTGCTGGGGACCCGAGGATGTGCCTTTTCAAGGTTTCATATTAATCGGACAATTACTTACCGAGCTATGTCCAAAAAACGATTCAACCAATCAGAGAGCAGCGAACTATCGCGTGTGCCGAACGTGGCGGACACACTCTGCCTCGGATGGCACATTTGAGAGCGTATTCATTTATTTCACGTTTGCAAACTATGTTGGCGTTAAACTATGTTTTAAAACTAATAATAAAACTAATAAAAACGAATTTGCGATTCATTCGCTTTCCTGCGCGTTTGTGCACGCGATGGCGATTTCTTTACCAAACTCCGGAAGCCGTTCGCTTTGGACCAAACCATTTCATGTAAATAGAGGGGGGGGATTGTCACCACTCGCAAGCCGTTCGCTTTGGACCAAACCATTTCATGTAAATAGAGGGGGGGGGATATAATTTTAGATATCTATCTATAATTCCAGTAATCTCTGTACGTTTGTACGTCTGTACGTCTGTACGTCTGTACGTCTGTTTGTCTGTGACCGCTGTTTCTCGACAACCACGGGTCCGATATACTTTTAACTTGCCAGGTATATTGCTGGGGACCCGAGGATGTGCCTTTTCAAGGTTTCATATTAATCGGACAATTACTTACCGAGCTATGTCCAAAAAACGATTCAACCAATCAGAGAGCAGCGAACGATCGCGTGTGCCGAACGTGGAGGACACACTCTGCCTCGGATGGCACATTTGAGAGCGTATTCATTTATTTCACGTTTGCAAACTATGTTGGCGTTAAACTATGTTTTAAAACTAATAAAACCGAATTTGCGATTCATTCGCTTTCCTGCGCGTTTGTGCACGCGATGGCGATTTCTTTACCAAACTCCGGAAGCCGTTCGCTTTGGACCAAACCATTGCATGTAAATAGAGGGGGGGGATTGTCACCGTACTCGCAAGCCGTTCGCTTTGGACCAAACCATTTCATGTAAATAGAGGGGGGGGATATAATTTTAGATATAGATATAGTACGGGCAATGCCCTAGTTGAGCAAATTCATCAGCTTATCCAATCAAAAGAAATTGTAGGAGAGAGGTGAAAAAAAAAAAAAAAACAAGAGTGAGAATTGCTTTGCAACACATGTCCCCTACTGGTCCCAATGAATGTTTTTTTTTTTTTTTAACAAATTAAAAAGAAATGATTAAACACCCTGAAATTCAAACTTGTTATGTAACTTTTCATAATAAAGCCATGTACAAAGTTTCATTTGAATATATTAAAGGGTATGGGGGGAAAAAAGTAAAGAAAACTTACCCATGTATAATATGTGATATTTTCTAAGTCTAAAAAAGGCATAAATCCATGAACAATTGGTAAAAACGCCCTGAAACCCAAACTTGTTCTGTAACTTATCATAACTAGGGCATTGCCCGTACTATATCTATATCTAAAATTATATCCCCCCCCCTCTATTTACATGAAATGGTTTGGTCCAAAGCGAACGGCTTGCGAGTACGGTGACAATCCCCCCCCCTCTATTTACATGCAATGGTTTGGTCCAAAGCGAACGGCTTCCGGAGTTTGGTAAAGAAATCGCCATCGCGTGCACAAACGCGCAGGAAAGCGAATGAATCGCAAATTCGGTTTTATTAGTTTTAAAACATAGTTTAACGCCAACATAGTTTGCAAACGTGAAATAAATGAATACGCTCTCAAATGTGCCATCCGAGGCAGAGTGTGTCCTCCACGTTCGGCACACGCGATCGTTCGCTGCTCTCTGATTGGTTGAATCGTTTTTTGGACATAGCTCGGTAAGTAATTGTCCGATTAATATGAAACCTTGAAAAGGCACATCCTCGGGTCCCCAGCAATATACCTGGCAAGTTAAAAGTATATCGGACCCGTGGTTGTCGAGAAACAGCGGTCACAGACAAACGTACAGACGTACAAACGTACAGACGTACAAACAGAGATTACTGGAATTATAGATAGATAAAACCATGTACCAAGCAAGATTCAGTTGAATATGTTATGAGGTATGGAAAATTGCAGAAAACCCCAGATGGGCTGGAGAAACGGACAGACAGACAGAGAGAGCAAACCTACAGTCCGCTCTGGGTAGGGGATGGATAAGCGAGATTTGTAACTACAGCATCCTCATAAATGAAATAGTCTTTTAGATTCAATTAAAAGTTACTATTTATTCTGAACAGCAACAGGTGAAAGATTAACAACATCATAAAGGACTAAACAATAAATTGATCTTACAATTGGACTGGCAGAGTGGCTGCAACCGAGGACCTCAGAACAAAGCCACCAAGACTCGTATTCTGATGAGTCAACTGGCCCTCCCACACATCATACTGTTTGCAGGAAACCCCTGTAAAGAAGAGCAAAGAAGCAGTTATTTGAAATCGCTGCATTATTCAAACAACTTTTAAATATATACCAGTGTCATGCATATACTGTAGGTGAAATCTTAGTCAAATTTATGTTATGGCATGTCATTCTTCATATACAATGTAAACAAGCAAGTTAGAAGTGGAAAAAGTCGTTTTTGTCATCTAATTTATTTTTTGTTATATACGTATAAATATATACCGCATATATACTGTATATATATATATATATATATATATATAAAACACACACACATACACACACACACACACACACACACACGAGCAAAAGTACCCAGCTTCGCCGGGTAACAATGAGTCGCTTCCTGGCGGGAATATGATATCCGTAATCTGGGCTCTTCATCGAGGGGGAATTTTAAAAACATCGCAAGTACACTGCAGCCATGGCGTATCCAAGAAAAATGCCACTTAGGGTGAGATGTCAAATTGACGTACCTCGTGACTTCCCATAAGTCTTTGAATGGTGTGTGTGTCCATGTGTGTGTGTGTGTGTCTCCGTGTGTGTGTGTGTGTGTGTGTGTGTGTGTGTGTGTGTGTGTGTGTGTGTGTGTGTGTTTTTTTAGATTGAAAGCTCAAAGGTCAAAGCTGCATAAAACCATCAATTTTCATTTTGTATTTTTTTTAAAACTATTTTCGTTATTTTGAGCAAAAGGAAGAAGAAAAAGAAGAGGCAGGAGAGGAAGAAGAAGAGGGAGAGGCAGAAGAATAAGAAGAATAAGAAGAAGAGGAAGAAGAATAAAAATATGTCTGAATACAAAATGCATGCGGATCCATTTTGATTTTTGCATTTTGAGATGCTTTCTGGTTTAGCAGTTGCAACACAATTTGTGTTGTTTTAAAGAAAAACCCGAATTTTGAAATCGCGCCATGGCTGGTCAAAGCGATCGGATGCAGGTGGGTGAGCTAGAAGAGGGGTTAGGAGTAACCCAGGATCAAATGGAGGGGAGCAATGAGGAGGGTGGTTGAGGAGGTTTCAGGTGCACAAAATGGCGCGCTCGCGCACGTGGTTGAAGGGTCCCAAAATAGCGGCGCCGCGGAGGGCGAGCCCGCGGTGGCGGCTGGGGACGCTGTGCAAACCGGGTTTGACCTCAGATTATTCTTGACCCAACTGAATGCAAAAATGGATAGGATGGGGGGCGAAATGGGAGCAATGAGGGACGAAGCGAGGGGTACCGGTGAGGAGTTAGACAATAATTTTAAGGGATTAGACAAGAAATTTGGGAAGTTACACAACAAATTTGAGGGGTTAGACAACGGGATAAAAGAGGTGAAAAAGGGGTTAATGGGGGTGGAAAATAGAATGGCTGCCCAGGAGAATCAGATAGAAGGGGTGAAAAATGGGTTGAGGGGGCTAGAAGATAGGATGGAAGACAAATTGCGGGAAATAGGGGAGCAATCCGCCCGAGAAATTAAACAAATAGGAGAGCAGATAGAGGAGGTGAAAATCGGGGTAGAAACCAAACTGGATGCTCAGAGGGATGAATTGGGACAGATGAGGGCGGCATCTACAAAAGAGAGGGAGGAGATGAAAGAGGAGATACGACGAGGTGTAAGTGAGGAGGTCTCGTGGGTACGCGAGGAGGTAAAGCGAGGTGAAAAGCGTATAGAGAAAGAGGTGATGAATAATACGCCTAGGTTACAGGGGGGCATAGAGGGTCTGACGAAGGGAGTAGAACAGCTGACAGTGGGACAAAAGGAGTTAGTGGAGCAGGTACAAAAGAACACTGCGGTACTAGGAGGGTTAAAAGCGCCACAAGGAGACATCAAGGACGACTTAATAGCGACACAGAGGCAATGTCAGATGGTACGTGAGGGACTGACAATGAGGTTGGACGAGGTGACAGAGATAATGGAGACGAAGGACCGGCAGGTGAGGACGCACATAGAAACGGTCAAGGTAGCCTTAGAGGACGAAATTGAGGAAACGCACCGGGAAATAAAAGAGGTGAAGCAAAAATTAGAGGAAGTGGAAGAGGAGGTGAGTGAAATTAAGAAGAGACAGACAGAAACTAAGAGAGAAATACAGGAGGAGGTGATGGAATATGTACAAGGTCGGTGCTCAAATCGTGATGTTGTGCTCGCTAACCAAATAAAGAGTTTGCAGGTGGCGAAGGAGGTGCGGAGACGAGGTGTCAAGGTGAGTTGCGATATATGAGGAAATGTACATGATGTGAGGGGAGCTTCAGTCGGCTTGGGGGTTGATTTGGATCCGGGTGTTCGTGAGAGGCCGTTGGTGAAGTGTGCGACAGGCACGGTGTGCGAAGGAGGAGGTGTGCTAGAATGTCCGACTCTGGGGTGTGTGAGGAAAAAGTGCGCGCCGAGGAGTGAGTGTGCTGTCAAGAGTGAGTTGGTCGAAGCGCATGTGCGAGGGGGCACATGGAAGCGCGGTGTGGTGAGTGTTACAGAGGATGTAACGAGAGAGTGTACACCTGTGGTGAGTGTTACAGAGGAAGTAACGGGAGAGTGTGTGCAAGAGGATGCGCGAGAAAGGTGTGTAATGGACAGGTGCATGGGGAAAGAGTGCGCTGTCAAGAGTAAGGGAGAATGCACGCCTGTGGTGAGTGTTACAGAGGATGTAATGAGAGAGTGTACACCTGTGGTGCGTGTTACGGAGGAAGTAACGGGAGAGTGTGCGCAAGAGGATGCGCGAGAAAGGTGTGTAACGGACAGGTGCATGGGGAAAGAGTGCGCTGTCAAGAGTAAGGGAGAATGCACGCCTGTGGTGAGTGTTACAGAGGATGTAACGGGAGAGGGTGCGCGAGAAAGGTGTGTAACGGACAGGTGCATGAGGAAAGAGTGCGCTGTCGAGAGTAAGGGTGAGTGCGCTGTCAAGAGTGGTGGTGAAAGTAGTGAGAGTGACACGGAGCGTGAGTTGGTTGTGACAGGTGAGAGAGGATGTACACCTGGAATGGAAGGATGCACACCTGGAAGGGTAGAGCGTGTGTGGGAATGCACACTGGAATTGGTCGTGAGGCACGTGGTTGGGTGTGCGAGTGAGAGCACACCTGTGATTGTCACAGAGGAGGGGGTGCGAAGAGGTGTGTTGGTGAGGTGTGCGAACAACGAGTGTGTGCAAAGGTGTTCGGTGGTCAGGTGTGTGACCAAGTCTGTGAGCGGAATGAGTGTACCTAGGTGTGTAAGAGAAGGTGCAATGACGAGGAGCATGGGAACAGCTGGGTGTATGAGCAAGGAACGGGCTGCGGGGTGTAAGCATGCAGGTGAGGCATCGACGGTAACCAGGTTAGCGGTTAGAACGACATTTAGCCGAATCGGGCCCTCGGTGCGCGTCGGGCAGCTTCGCGTGCCGCGAGGACCAGCGGGGATCCGAACCACGGCGGTTTCGAAAGAACCGCCGTACGCGATCCACGCTGGGCCTCGCTTTGAACGGCCGCGTCCGTGCTCCACTAGGCGGAGCGGGCAGCCCGATAGGAAGGGTCGTCATGGCGACCCCTTTTTGTTGAGGCGTTCCGGCAGGTTGAGGTCGGGCCATGGGATGGCTCCGTGCCGAGGTGGTGCGTGGGATCTCGGCCCGGGTAAGCGTCCTTCCCTGCACCGAATGCGGGACGTATCCAGCCGCCGGCACCAAACAACCCGCATTCATTGCTCGGCTTTACGAAGCCGGGCTGTAGAAGTGAATTGGCGCACCGAGAGGCATTAGTAAGTAGACTGTAATGATGAGGATAGTGGTCTGGACCCGAAATAATAAAAACAAAATTTGATGATTGGCAAAGGATTGGCAGAGTGATGATTGGCAGAGGATTGGTAGAGTGATTGGCAAATTTATGATTGGTTGAAATTTGGTGTGCAAAATTGGTAGTGGAACGTCCCCGATGTGATGGGATGGCCAATCCACCATCCCTCACACGGGGGGGGCAAAGGAGCACTAGATTTATGGGGTTTATGGCAGTGAAAACTAGCCCGGGTGGGTTTGGATAATGTGTAGGGCCCTAGAGATTGACATTAGGTAACGTTAAGGTTAGGTAGTGACAAGGATACCTGTAGTGGGGACGCAGGTAGATTAGAGTGGATGATAATGACGAGGGAGCGCAATAGTTTAAAGGGACGACTGGGAAGCGCGAGTTTCAGATGGGAGTAGGTAGATGAGATGATGCCGTGTGTATGGTTAAAAGGTGTGATTGCACAGGTGTGCAACTGGACAGGTGTATGGAGCAGTGTATGAGGGAGTAGTGGTGATTGCGTATTGTGCTGACCAAATGGTCCAGGAAGAGGAGGAGGGTGCAGGTGGCACCAGGTGTGAGTGCACAGGTGTGCAACTACAGGTGAATGGAGAATGGTTGTGTGAAATACATGGTTGTATGGAATAAATGGTATGGAGTATATGGAGTATTGGAATGGATGGTCGTGGAGTGAGTATGGTGGAAACTATGGAGCGGAGTGGATGGTGCGAAGGTGTGAATGGGGGAAGGATGGACCCCCATCACGAATACCCGGGGCGGGTAGTGTAAGTGTTAGGTAGAGGGTATAGGTAAATTGTGGTTGGATATTGGCATCTGTGGTGCGGGTGAGAGAATGGTATTTGGATGGGTGCATTAGTGTTGTGGAAATGGCTGGGCGTGTTGCCTGTTAGTGTGTGTAGTTGGTTTGGGCACTCCACCACTGTGAGGATGTCGGCCAGGTGAGGCCGCAGGTGGGCTCTGGGAGCCGGTAGAGTTGTTGTGGATGGGGCCCGAGGATCCGGAGGACGGACCCGGGTAGCCCAGTGCCAGAGGGCACCGAGTGGGGTGACAGAGCCAGGAGGGGCCTTCCCCAGTTAGATAGGTTAGGTAAGGAGCAGGTAAGCTCGGGTGGCAACTACAGTGGTGGAGGTGTGCAGGTGGGTAGACCTGCTGGGAGAGCTGCACGACCCAGCCCAGAAATTGTGCAAGGGCACCGGGAGATGAATCGGGGGAGTGAGACCCCAAATTGAGAAGCACCACAGTTTGGTCAATGGGAATTGGTTTTTAGAACCCATAGTGTAAGATGGCCAATGGATTGGCAGGGAAAGACCCCGGGTAGAGTAAAGTGTGTTAATGTCATTTAGAGGATAGTTAGGCTTGAAGTCTCCTCGCACCATCTACATCCACTCACCTGAGGTGACGTAACTCCACACCATGCCATGTTTTATTATTTTTGGGCAAATGTTTGGATTGTGAGACGCATCATGACGTGGGTGTGACATTGTGCTTGATGTTCCATCTCTTCCTCCTTATGAGGATTTATGATGGATTGGGTGATGGCAAATTTTGAAGTACAGGGAGTGGAAACGAATTTGGTATAGGGGAAAAATGGGGAAGACGTGACAGTAGTGACGAATTTGTAAATGTGTAGATTTTGTAAATATGGGGTAAGGGCAAGGGTAGAGTAGGTGACAGGGGGGTGACGTACGGAAGGGACGAGCTTTTCTCACTTCGCTCTCCGTACGCATTTCACCTTGCATTGCCTTATTGATGTGTACCCTTGTGACCTTACCCCTCGCTCATCTGTCTTCCCCCCTTTTGTCTCCCACATGACCTGTGCGCCATTGGGCGCCGAGGGGAGCGTGCGTGAGTCGGCCATTGTGCGCCCGGAACTCCCAGAACCAGCTGTCTGCATCGATGCACCACATTATGGACCACATGTCTGTGGCCGAGCACCACTTATGGACCCCATGGGTTGGGGCATGGCCCCTCTGCTGGAACCGGCCATGAGGGCCCGAAATCTTGCTGGCGGACCTTGATCACAGGGCACCGATGCCCCACAGGTGAACCACACTAGTCGGCCCTGTGGGCCATAAATAAAATAAATAAAAATGGACACGTTGGGTGCATTTTATTGCAAATAGGCCACCAGCAAAGGAAAAAGACAACAACTGGAAGAAATAATAATAGCCAGCAGAGGGAGCCGAAGAGCAAGAGATCACCTGCAGGGTTAGGGGTTGTTGTTTTTATTTTTATTCAGTGAACAGTGATGACTGTGCACCGATTGGTGCTTGAGGGTGTGTTGGTGCGTTATGGGTGCTTTCATGGTGCATCGATGCAGAGCAGACTGTCTCCCCCCCCAGAAAGAACAATCACAGGTCCTGGGTTAGTCTTGTAAATAAAAGTAGTGTCACTGTAAATAATGCTCCCCACCGTCAGTGTGTAGTTTGAAGACCATTCCGCAATTCGGTTAACTGTGGGCGTGAGTCTGTTAGGCAGGGTGCAATGGAGCAGCGGGACATATTTATCTATGTTTTAAAACTGTCGCACTCAGGGTCAGGTTAAAAGTAGAGGGAACTACACCTACGTGTCACACTAAATTAAAGTTATAGGCCCGGGCCGTGCCTAAGAGGAGGAGGGTGCAGTGTTGCGGATATGAGGATTGTATGTTTTTGATTGTGTGTATTGTATTGGAAATTGCTGTGTAACATTGTTGATTATGGCCCCTCCTGCCTCCAGAGTTGTGTAAAGGTAAAAAGGGCGTCCCGGTAGTTAATTCCATGAAACACCACATTGAAGGACACTATAATACCCTTGTTCAGTAGTTTATATCCTTATTATGTGTTTTAGGGTAAGGCCTTGTCTTCCATTAACATGACACTCCATTGCACCAAGTGAAAGAGATAGATTCCCTTCATTCCCATTCCCAAAAACCTCCATTTCCCCTTTCGTCGATTGCCATTCGCCTAGCCAACCAACAATTGCCACCATTGACCACGAGGCAGGGTTGGGGAAGAAAGGCGGGGCCCCACCTCGTCATAGAGGGGAGGAGTGAGTCAGCCCCACTCAACCAACCACGAACAAGGGGTTGGATTTGGAGAGGGTGTGGAGAGAAACATCAGGGAGGTTCGCGAAGGTTGAGGGGCGGGGCCTATATAACCCGCCGCGGGACGTTCCCCAAGGAGATGAGCTGAGAAAAGAGATGAGCTTTTACAGAGATGAGCTGAGAGGAGAGATGAGCTATGACAAGAGCTGAGTTGTGAGGTCCAAAAGCAGAGATCATCCAGGGAAGCACAAAGCCTGCTATTCGTCGCCTTGCTCGCCAGCAGCAGCGTCTACAGCAGCAACAAGACTCGACAGCCGCTTGGGGCCTGGACGGCGGTTTTGAGCAGGGCCGCGAAGGAACGGCGGCTGCCCAACGCGCCGATTCGTGCTGCCGGACCCATTGGACTTTCCTCTCCTTCCAGCCAATTCCTATCATCATTCCCCGTGTGAGTCGTCTTTGTTTGTTCTGTCCTGGGTAGTTAATTAAGTCTGTATAAGCTAGTAATTTTCACTGTGTCACCTGCTTTTTCATGTCCCCTGTAAATAACCGTGACTGCTCTTTTTGCTTGTGTGTGTAAATAATAAATCCCGTTACTCTTCTGTACGTCTTCTTCTTCCTCTTTACATTCGGTCGCTTTAGAGTTTTCCCACATTGAATATCTGTGGCGCGATACGGCCAACGTTTGGGTGAATTGGGGAAACTGTTCGGCCGCGGTGCCTTCGCTCGGCAAACAACATCCTTATCCGCGGACCGTAACAATATATATATAATTTTATTTTTATTTTTTTTAATAAGTTTTTTTTCTTAATGCTATTAAGCATTGTAAAGGTAGAAGCCTTTTATTCAGTGAAGATTCAGTTTGGGGTATTGAAAAGGAGAAGGGATAGGGAATGAAGGAGAAACTGTGCACACCAGATCAAATTTCTTTTTTTTTCTGTTGATGATTTTTTATCTTTTAAAGTGAAGAAGTTTTATGTTGATTGGAATTTATTTTTTGCAGTGAGAAGGGGTGCATGGTTAAGCTGAGGAAGCAGAAGTGACAATACCATTAAAAATGCCCCCAGGAGGAATAAATAGCACCGCAAAGCTAGCGTAACCCCTCAGCCCATGTATGGTGGAAACCAATTTCAAGATGGCTGCCATGGCGGCCATATTGAAAATCGCAGCATGCCCATTTTCGAAAGGAACCTTCCTCAACTCAACCCCAACACACACTGCAAAAATGGATTTAATCGGACAAGCCGTTCTCCTTGAAATTGACGGAAACCAAAAGTTGACTGACACCCGGACGACAATACCCCTTAGCCCAATTTAGCCTGAGGGGTGAAAAGGAGTGAAAACGAAGCACATGTGGTCATTATCTGTTAAAGGTGCGGTCAAAGACCGAAGCAACAATTCAACTAGCCCAGCCCTAAATAAAGTAGGCTGGATTTTACCAGGGACACAAATTCGACAATTCAACACAGCAAGGTATGGTTTGGCACAGAAAAAATGGATGAACCCACAACCAGCAAAACAGGATTTAAAATAAAACAGTAAAACACCATGTATCTGGTCCGGGAAACTGAGCTTTGTTGAGCCGGAGGTCGGAACTCACGAACCAGCAACACAAGTGGAGCAACCCAAAACCGGAAATGGAATGATATAGTAGTTTGCATTGCATACCGATTGTGGTTATAGCAAATGCGTAGCCATCAAAGTAAGGTGATATCTGTACAATTCCAGAAATACCCAATGATCAATCCTGCTAGTGAAGCGTGGTGTTGATCTGCATTGGCCGACAGGAAGAACAATGGATGGAATCAAGACCTTGATTGAGGTATGCTAACCGCCATGGTAAGCAAGAGGCCGACACTTAATCCCCAAACAGCCTCGTCATGCTTCCCACAGCAGTTAGCATAACTCAAACAACCTTCTGTTGATTTTATCCATTGATCAATCCAAACAATTGACAACTCAGAAACACAATACAGTACATTGAAAATAAATAAAAACAAATAAATAAGGAAACTGAAAACACACCTTTGTGCCAAGAACTTGACCTGAAACAACAACAACAAAAAAGGTTAGACATTTAAAAAAAAAAAAAATTGGAATGTAAAACATTTATTTTGCTTTTACATTGCCTCTCCTTCAACCACCAGCCAGCTGTCAAGTGATCTCTTGTTTCCCTGAAATATTCCCATTCCCAAAACTATCCACATTCCCAAAGCTCATTAGTTCATCTAGCGTTAATTGGACCTGTGAATAATGAGGTGTTATGCCAGTCTCCTGTGGGTCTACTCAAAAAAGAAAGGGTCACGAGGGAGGCACATTCAGCAGATAATGAGGCAAAAATCGGTGCACTTGATTGCATCCCAACAAAACAATGTCGATGGTGTCCACTAAAGGATCAATGTTTTTTTGAATTGACTTGGATGATGTTGTAGTATGAAGGATTATTTAAAAGCTGTTTTATTTCAATCTTTGTGGGTTTTTAAAAGGATTATTGCATCAAAGTGTGTTCCTGATCTACGTGGTGAACAATGGAAAAACTAAGAATGTCCGAAGTTTTAATACAATTAAGAATTAAGAATGGCCAATGAAGAAACATTATCGGATAAACGTTTAAAAGCTAAATTTCAATCCAATAAGTGAATGTGGTAAATCTCCATTTCAAATGCTTCCGACGATTATAGCATTAATAACATTTAATTCCGCCAGATTTATTAAAGCTATTATTCTAACAAAGATGTAACACTACGATAGTTCTCTACTTTTCCAAAAGGAAACAGACTACAGTGACTGGTTAATGTGTAGGAAAAAAATGCGTGAAACTTGTTACCTCCACCACCATACACCAGTTTTCACCTGTTTGTTTGTGAGCAGGATATCTCAAAAAAGTTATGGACGGATTTGGACGAAACTTGGTGGATGAGTTGTGTGTGTGCCAAGGACAAATCATTTCGATTTTGGTGAAGATCCAGCTCTGGATACGGATCCATATCCGGATCGTTTGGTGAAGATCCGGATTTTAAAGTGATTCTTCACCACCGAGAGATCAGGCCAAAACTATATTTAGCATGATACTTCAAAAGGTTAGAAACAAATTCAGATGAAACTTTTTGGACAAGTTGCGTAGGTGATAAGAACAAGCAATTCAATTTTAGTTAAGGTCTGGATGCAGATCCGGCCTATCCGTGGGATACAAAATACAAACTGTTCAGCCTGGTGAAGGTATGCATTCTACCGAGTGGCGTTCTAGTTACCTTCGCAAAAGCGGAAGGTTATGTTTTGATCGCTGTGTATTTATTTGTATGTCTGTGTGTGTGTGTGTGTGTGTATGTTATTCGCATAACTCAAAAAGTATTCAACCGAATTGCATGAAATTTGGTGGGATGATTGGTTATTATACGGGACACATTTGATTAGATTTTGGGAGCAATCGGGTCAAAGGTCAAGGTCAAGGTCACGAAAAGGTCAAAATCGTATTTTTACCATAGCGCGGTCAATTTTTATCCAATTGGCATGCAACTAATGCCAAAATGTTCAGAATTCAATGCCCGATCTTGTGATATACGACATGACCCAGTGAAGACATTACCCTTGTTAGCGGTTGGGGGTCAAAGGTCAGGGGGGTCACGACCTTGCAAAATGTGCGTTTTTTGTCATAACTCGGTCAATTCTTATCCGATTTGCATGAAATCAGCACCAAACTGTTCACTGTTCTGTTCCCTACACTCCCATGCCAAGTACAGAACAGTAGCTGCGGCGAAGGTATGCGCTCTACCGAGTGCCCGTTCTAGTTAATATTATGCCATTGTTCGCATGCATTTCCTTCTGAGAGGAGAAAGATACATCTTTGAACCCTCAATAATACTGAGAGCTCACTAAACCATCTATGTCTTGCCCTCAATTGTGAGTTGTGATCATTAAAAATCCTAAGAAAGCTTATACAAGTAGGCTTTAGGTTTGCAATTATCCTCATCAATCCTTCCTTGGCACACCTGAACTCCTATCCACATCCTATTGATGGAGTACCACTCTCTCATGCCTCGCATCTTTCTGAGCTTGACGCTATGGAGACCAAGGCCTTCAAGATCACTGGAATCTCCTGTGATGAAACTGAGCATATGCACCTATCATTTCCACATTGCAGACAGGTCATTGGTCTCCCAGGCTTCTACCGCCTCCTTTCTCCTGGACTTGCACCCTCTGCTCTCTTTGTCTCTCCCCTCCCCTCCCCCCCCCCCCCCCCCCATCCCAAGGTTTCTGCAGGGTATATGTGATCCACCATCTATCTGGTGAAACTTCTGGTGAAACTCCCAAAATCCAGAACCATTACACCACCACTTACATAGTCCCCTTTTTTTCCTGCCTGTAGAATCAACTTCCACATTCTCTTCAATCTCATTCTTCCCTCCAGGTCTTCAAGACAACTGTTCACCACCCACTAAGATCATCCCCAATCCAAAACTGTGATACTTTCTACACTCGTTAGCCCCCGCTTCCAAATTCCCAGTTTTTCCTTCAGTATCCATCCATCCTGCCTTTCCTGCCCCCCATTGTTTGTCTACGTCTACCTCCATCTTGTGCTTCAACTCTGCTGTTTTTACCCCCCACCCATCTCCACTGTTGCTTTTGTTCTGTTGCACCCTGATCCATTCAGCATACAAGCTCTTCCATGAGCCTCAACTCTGATACACAAAAAAAATTTAAAATGTAATATTGATGAAAATGGAATAGGATTGTCAATTGTATTCCTTTTCTATTTTTATGTAAGAAACATCATAATAATATAATCTTTATGCCTGAACATTTGTTTGAGTTGGCTTCCTCTTTATAATGAATTGATTAAAAAAATGAGTACAGTACTGCACTGTATGTTTCAAGGAGAGTGATATAAAATTGCCAGCAATAAAAAAGCAGTACAAATGGTCTTGGTTTGGAATCAATTGAAATATTTGTTCCTTCATTACCTTTTGTATGCTAAGCATGAGGATATCAAATCAAGTCAGTTGGTGATTGAGAAGAGTAATTGAAGGAGAGCACAATGCAATGTTGGACTCAACCAAACAAACGAAGGCGCAAGCATGTATGACTAACTGAGCTATTCTTTAATACACTTTGTTGTATTTGCATTTTATTTATGGAATGGATAGTAATACTACAACACCTCAAGTCTGGGGGAATTAACCCATCCATAATGTTGGGGGAATTAAGCCGTCCGTAAGGACGGATTCTTCACTAGTGTTGACAAATTCATTAATTAGGCATTTTTACCTGATTAAAGGCCTACTTATATTTGAAGGATACCATTAAAAATGCCCACAAGAGTATCAACAAGACAATGGTTGTTGAAGAATAATAACCTAAAGCTAAACTATAAACAACCTGTGAGACCAACAATGTTAAGGTAAGAGGGCATGACATCATCAATGATATATAATCTGCAAACATTGGGGTTGGTCGAAACCGTATTTTTGCTACTTCATATATATATATATACATATATATATGGTTGAGGCTTGTGCAGGAGCTTTTGCATAGGAAATTTATAAACAAACACTCTAATTTGCATTTAACACACATTGTATGCAGATGCAAATACAGGATAAAATTTTGTTTGTGCAACAGAAATGAAGAAGAGGTAAAGGCATACAGATGATGCCGCTGATGTGCACAAATATAATTTACTAATGCAAGCATTACAAAGGCTGCAGTGTCAAAACACAATCAACAAAAGTACTTTAGAATGCTAAATACAATACTATGTACCAGTATACATCTTTTAATGCATAAAATATGAAGCGTGGCAAAAAAGGTTTTCATAATAAAGCAGACTTTGGAGAAACCATACCTGATGCAGATTTGACCAACATATTCTTGAAAAAGTTCTCCATCAGAAAGAACGTCTGGTCTCATGATAAGAGCTTACAATTTTATGAGGTAACCAATCAAACACTGCCTGAAACCATTAAACTACGAAAGGCAAAAATAAAAGATGAAAGCTTGGGAAAGCCTGACATTGAAAGAAGCAAAGCACTAGGTTTTATTCAGCTATTCTAATGAATCTCTTTCCTAAGGCTGGGACTGAATAATGATACCACAAGCCACACTGCAGCTCTTGCAACACATTTTAATGGGAGGTATTCTATTGAGAGTAATTGTGGTGGGGATTTTCTCAGCATTAACAAGCAGGAAGATGTCCTGGCTGTTATTGTAGTCCAAACATGATCCCTCATGTTTAAAAACAGCAGATTGAGCATTTTGCAAATCCTTTGAGACAAGTGCAGCACACTTTATTTTACTCACGATATTAATACTCTTGGGGATCTATTTATTGCTCCCATCGTAGATGAGCTAATTGCTTACACAAAGCAAATGATGTCACAGGCAGTCCCAATATTCCAGTCAATGCTGCCATACATTATCCGCAAATACTGTACTCACATTTAGGTTACCCACAAATTATTAATTTTGGGAGAGTTTAGAGTTTTGGGTAAGATTATTGCAATCAAGTTTTTCTCCGATTGAGGAATTTCGAAATAGCTAAGCATCCACTATATTTTTTTGGCAAATGAGATGTAACGTGACATTAAATGGAGAAAGAGTGCAGGGCGAAAAAGGCTTATTTGGAGCAAGGACTCATGTGTAATCAAACAACAAGGTGGAAAAAATAGATATATAAAATAGGAATTGATGCAAGCGCATCCATGGATATGGCTATGCCTGCATTACAGGTTGTTTTTTTGTATACAAAGTCGAGGCTCGTGTAAGAGCCAAGAGGTCAACCCAATGTTATGTTTAATCTCAAATGTCACATGAAAATTAAAGGTCAGATGAGAGAGTGCGAGAGAGAAAAGAAAGATAAGTAGAAGAGAGACACAATCAGATGCTTCTAACCTTAATTATGGTCTGCAAAATGATTTGCAAAGGGCATGTAACCTTTGACATGCTGAACTCAAATCTATACTTGTGAAAGTTTTAGTTGAAATTGCTTCAGGAGTTCACAAGTTATATTGGTCACAAACATTTACAATTACAGGTCACAAACCTTTATACCTTTTGAGCCCATTATCGAATTAGTTCATCTTTGTATTACAAGCCTACTTGTGCCAAGTTTGGTTTAAATCTCTGCAGTGGTTCACGAGTTATTGTGGAATCAAAATAACTGATAATACGTACGGACAGACAACCCAAAAACATAATGCCTCCTTCCTGTCTTTGGCTGTGGTGGAATAAAAAAAACAAAAAAACAGGAATATACCCAAAAGCTGGTTTCCTCTGGTTGCCTCCTTCGTACTCAAATGACAATATGGCGTAGGGACAGATGTGTCGTGGGCGGTCACACATGTCCAGGTCTCCAAACTCGTATAGATAGTACTGGGAATGAGCAAGAAAAACGCAACATAAGCTTCAACAATACTAATCCACATCAGCAAGTCATATTTCAACACAAGAGATTTCTCCTCTTTTCAGCCAGTGCCTTAACACATACTTACTCAAATAATTTAAATTTTGTCTGATGCATACAACATACAGTATATACCATGCTCAATTCAACAGGATGAATATGTGGACCAAAGTGCTTTAAGGTTGTTGTACCAACCATGAATTCCTGATAACTTTGCACAAACACGTCTGTCATGTTTTGTCCTCTCAGGCAAAAAAATTGGAAATTTGGGAACAAGGAAAGATTGGTCAAAAGGTTCCTCCCAACATATAGGGAGCTAGGAAAAGGATCGTCAATAATGGCATATATTGCTAGTGATGTCAAAGAACAGGCATAGTACCATTTATTTATTTAAAAAAAAAAAAAAAAAACGTGCAAATATCGTGTTCACAGCCTCATAAGATGCTCTTTGAAAAAGCCTACAGTAAAATTTAAATGTGCAAATGACATTTTGTTGAACAGATTCGCAAAAATTTACGATGTTCATGTAAATAAAAATTAATTAAAAAATAAAAAAACAATGAAGATTCATTCACAGAATTTGTCTATTTCATTTGATTCTGAAAACAGGATTTCACCATTAAAATAATAATTAAATAAATAAATAATAAGAACAATAATAATAATTTCTTTCATAATAATATATCTATATATATCTATATATATACATATCTATATATCTATATAATATATATATATATATATATCAATCCCTGGTGTTGGGCTAGCGGCTAGGGTGCCGGCTTAGGATCCGAGGATCCTGGGTTCGAATCTCGGTCGATCGCCGAATTAACGCCAGGGGGGTTGACTCAGCCTGTCATCCTTCCGAGGTCGGCTAATTGAGTACCAGTTCACTGGTAATTCCCTGTTTGTCGTTGAAGGCGGCAAAAAGGGTTGGCGTCAGGAAGGGCATCCGGCCGTAAAACATTGCTTCAAAAAGGGGACCAAAAAACAACAACTACCACGGTCCCCGAAAAGGCCAACCCCCGCTTTGCGGGGAAAAATGGCCTCTAAACGGTGGTTTTTATATATATATCTATATATATATATCTATATATATATCTATATATATATATATATATATCTATATATATATATATATATATATATATATATATATATATATATATATATATATATATATATATATATATATATATATATATATATACACACACACACACACACACTCACTTGGTTGCTGTAACCTGAAAAATAAAACAGTCATTCAGTGAATATGCTTTCTTATATTATATTGCTACTATTTTTAATTCCATGTTAATTCGTAATCATGTTAATGTCTTGAATTTCCCCTTTATAATTGGTGCAAATGCAAATTTTGTGAAGCAGCTGGCACACAGTCTGCTCACTTCATCACGCTGTTTGAAGGTAGCAAGGGAAGAAAGGGAGAGGGCAGCACAGCTCCTCATATGTTAAGGGAGTATTAGGCCATACCTGTTGAATCAAACTCAAGTATACTTAAATATGCAGACAGTTATTCCACACCAAGGATTGTTGTGTGCAACAGGCATTTTAAGGCCATTTTCCCTGCTAGAACGGGGGTTAGCCTTGCGGGCCCCATGAAAATCTTCTCCATTTTGCCCTATTTTCTGCATCTCCCCTTGTTAACCCCCTTGCCCGCAATTTCTTCTTCCACCACCTTTCGCCAAGTCTTTCTCGGTCTTCCCCGTCATCTACTTCCTTCTGCATTCATTTCCATCACTCTTCTCAAACAGTCACTTTCATCCTTCCTCAACACGTGACCAAACCATCTCAACCTGTTTCTCTTCACAGCATCCATCACAGGCTCTATTCCCATCATCTTTTGCAATTCATCATTTGTCTTCCTCTCTCTCAACGACACTCCACACATCCACCAAACCATTTGCATTTCCACCCTTTCCAACCTTCGTTGTTGCTCTACGTTCATTACCCATGTCTCGCTCCCATAAATCATAACACGTCTCACACATGCAGCATACACCTTTCCCTTCAGCTTCAACGACACTCCCCTCATCATCAGCACGCCACTCAGTTCCCGAAACTTCTTCCATGCACATCTCACTCTTGCAACCGTTGCCGAGTCTGATCCACCTTCTCCATTCAGCATGTCTCCGAGGTAGCAAAATGTTTTCACACCTTCCAGCTTCACGCCGTCTCCAAGATCCAACTCAACATTTCCTCCATCTGCAGCTCCCTCTGTGCACACCTTACATTTGAATGTAGCTGCCACACTGGTTAATAATACGTAGATGGGCTGCAGGAACGTATGTACCAAGGTACTTTGCAAGGGTGCGGCTGTGCCGCTGATGCAGTTCCCCCTGCGAGTTAGGACAGAATTTACAATTTGCACCAGGGGCGCTGGCAATAGCTCGCATACTCTTTGTGAGGGACACCGTGGGGTCTTGTGGGGTCTTTGAGGGACACCGTGGGATATTTGAGGGACACCGTGGCATATTTGAGGGACACCGTGGGATATTTGAGGAACACCGTGGGATATTTGAGGGACACCGGCGAGGCGAGTGCGGGCAGACGGGATGCCTACTTAACGTCTATCCGAGGGATGGATCACACAATGTTGGGTCGCCCTACCTGTGAAGCATCGGGATGACAGTTTATAACGGGGTCAGGATTCGAACCCAGGCTAGACCCTGTGGAAGTATAGATAAATATATGTCATATTTGTTAGGGTAGTTGGATTGTACTGCAATGTAAAGGATTCTCAAGTCATGCAAGGAGGGGGTGCCGGGAGCTTGGAGCAAGCGGTCGGCTATCTGGGGAATAACCTTGTGACCTCGGACAATGCGAGGAGAGGTAGAGTGCTGACTTGCTCAGATTGTGGATAAGAGTTAATTGTTCCAGATGTCCGAATGGCACCGGGAAGGCTGGCGTTAGTGACTTCGGCATTCCACTAGAGCGAGATGAAAGGAGCAAAGATCTATTTAACTACCATGCTCCGAGAAGAAACTGAACTGGTCATCGGAAGAAGCAGGAGAGCAGAAGGAAGACGACGCGACGCGCGACGTCGCATCATGTGTTCTATTTTAAAGGATAACTATATTTTCGTGTAAATATTCGTTGCAAGATTTTAATACATCTATATTTAAACTGAGTGAGTTTTAATGAGTCTCATTGAGTTTTGGCTGAGAAGTGTCCAAAAAGATGTCACAACAAAGTTCCCTAACAAGTGGTGGCCTTGTACGTGGTTGCAACGCTGGAGGAGGTTGGCTCATCGTATTCGCTTTGAAAACGTCCGATTTTTCAAGGTATGGAGCGTTTGTCTGTGTATTATCTTGCCAACCTCAGAAAGTGTCTGTAAACTGAACCTGGTGTGGCCGAATTTGGACGCAGATAAGTTATTGTCTATGTATCATAAGTATTTTGTATGCGAACATGATTTTCCATTCAGCGATTGAATACGGGGCTAAATTGCGCTGTTCACGTGTGATTTGGCTCGTAAATTACGTGCTGCAACTCATTACCAAAGCCGAGCGGTTGTCTGACATGCGCGTTCGCACGAACACAAAACTATTAATATCTCTGAAACGGCTGGTTCGATTTTTATAAAATAAATTTCCTTTTGTAGAGTAGAACCGTGAGCCCACAACGATATCCATCACGACTTTGATAGACTTATTTTGCGCCAGTAAATGCAATTTTACATAGCGATGGCCATCGTGCTGCATAAATTATCATAAATTATCCGCGGCACGTATCATGACGTCACTCCGTGATGCTCAAACAGGGACGCGAAGTGCGTTCGCACGTACCGCCAAGCTCAGTGACCGCTTCGCGGATCGAAGGGTGGGTAAATGCTGAGCACACGTACATGGTACGTGCGGGCCGCACGAATCAGTGCGGGCAGCATGAATTAGCACAGGTAACGCACGTAAACCATCGCTCCGCAGTCCGTCTGACGCGCGCACAAAAAGCGCGGCACCTAGATAGATATCTGTTATTGTTTAGTGTTCAAGCTTGACAATGGGCGAATGGGTAAATGCGTTTGGGACAAGACCTAATGGCCATAGGTTCGAATCCCGTCAGCGTATTTTATTAATTATTATTATTTTTTGAAGAATCAATCGATTTTTCAGACCATTTTGCACAAACCTCTGCTTAAAAAAGTTCAATAGGAGTTTGTTTCACCCGTCTTTGTTTGATTCACAATCCTAAGCACCTCTAATTTGTAATTAAAATACGTTAAGACCAACCTCGTTCCCCGGGCCCATACGGGCCCTGGTTATCTTCAACGAAAATCGGCACCAATTACCGGAACCAATGAGATACGAGCATTTGAAAAAATATTTCAAAAAACCTTATTACGCGTTTGAGGGTGAAAACGGCGTCAAATATTCAAAAATTGACGAAGAATTCTTTTTTAGAAATCTCGCGGCCGTAGGGACCAGTTTTTCACGGCCGGAAATATCCGAAATTGAGACGGCATTCACCGAATTAATAAAGAAGGAAATTTTATAAATTTTAATCTCATCCAGAATGCAAATGGTGTCATTTTGAACTAGGTACGGTACCTACTACACCTACCTACTCCCATCTACCTAACCTACTGATGCCACAGTGATGGGTAAAATAGTGGCAAGAGGCTTTGGCTTCGCCGACTCATTGCAGCTTTGCAGTCGGGTACTAGTAACAGCATCATAAAATGCTGTGATTCATATCGGTTGCATGAAATTTGTAAAACGTGCTTTCAAAGAAGCGACACATTATCTACTGCTCTCCGTATATAATTCCGTACGGTGTACCCCTCTATCCCCACCATTCTACCTCCCATCCTCCTCTTACACCTCCTTTGGTGAAGAGCGTTTGTTGTGGGTCTGCTCCCTATGGGAGGAACTCGTTTTTGTGGCGTATACTTCCTGATGCGGCACCCTGTCACCTTGTCACCTGTCACCTGCAGCACCTTCTCAAAATGATATTTTATGGAGGTTGCTGGTCCGTGTAAGGTATATCAATAGACTGCGATCAATTGCAGTACACGTTTATTGACTTTCCCGATACAGATAAAAGGGCGGTGTATAAGTAAAGGGAAAAAGTAGGGGAAAAAATCCGGAAGTGAAAATTGCATGCTTCCGCGGTGACGTTATGACGTTCCTCGTCATAGAAGTCGATTTTCGTGGATTTGGCCGTAAAAAAGCATTGCAACATTTAGCATTGTCACAAGCAGATGACCTTGTGATACAGAATCTAATGTCCTCTTTCGAACGTATATAGATTTGAGCGATAATGAAATACGACCCGCTAAAGTGAGGTGGTCTTATGCAGATAAAAGGCGGTGTTTTTATACTCGTATTAAAACCCATGGTGGCTTTATCTCTGAGATAAGCCGAGTTGCCGTTGGTTACCTGACAGGAGTAATTTCCCTGTCAGTGGATTAAGGGGTCTTACTCCTATTGAGAGGAGTGGTCCCAACTGTATGACCATGCATTGTGGCCCTTCGGGGGCATGATGCATGTGTTTGAATGACCATGTGCTTCCCCCTCGGGGTTGAGGCGCATGTGTATTGTTATGGGGACAGCCTTGTTGACGTTGTGCCTTGGCCATGGGGTCAAGGTGCACGTCCGAGGCTGTTCGAATGTTTGACTTTTTACCTTTTTTCATTGTAAAAAAGGCAGGCCTTGACTGGGGCCCTAAAACAGTTGCCGTTGGTTACCTGACAGGAGTAAATTCCCTGTCGGAGGATCAAGGGGTCTTACTCCTATTGAGAGGAGTGGTCCCAATTGAATGACCATGCATTGTGGCCCCTCGGGGGCATGATGCATGCGTTTGAATGCTTCCCTCTTGGGGTTGAGGCGCATGTGTATTATTATTGGGACAGCCTTGTTGACATTGTGCCTTGACCATGGGGTCAAGGTGCACGTCGAGGCTGTTCAAATGTTTGGACTTTTTACCTTTTTCACATGCAAAAAAGGCAGGCCTTGACTGGGGCCCTAAAACAGTTGCCGTTGGTTACCTGACAGGAGTAAATTCCCTGTCGGAGGATCAAGGGGTCTTACTCCTATTGAGAGGAGTGGTCCCAATTGAATGACCATGCATTGTGGCCCCTCGGGGGCATGATGCATGCGTTTGAATGACCATGCGCTTCCCTCTTGGGGTTGAGGCGCATGTGTATTGTTATTGGGACAGCCTTGTTGACGTTGTGCCTTGACCATGGGGTCAAGGTGCACGTCCGAGGCTGTTCAAATGTTTGGACTTTTTACCTTTTTTCACATGCAAAAAAGGCAGGCCTTGACTGGGGCCCTAAAACAGTTGCTTGTGGCCCCTCGTGGTCAGGATGCATGTGTTTGAATGACCATGTGCTTCAGCCTTTGGGTTGAGGTGCATGTGTAATGTTATTGGGACAGCCTTGATAGACGGTGTGCCTTGGCCATGGGGCCAAGGTGCACATACAAGGCTGTTCAAATGTTTGATGTATCTGCCTCTAATGAATCTCTCCGGATTCTTCCTATCTCTTTGTATCTCCTTGTTTGTTTTTCTATTCTTTTTACTGGGTTGAGTAAAACTCACTTGAATTGTAACTTCAGTATTTGGGTTGAGGCTCATACAAGAGCTGACAAATTGAGGTGCTGGCTAAAAAAATGTTTTGAATCCATGCTTTGAAAATTTATTCAGATTCTGAACATGAAAATTTGAAATTTGAATGATTTGGTTTTGAATGCTTTGTCTAAATGATTTGGTTTGTTGATGTATGAATCTATGTGATGCATATAAATCATGACTTCCTCCCCCATTCAACATGGATTGGTGTTAGATGCAATTTATCCCTTTCATCATCCATCTTTCTCCATCCCCCACACCCCCTCCCCTACCCCACCAAAAAGGCTGGTGGGTAGTTTGTGAACAATGTATATGGCAGGGTGTGGTTCAGATTAGCGTTATACAGGTTATATAGGTTTTTTGGGTTTTGTTGAATGATTGAGGTAGGTCTTGCCTGGGTGGAAATATGTCCTGCAGGTAACGTTATCGTTTTCCCTGAACCATCGGGCGTGGAATCATTCATTCATTCATTCATCGGGCATGACATGAGGTGGCATTGCCCCTTGCCATGAGATGTTATGTAGGTAATATTACCATTGACACAGCAATCAGGATTGTGGATTTTTGCCAGGATTTTTTCTCAATGATTTTAAGATTGTTGTGTTAAAACAATTATGATGCCTACACAATGTCATTCATGACATGATTATGATTTTACACACTTGCACAGGTGATGTTGCACATGTGATGGAAGTTTTCTGTCATTCATATCAACAAATGTAGAGAAAATCAAAATTGTTCTGTGCAGACAGACAAGCATACGGGTTTAAATGTAATATCCCCTTTTTTGATGGCGGTAATAGGATGAGTGGGAAGCATATTTTCACTCATTCGAGGGCCCCCAAGAAGCGGCATTGTTTCCTGCTTGTGAAATGAGGAATCGGGCTGTATTGAGCTAAATGGTGTTCTATTGAATTTTATTAGGATTTTTTTTTGCATGATGTTTTTTTTTGTAGTTGTGGGTTTGGAACAACATATTATTGTTCCTTTGATAGAGCTTGTGATTTTCCATTCTCTTCCAGGCTCCTTTGTAAGATTTGATAGGGAAATTGATTAGAGTGGACAAATACTTTTTCATCGGTTAGACCTTTTGGCCGAACTTTTGAGTTAGTTATCAAAATTGAAGTTGGACCAAATTGGAAAAGGGATTATGCATGTTGTCTTTTAATTGGTTTAAAAGTGAATTCTTAAAAAGGGAGCATTGACATACTTAAATTGAAATCAGAAGATTGTGATAATAAACTTGATTTTTTATAGGAAGATGATTTTTGATTTTGATTTCATTTTTCTTTTTTTTCTTTTTTTGAGTTTGATTTCATTTTTGATTTCTTTTTTTTTTTGATTTTGATTTCATTTTTGATTTCATTTTTGTTTTCTTTTTTTTCATTTTTGAGTTTGATTTCATTTTTTTTTTGATTTTTGAGTTCATTCGAAGATAGTTTGATTCATTTCATAGGGAAAAACAAGATCAAAGGTACCAGTGCTTACCGGTACCTTCGAAATATTTATTAGCTCAATTATTGTTAATATTTATTAGAAATGTGGTCGGTGGGCGAATCCACAAGGCACACCTGGTGGGCAGCTCCACTCAAGGTGTGCAGAAAGCCCTGGGCAATACAGATGTATACACATTTCAGAAAGGGTGCCATGAAAAAAAATATTTGTAAGGACAAAGATCCACTAAAGACTTTTTTTTCTTTAGAAAGAGTGCTGTGCTTTTTTTTCATGAAGATCCACTGAAATGGAGATATAATATTGTATCATTATGTAAATTATGGTCGATCTTACTTGTATATTTGTATGTTTCACGATTGTACGTTGTTGGAGGTGACATTTTTGATGTCCTGTTTATAACTTTTCGCTCTTGGAACAGATGAAATTGAGGTTCTCATAATAAATAATGGTAGAAATCTTTTATCTTGCACCAATGGTAGCGAAGGAATGAACAGAACGAAGAATGCTACATCCATTAACGATTATTAACGACTATGCGATTTTTTTGCAATAACAAGCAATTATTTTGAGTATACGTGACGTTTTTTACAAGAATTTTGCAAACATTGAATTAAAAGATCCAAGATTAGAGTTAATTCTGGAAGTCTCATATTTGCCAATTAAAAAATGTGGTATTGGGGAGCATTTTTGGCAAAACAATTTTTCAATTTACAGTTTGGAATGATTGCTTTGCAAAATTAATTTTTTTTGGGGAACCAAGTGACAAGAGTCACATGATCATCAGGTGGGAATTTTGGACTATTGTTTTGCATGATTGATAGGTCAGTGGTTGACTGACATGTAAATGGGTGTGTTGTCACATTTGGATAAATTATTGTGGGAACCGAAAGGGATGACATTATCGGGGTTTTCTAAGAATAAACTTTTTTTTCTATTTGTGCATTAGCGTTTCTAAAATTAAAGGACAAATTTTATGAAATTGAAATAAAATTGACACCCATCTTGATCTGCACATAATGGTTCCAATGTAAACAAATATACATCATGCATGAGTTAAAAAATTTTGGGTGACAATGTTTGTGTTTTTTTTGTGTTAATCTTACAAGATTGTTGAAACCAACAATGTTCTTGTCTGGAAATAGATAGTTTCATGTGGATGGGATCAAATATCCAGAAAATCCGTAAAATAAAATAACAACATAATTTGATTATGAAGATTATCTCTTTTGTCAAGGGAGATGGAATATAAATATTTGATGTACTGAGTTATGAGCAGCCATTAATTAATAGTAAAGAATAATTGTGAGTAATCTTGGGATGCCATTTTTGATAGAATTTATGAGAATAAAAGCTATTTATGGATACGAGCTTAATAAAAAAAATGTGGGAGTACAAAATTAGCCAAATTTGGAAGAGGTCTTACACTGATTTACCAGAGTACTCTGCTCACGGATTTTTGATATATATATATATATATATATAAACTTGAATTTTATCAGCATATAAATTGTGCTGTATGTATGGATGTGTATTAGGCGTAGATGATATGGGAAAATAGTAAAGAAAATCTTGCTGAATTGAACTATTGTGGGTTTTTTAAAACGGAATGCATTGTGAATCTTAAACCAAGGGGCAGACATGAACGCGCTGTTACGTAGTTTAAACTCAGAACGCGATGTTACGTGTACCTGCAACATATTTTGATAATCTGCAACACTTATATTGGCATACTGGTGTCATTAGTACTCACAAGTTGCATAGAAATAGATGATCAACAGTTAAGGGGGCGTAACACTTACTTGGATATTTTCTACAACAAGTAGGGGTTTGAATAAGTGGTGGTTGTACACATGGGATTTATCAAATTAAACTTTGGAGTTCAAACAAAGTCACTGGTTAACAGAAGGAGAATGGATAGTAAATAGATGCTGGGTAAATTAAGTGAGATATTACAAAGACTTATAAGAGCTATTGTTCTTCCTTACAGCGGTTGAAAAATAGATCCAAAACAATGAATCTATAAATGAATGTGATAGGGATAACATCTTCAATTTGAATACGTAATTTAATTGTGCGTAAAGGAATTAATTTATCGTAGTGGATTGTTAACAGCAGCCTGAAATGTCCTGAGAGTGTGCATCCATATAATCAGAAATCCCAGATTTTTAAATTTTGGTAGAGGTCTTATGTGGAGGAATACTTGCTTGGTAGATAAAAAAAAAGGTGCTGCGTGTTGGCAGCCACTTTTGCAGCCATTTAGGCCAAACAAATTGGGAGAAAATTGTAATTAAATAAGTAAGTTACAGATGAGTATTTGGGAAGTAAAAAGGGAATTTATTGATTTGAGACCTTTTTCAAAGGTTTATTAAAGTGTTGCAATATGACAGTTGGTAAGGAAAATTATTGGATGAAAAATTGGATCTGTTTATAAAATGAATTTGTTGACCTTTTGAAGTTAATTCTTTGAATTGTTGTTTAATTAGCATTTTGAGTTTAAATTGGAAATAGTTTGGTAGAGCTTTGGTTAAAACATTCGGTTACAGTGTTTTGGAACAAATTGGTAAACCATAGGAGGTTGATAAGAATAGAAACAAATATGGACCCAAAATCGAACGACTTTTTATGATGATATGAATAATACCGAGATTAAAAGATTGAATCAAGTAATGTTGTAAATGAGTACAGTAGAGTTAAGATAATGGCATAACGACAATGTTATGAATTGTGTCAGTTTTACCAGATCAGTGAACTCATATCACCACAAGTTACACTGTTAAAGGAAAAAAAAGAAAATAAATGTAGGGAGGACTATGATAAATGATACATTATGCATAGTTTGTTAGCATAATTTGTTGGGAATTAGACATTCCTGTTTGTGATTTTAATCATATACATTCATTTATTAATGCATTTATTTTCTTTGAGTAGTGTTAAAATAACTGCATGAGTTTAATTTTCAAACGATATTAACCTGAAAGCAACATTAAATGCTATTCTTAGTTTAGTAGTAAAATACATACCTGGATTGGATATTATTCATGTAAGAGGAAGAATAGAAATGAATATAACCTTTTGAATGTTTTGAGGAAAACAATTAATTGTCAAATGTGAAGCTGTTATAATTAGACTACGGATTTTTATGTTAAGAAAATAGGCCTTTTATGTTTTGAAAAGCGGAAATTTTTTTTTTTTATGTGAAAAAATCCCGAAATATTTTTTCCCCCCGTTTTCTTCATTTTTTATTATTACCAAGTTTTTCAGAAATCAGTCAAAAGAAGAACAAAAAATGGTAAGCTTTTTCCTGCACAACATTAAGCACTCTGGGCTAGTAAACAGGTAAAAAATGACGCTCAGGTACCTTTATTGCAACCGCATTGTTTGATAAGTAGAGGACTAGAAGAAATTGACAAGATTGCCTTTTAGGAACCCTTTTAGGAACGGTTAAAGTAGGTGTTTGAAATCATTATCTTGGTAATGTTCTCCTTGGTGAGGCGGTGTCGGTGGTCGGTGAGGACGTTTCTGTAGACGGAGAAGGACCTTTCCACGTCGACGCTGACGATGAGGCAGTACCTCAAGAGGGGGATGTCGGCAAGCTTGACTCCAGCCGGTACACCAACCTCAGATCCGTGCTGATCTCCATCCAGGATCAAAGCCACTGTCCTCAGCACACCAATGTCGGGATTGCGCTGCAGCACCGCCTTGAACTTGGTGAGCAGGATCTCCTTACGGCAGCCTCGGATCTTTTCGAGCTCTTCCTTGGCCTGATCAAGGAGCTGGAAGGCCTTGACCAGCTCCATGCCGGCCTCCTCCAGCTGCTTAAGGATCTTCGGGATGAACGATACGTGGGCATTTAAGAAGACCAAACTGAGCTTGATGTCCGCCTTTCCGAACAGGTCCTTGGCACTCCGGGTTGCCATCGCATCGTCATCGTTCAGCTGGTCCACAATGTCCTTGACGGCCTCGAAGTGCTCGGCGTAAAACACCGCGGCGTCGATCGACGTCCTCCACCGAGTCAGAATGGGCTCCGGGGGGAGAGAAAGATTGGGCTGCTGCTCCTTCCAAAGGACAACACGCGACGGGGCTTTGACGAACACCTTCTTCGTCGTGGCAATCAGGTCGTTGACATCCTTGAACATTTCTCGGACTGTCTCGCAGACACGGTGGAGCGCGTGGGCAACGCAAGTCACATGCAGCAAGTCCGGGAAGAGTTCCTTCAGGGCATGGCCGGCCTTAATCATATAGGCCGCGGCGTCGCTGACGAGGACCTTGAGGCACTCCGGCTTGAAATCAGGCCAAAGATAGCGCAGCGTGTCATTGACTGCGCGCACGATCTCCCCTGAGTTGGTCTCCTCCAGAAACATGCACTGGACGAGGTGGGGACGAAAGTACCCCTCCTTGGACAAGCGTCCCGCGATGATGTTGGCCACATATCGACCTGCTGAATCGGTCGTCTCGTCGACGGACAGCCAGATGGGCTGCTGTCCGAGGTCGGCACGGATCCCCGGCAAGGCCTCGTCGTAGCACTTGTCGAGGTAGTGCTTTCGAATCCAGCTTTCATTGGGGATCTGGAGAGTGATGTGCTTCTCCAGGAACGACCGGAGGGCAGGGTTTTCCAATTTCGACCATGGGATGCCAGCAGCCAGCATGGCCTGGCACAGCTCCTGAGCCATGGCGTCATACTTGTGCCTCTTTCCGCCACCAAAGTCCTCGATGGTGGCTTGCATGACCGTCCTCTTCTTCTTCAAGGCCAAGTTGCTCTTGTGGCGGTCTCCTCGGACATGTTGGGCCAGCTCAGACTTCTGCTTCGCCCGGAAAGTCTTTTCACAAGCTCGACAGAAAGCCGTGTCACTCGACACGTACTTGAAGGTGGCCCCATCGCCGCCAGCGTTGAATTCCTTCAGCCACTTGTCACGAAGAGCAGCACTCATCTTGATAGACTTGTTCACACTTTGTGTACACTCTCTCACTGTAGTACACCGCCTCACTGCTGTACACGCTGGGGACGCAACGCACGCAAGTGGACGCAACGTTTTGTTTTTCAGATCGATCGCAGTTAAAAATTTCGATCGCAGTTTAAAATTTCGAAAAATTCCCCAATTAATTTTAGCGTTGCCAGACATTTTCGACCAAAAAGGGCATTTTATTTTATTTTTCCCGAAAAAGGGCGAAATATTTTTTTTCTCCGAAAATAGCAAAAGAATTTTTTTGCGCGCAAAAAAAACCGTTTTATGTGAAAAAAAAAAATTTTTTTTTTCACATAAAAATCCGATGTGTAGTTATAATATACATGATTATGGTGATTTCATGTTAAGATGTACCCTATCTGATTCAGTGTGTGTGGAGAGCAGATTTAAATACGGCTGAGTAAAGGATAAGACCAGATCACATCTCAAATGGAGTGATAACGAAATTGGGAAGAAGTTCGAGAAAGAAAATTTTTGGCTAAAAATGAAGTTAATCTTGGCATACACCCTCCTTCTCAAAGAATGATGAAGATATTCTCCTTTGTAAAATTGGAGACGGATGCTTACTTTCACCAAGAAAAATTCATGTGACCATTTGCCTGGATCACACTGCAACATATGGAAGAAAGGCTATCACTTACTTTTGTTCGAATCCCTCGAACATTCATCAAGTCAGCAATTGCGGGACGGCGACATCTTGCCTGCAATTTCTGCTGGATGCGGTGACGTGTGTCATTACTCCACCAACATCCGGAGAGCCAGCGTGGAGCTGTAAGTGGATAGCTGTGCTTTTCTTCCACAACAGCTGTGCACGATTCTGCTGGAGGTTCCTGGTATGAACCATGGACAACTTGAACACCATGGTCCTAACATCGTTGTGGATGCATCTGACATCTCTGTTCCACATCTTGCTGGTCAACCAACATCACATCAACACTTGCTCCATGCTCATGATGAGGGAGGAGGCAAGTCGACTACAACTGGATGAAGGCCTTGTTCAAATCTACTATGGCTCACAGCTAGAGTGGCAAGGATGCTACATGCAGAGCAGGGTCAGTTTGTGACTCCGCCCAGCTATCACAACAGCAGAAAATCCTACGTGAAATAGTGTAGGTGCTATGAAGACACCAGAAGAAAATGTTTCATACTTGAATGTCAAACAAGTGATCAGCCTCTTCTCTTCTTTTCAAACAAAAAGTCAATATTTGTTTTGAAGCAAAACGTATTACCAAATGTTGCAGATGCTTTATTATTTTTAAATGGTGAATTGAAATTGTTGTGGTAAAGGTGAAGGGTTGTCTAAAAAAAAAAAAACTCCTTTAGAGGCCATTTTCCCCCGCAAAGCGGGGGTTGGCCTTTTTCGGGGACCGTGGTTGTTGTTGTTTTTTGGTCGGTCCCCTTTTTGAAGCAATGTTTTACTTTGTATGCTTTATGCAAATGAATTGCATTATCAATATGGAAAGAGTCAATGAATAAAGAAATGTTTTGTGATCAGATTCTTCCAGGATGACGGTGTATGCCTTATGGAAAAATTGGATTACCAAGTTTGTGGTTTGAATATTTAATAAGTTGATGTTTAGATTAATGGTTAATATAAACAAAAATAAAAAATGAGGGATTGTGGAAGTATAGATAAATATATAAGTCATATTTGTTAGGGTAGTTGGATTGTACTGCAATGTAAAGGATTCTCAAGTCATGCAAGGAGGGGGTGCCGGGAGCTTGGAGCAAGCGGTCGGCTATCTGGGGAATAACCTTGTGACCTCGGACAATGCGAGTAGAGGTAGAGTGCTGACTTGGCTCAGATTATGGATAAGAGTTAATTGTTCCAGATGTCCGAATGGCGCCGGGAAGGCTGGTGTTAAAGTGACTTCGGCATTCCACTGGAGCGAGATGAAAGGAGCAAAGATCTATTTAACCACCATGCTCCGAGAAGAAACTGAACTGGTCATCGGAAGAAGCAGGAGAGAGAGCAGAAGGAAGACGCGACGCACGACGTCGCGTCATGTGTTCTATTTTAAAGTGTAACTATATTTTTGTGTAAATATTCGTTGCAAGATTTTAATAAATCTATATTTAAACTGAGTGAGTTTTCATGAGTCTCATTGAGTTTTGGCTGAGAAGTGTCCAAAAAGATGTCACAACAAAGTTCCCTGACAACCCCTGTCTGTCCGGCTGTGTTCGTGCAACTGGCCACGGAGTTATGTTGGTGGAACACGGATTTCATAGAGGACGCGGACAGGGAGACGGGAGCAGGGACACGGAGAAGGACAAAGCTGAAAAACCACGGGTTGTGCGGCATGATTTTTTAGTAAGGGGAAATTGAGCTTGAGTACTCTCGTGGGCTGGAGCAACTTGCTGAGCGATTTATGATCAAGACGAATCCCTCAAAGGACCACCAGCTGTTCAAGAGAGACCCAAAACCTGTTCCATAACACTCTGTCTCCTGTTGGCTGGTTCAGTCGGGGCAGGATGTGAGAGCGGAAATCATGCCACGTGGGGAGAGGTCGGAATGGTATTGATGTTTGCGTAAAGTGATTCAGTTCACGTGGCGTGCATAAGGTGTGAAATATTAGGAATGTGACTTTGCGGACCGTCTGATAATGTTTAGACAGGTGTCACTTACTTTTCTTACTTACTGTTTAGACAGGTGCCTGCAGGGGAGATTGCAGCGGCCTGCAGTTTGATTCTCACGTGTTGTGGGATTCTCAAGCATGGTCATGTTGGTATATGATGCTATCGAGTTAGAGTGATAGACGTTGGAGTGCGGAGTTGTGAGCTGGTGGACAAGACGACGACCCCCCCCCCCCCCCCCCCCCCCACTCCGACAAGACATTTTGAGACCGTTTGAGATATAAGTTGAGGTAAACAGGATTGGGGGCTTTGTCTGGTGGATGGTGTTGCTGAGCATGTGGGGGGCCGTGTTGTTCGGCCATAATTGTCAACTGCAGGATGATCCATGTCTGGGTATCGCCTGTATGGTGTATGTGTGAGGTCGATGAGCCACCGGTATACTTCGTTGCGTGTTTCGTTCTCTTTACGAGCCGAATGGGTGTCGTCATAGGGAGCAGGGAAACACGGACTACATATTCATGCATGCGCAAAGGTGAAATTGTAAGGTATGGAGGATGCGCTCTCATTAGTCACCTAGCAACAGGATTGGTGATTGCGGGTGGAGCTGTGTGCGCTGATCGCAGCATGAGTGTGTCACAGATGATTTTGACTGACCAGCTGTGATGTGGATTGTGATGCGATACAGATGTGTAATATTTTTGCATTTAAAAATGATTATTGAGATATTCAAATATGATGGTGCAGTAATGCAAGTGGATATGAGAAATATGTGCTTCAGATTTGAGTTGGAGGAACGAAACGACATTGCACGGGAGTGTTTGAGCAGGTGAAGGCAGCGCTGCAGCCCAGATGGACGGGACTGCTTCAAGTACTTCTGTATCGCATACCACGATCAAGTGTGAAGGTAAGCCGTCATGGGTGCACGCCACACATTGTAAGATATTCTGATCACAGGAAGACGACAATATGGTGCAGGAGGAACACGAGCATGTAGAGGAGCACGAACATGAACGGAACACCTATTGGCAGGTAACGAGGCAGGTAGCTGGTGTGACAAGAGGAAAGACCCGTTTGTCTAGAAAGCCTGGGATATAAAAATTATTCACACCACATTGGGGAAACTCAACAAGCCAGAGGACCCTGAGTAGGGTAAATCGCGGTTGGGAGGTAATCATATTACTGAATGATGGGCCCATTGCAAAAGTGAGTATGAAATTGAGGGGGGATAGACATTGCATAGCAAGCTCTAGGGTTGGACCCCGTGGGACAATGTTCATGTGTGGGAATAAGGCCTACCCCTACCTGCCACGAGGTTGGAAAGCATCTTTGGAGGCTGGGGAGCAGAGATAGTTAATTGGATGATAGTTGCCATGGGACTCCTCATCCTGATCGTTGTTATTGGATGCTTAAGAGTTTTGATCCGTGTGTGTATCAGTAAGTTTTGCAATGAAGGTACAGGGGAACACATGGTGGTCCTGGGTCCGGTGGAAGAGGCACGAGACATCCCCGTACAAGAACTGCCACTCCATTCACCCCTGCACGAGAACGGTTTTGAGGGATCAAGACCTGCCACCTCCCTCTTCCCACCCTGCCTTGCCCTCAACCCCGACCCTGAGTTAGCTAAATCTTGCACAGCCGGCACGATAGCCCGTATCCAAGAGTCGACTTCACAAACCATGCGTGAGCTGAGAACAGCTCGGAAGCTGACCGATCCAACTCAAGCGAGCGCGAGTGGCGAGGATTATGTAACGACGGACAGGAAACCGGCTACCATTTGCATGTGCCAGAAGAGGGGCTCATGCACAAATCCTAAGAGGGGAAAACTTCAAGAAGGGTGTCTTGTGTTTTAATAAAGGCGTCAACGGTCGCCACCGTACCTCAATGTATTCACTGCTTGTACAACCAAAAAGTTATTAACACTTCACTGAGAAATAAAGGCAGAGAGGCCTGCTGCTAACCTGAGACTTGCTTTATACTTGTATGGAATTTTAAAAGACCCTGCATATTTCATGGGGCTTTGAGTGTTATTGCTTTTGTGCATGGGAGACTGTTCTGCCCACATGCTTTTCAAATGACTTTGTCTCCATTACTCTGCAATCTTTTTACATGGCCTCAAAATTATATAGTGGAGGCCAATACTTACATTTTAATCATTTATATATATTTCGTACACTTTGTTTTTAAATTGTTACCTTGTAACGGAATTTCTCTTTCTCTGTGAGTTTACAAAGCTTTTTAAGGGGAAGGGGAGCATGGAGGTACTTGTCTTTAGTTTCCGATTCACCGACCCCGCTTCATAAAGGAGGGGCTTGGCTGCACCCCATTGCACGAGTGAGTTCCCTTGATAAAAGAGGGGTTCGTCACTCACTTTGTGAGGCTCGAGGTGGATCGAGGATAATTGACAATACTTCTATGAAATCCCTAGTGGTACACGGGTGATAATAAATCTCTTCTTTTTACATGTTTATTAAAGTTAAGATGTTTATTAAAGGGAGGATTGTGGGGGATTTCAATTAATTCCTCTATGCTGATGGTCACAGCAGCGACACGCTGTGACCCATTTCCAGTCCTAGCGGCTGACTGTCTGACTTTGGAGGATCTGTTATCATAATGTTATATGCATGTTAGACCTTGCAAAACATTCTTTCCCTATGAGGCTTTGACTTGCCAACTGTGTACAAATTTCTCTTTGAGACGGCAGTCCGTGGAGAGGGACACGAGATGTTGTTTGGAGTTATCCTGACCCTAGGGGAAAGTATATTAAGCCGAATGCGGGTTGGTTGTTGGCTAAGAGGTGGGGGGAGCATGAAAATGAAATAATTTGGGGCAGCATGTGAAGTGAACTGCGAGAGTGGTGCAGGAACAGTGCAGTGAGATGATGACCGGGAAAACAGTCGTGATGGGTGGGGGAGGGGGGCAGGAGGAGGGGGAAGGGGGGCTAAACAGAAGTGGAGGCTCATCGATGAGCTAAAAGGCACATGGTAGCACAACTGCAAAGTAGCAAAGGAGGGGAACAGAACACAACAACAGGCATTTTAAGGTCATTTTCCCTGCTAGAGCAGGGTTAGCCAGCAAAGGAGGGGAACAAATATGTTAATAAACATGTTGACAAACAGTGTCTCATTATGAAAATGGGAGTGGCAGGGACGTAAAAGCGGCTAGAGAGTTTGTGAGTGCAAATAATGGGTATGGCAGAAACCAGAAGATTGACAAGGGCAGCAGTTTGGAAGGCACCGAGGGAAGAGACATGGAATTGGTTCTACAGACGAAAAAAAGTGGGCGGAAGAAATAGATATGGGCATAAAGCTTGAACTTGGACAGGTTAACAAGGTAGGGGTTTCTGGAAGAATGCATGTGACATGTGGATGAGAAGAAACAACATGGAATGCGGAGAAGCACCAGAAAAATATGCATGAGTAGAGAAGTGAAATGCAACCAGCTTGTTTGCACTTAGCACGAAGCAGAATCTGGGACTCATGTCTCCTGCTGCGAGATGCCAATAACTTGTAAAGCTATGGATTCAACCACTATTAAGGGGAAAAGATATGAAATGTCTGTAACAGCCCAGAGCGGGGAGCCCGATTTCATTGACTGTCGTGAGAAGAATTCATTTTACCCCCAATAATATTTTGCATCCAAAATAGCTGCCCAATCAGTACGAGAGGAACCACAGATTTAGTCACTTACTGTACATGCCTGGCTGAGTAACCAACATTGCGAGCCTACCTTCTGACCTCTAAGGAATTATGATCCTAAACCTCCGAGTGAGAATCCCTCTTTGGGCTTGGTATTACTTTTGTGCAAGCAGCTTTGGCTGCTTAGTTCCTTTTGGGGGTTGCCCCCACACAGCATTGGTCAAAGAGGATCTTCTACAATCACCAGCATAATGGTAGATGCTATACACACTAAATGACTTGTTTAACCAAATCATTCAGGGGATGGAACCCCACAATCCTGCTGTAATTTGTGACATACTGTATGTTGAGTAATATGATGTGCATGGCTTTTGATCAATAGCCAAAATAATGTACATTTTAAAAATCAGTTCAGTTTACCAAAATAAAGCCAAATATAATACCTGTGAATGAATGAAAGCCATATTGACCGGTGTGGAATTGGAGGTAAGCATAGGAAGCTTCTTTGACGTGTGGCAATCATAACCTGGAGTGGGCTCTTTTGTGTATTCAGGTACTTGCTTTACTTTCCCCTTTAAAACAAACAAAAAATAAACAATGTTAGTTATATTCCACCATTTCTGCAGTTTCAAGTATAGGAAAGATGTTGCAACACATTGCTCAGCCTATTACCATAGTAGGCTTTATGTAGAATCATAAGGTTCCTCCCAATTACTTGCAATGATTATCCTTCAATAGCTGCCGATAGGCTTCAGCCAATGAAGGCGGTTAGACTGGAGGAATGATTTGAAATTGCTGCCCAAGGAATGGGTACGTTGGTAGGCCCAGTTGCCAGAGGCTACTGAATTGGCATCCCAGAAAATGTGGGTTAAAATGCTGCTAAAGGCAGCAGTAGCCACCACTTGGATTGCACAAGATTCGTGACTGCATTGTCCTCAAAATCCAGCTGGTATACTAATTACCTTTAGAGGAGGAGGCAATATGCCATGCCCACCGAGTCTGCTTCAGTGCAAACTTTTTTGGTCAACTAATAAAGGCTTCAAAACAACTTTGGATAAGCACCAAAATACTACACATGAAGGAGTACGGCTCAAGGCTCCATAAAGAAATCAAAACTATGTACCCTGCAAATCTTGAATATGACCAGCACTCCCCGTCTTCCAGTGACCAAAGGTTTCACATGCAAGACATCAGAATATCTGCACAGGTAGACACCTGCAAGAGAAGGTCAATAAATGTCATATGAAAGTGAAACTGCTCAAGCAAAAAACCCTCAGTCATATTTGGTGGATGAGGAACAGAGTTGCAGAGCTTTGCTATGTTGGACCCAGTGAAAGACTATCTGGTTTCAGATGAAAACTAGAACAACACTCGGTAGAGTGCATACCTCCGCCAGGCTGAACGGTTTGTTTTGTATCCTACTGATAGGCCGTATCTGGATTTGGACTTGAACCAAAATCTAATTGGCTTGTTTTTGTCACCTAACCAACTCACACGCCTAGTTTCATCATAATTCGTCCACAACTTTTTGAAATATCATGCTATATATCGTTTTTGGTCCTATCACTCAATGGTGAAGAATCACATGAAAATTAAAAAATTCTCGTATCTGTATCCGTATTCAGATCTTCACCAAAATCAAATAAATTCTTTCTTCTCACACAGCCAACCTATCCACCAAGTTTCGTCCCAATCTGTCCACAACGTTTTGAGATATCCTGTTCACAAACAAACAGACATTGGTGAAAACATAACATAACCTCCATCCACCTTCGGTTGTGGAGGTAACAAAGTTCACAAGGACAATTCATCAAAATTAATTACTTCACACTTTCTATAAAATTTCATCCCAAGAAAACTTTTTGTGATTGTCCAATTCTGAAGAATGGCTTGTTGATGCAGTGGGTAATGTGTTGTTGCATTGCAAGGTTTTCATCAAGTAAATTAGTAGATGGCCAATTTGAAAAAGTAAGCAGCTGGCTACTGATTATCATCGACTGCAGCGAGGCATAGCCTTGGCCTTTCACAGGTTTTTTTTTTAGCAAAATACTCGAGTGTAAATGAAATATTCATGGCCTCCATCCATCCATCCATCCATCGTTCTTAGAGCATTTTGAACATGTAATAACAATGTGTGGTTAGGTGGAGTTTTCTTTCATGGATAAATTGGTAATCATCCCAGGAGTTTGTCGCCAGCATGTGTTACGGATTAATGATTGTGGTTATGAGTATTGCTGTTGGTTCGAAGTATTCTAGATCTTATGCTTATGGGGACTTAAGGGAACGGGTTGTTGTGAGTAAAAGATTTAAAAGCGCTCCTGGTACAATGTGGAAAAAATCCAGATCGAGACCGGAAGAGGTGGAGCGAAGAAAAGGAGGTGGGAGGAGACCGGAAAAGGTGGTGGTTGAAGCGCCGGGCCGAGCGTTCGCCGTACTGGGCGAGGGAACTTTGCGTTCTTGAAGGGAAGTTCGGTCGATAAGAAATATCGCCGGAGTGCGTGGAGCCGGTGTCGTCGGGTATTCCCCTTGAGGTTCCGGAGGATCTGGGCCTTGAGAATCTGGGTTGGAGCGAAAACCGTCCGTCATCTTGGCCCCGCGAGCACCTGGCCGTGAACCGGCTTTCGTCGTGTCGGCTGGACATTATTCCCTGGTGGATTGCCGGGAACAGCTGTGCCAGAAAGGGACACATGAGAATTATACGGAGGCTCGCGGGTTGAACCGCAACGTGTACGTCGGAGCGCATCTTTGTGAGGTTCCTCGCCACTGCCGTGCTGCTGGGGGCTGAGCACGTGACCTCGGGGTCGTCTCGCTCGTCTACGCCTCAATTGACCACCGGGCCTTGACTCCCCGATCGCAGGAGCGCACCTTTGGGAGGTTCCTCGCCACTGCCGTGCTGCTGGGGGCTGAGCACGTGACCTCGGGGTCGTCTCGCTCGTCCACGCCTCAATTGACCACCGGGCCTCGACTGCCCGATCGCGGGAGCGCACAGAGACATTGGGACTTCGCCTTGGAGGGCTGCAGAGACATTGGGGGAGGTGCCATGAGTTTGGGGTTAAGGGGCTTGATAAGGTTATCATCGTAAGATTTGATAGTAGGGGTGATTGCCGCCATTGCTGTATGGCTCTTTGTGTGGGATTTATATAATATTATGGTTGGTTTATAACCGGGTGTGGTTGCATCATTTGATTCGACTGTTTCGTTTGCTGGTTCCAGTGAGGGATAAAAACATCTTTCTGCGGGGGACCCTCTCGGGGTTCGGAGGTCCACCGAGACCAGGGGTAAGGGGGGGGGGGGGGACCCCGTAACACATGTTATAACATGCACAGAATATGATCGACGTTCAACTGCTCCACCATCAATTTGTGCAAGTTATAGATCGTTCAGTTCATCCGTGGAGCGTTACACTCCAGCGTGTGATGATACCCACTTGCATTGTAGTTGTGGTTATGGAGTGGATTCCGTCCACATGACAATACTGTAAGAAATGCATGTATTCAGGAAACGGGAAGCAGGAACAGATTATGGCGACATCACATCACAGCTCATTGTAAGCTCAACTGCCACAGTTCTAATGATAGAATTATTAGGTCTGTCTGCATCAATTAGGCCTTTTGAACAGGTCTAAGAAGTTTTGAGCATAGGAACTCGCGTATAGCGCAGCGCCGCTGTGCGAATCCACCATGCTCAAACATAGGAAATTCAGGACTAGTACCTGTAGTGCCCAACTGCACTCTTTCACTTTTGACGGACAGACTCTACAAACATTTTCTGTGTGAAATTATTTGCAAATAAATAACTGACAAATGACTTATGCTGATGAATGACAGCTTCATGGTCAAAAATAGTATATTTTCGTTTATTATTGGTATAACTATGCCAATTAATTACCAACCCGGATGTTTGTGTAAAGCTTGGCCCTCCAGCGAGATTAACCATTCAAACTGATCACACAAGAGGTGAAAAAGTACAATGCGTTAATTGAATTATTTAAGTGCACGTGTGCTGAAAGGAACACCCGTTATCAGTTACCAGACTAAACAATAGAAAGCGGGGAGCACTCTGGAGATCAGTGGGCTGCAAGTTGAATCAAGCAGTAGACATCATACCTGTGATCTCACCCAGGGCACCGATTCCAACGGTGTAAATAGGTGAGGGATTGACCACCAGATCACCAATCTTCATCGAGTTATCGGATCAACAATAAGATGTCGAGACGTGCTTTCACTGCTTGTTCAAGCTTTTGATCTGCAGGTTTGCTGAAGAGGCTGGCAGGAGGATTCGGCGTCACTGAATCCAATGTTCGACGATGGCGATCAACACAGTCTACTCTGGAGAGCTGCCCAGGCACAAGAAGACGCTATGGGGAGGCACAGCCAAGTGCTACCAAATAACAAGAATGAATGTGTCTTGAAATGAAAAGGAGAAAACCCTCCCACTACCTTTTCTCTATTTCAGTCACCTTCTTTCCTTTTTCACAGGCAATGTGAGGATGAACTGGAAATGCTTCAATATTTTTTTTTCCCCATCAAGAAGGGGTCAAAATGAGGATGGGTCTTATACTCAAAACTTTATGTTAACCATCAAGTCGAGTTTCATGCATGTATCACACATCAAAGAAGCGGTACTGCCTAAAACTGCTTCCTTTTGGAGATTCGATGCACCAAAGCAAGTGTTGCATTGTGATCCCCGAACTTCTGTGGCAGCATCGTAGTCAGCCAACTTTAATACTTAAGACCATTTGTGTGCCTTAATATAAAAATTGGTCAGTAGTTGCATATAAATCAGTTGTGTGTGTGTTTTCTGTAAGGTTCACTTGGCTGTGCTTGGATGGATTTGAGCGTAGAGGAGTAGTAGCTGAAACCTGAATCCTATCCAGGTTCCTCCTGATGACTCCATCTTTGCTCTTTACTTCTTCTTCTGGTTCTTGCTGATGACTCCAAAGCAGTATTTGGTTTTCCATTTCATTTTCATGTACAGTATTACCTTGCTTAGCACTCTGGATGTGTTCCTGGAGAAGATAGTGCTAATCAGGGCCATTATATTTATATATACCTTTGCTTATATTGAGATGTGTTCCTGACAGTGCTATATCTAACGCATGAGCGGTATACGAGCGGCTTCATTGGGGTATCGATAACGGCCCTAATAATAATACCGATGGTAAACATATTGTTGCAGTCGCCAGACCATTCCGGTTGCCCAATTCGAATCCGGAGAGTCGTGTCAAAATGATCGTGACAGTCCCCATTTCAGAGACCATAGGCACGATACCGTGTAGATTGAGGTATTTGAAGCGAGTGAGTGCCATGCTGATAGGCAATCACGTGGTCTATCTTATCAGGGCCAAACAAACCCTGACCACGTGACATGAATTTCTGGCCCAATTTACATTTAGTAGGCTCCACAGAGCCATTGTCTACCATAAATGGATGAGGGTATGAGTGTGAGTGTGAGTGTGCGAGTGTGTGTGTCATTCTACTGGAGCTTTCTGATGTGCAATGTAATACACCAAAATGATTGTCTTGACATCCTGAGTTGATTAGGCTAATCAAGTACAAAGAATCCAGAAGAATTCCCATATTTTAAACGCACGCTATGTTAAGGTGTATCGAGCAGCTTAATAGGTCCTTTGAGGGCATGGCATTTGAATTACAAAACGAAAAAGAAAGAGCAATCAGAGATTGCAAACCCTCGCCAGGATGTGTTTTCGGTGGTTTTTAAGGCGTTTGTGTTCAAACAAATATGGCGGCCGAACCACGTGACCGATGACGTCATCATTAACATATTATATTCCCCATGGAGAATGGGGGGGGGTGTGTGTTCGTCAGTAGTTGACCGGGAATATTTTCGGGACGAAAAGAAAGACCCTTTATTAACGCTTTTTATACAACAACAACACAACATGCATTTTAAGGCCATTTTCCCTGCTAGAGCGGGGGTTAGCCTTGCGGTCCCCCTGACAATCTTCTCCATTTTGCCCAATGCATTTTGCCCTTTTTTGCCCTATTTTGCCCTTTTTATGCAAGCATTATTTCTTCGATTTCCGAAAATTTTTGTCATTGTCTGTACAAATGTGAAACCTGCTTTAAATAGAGCATTATGATACTAAAAGAATATTGTGACTAGTAAATGCTAAATGAAATATGTCTTATGCCTTGCTTTCCTTGCAGAGGTGTGTGTATATATGCAGTAGATTGGTGAAGAACTAAGATATCTACAATGGATCTACCAACTTGTGACCAGGATCCTACACTGCAGAAACAGGCAAAAATGAGCTGCATCATTCATTGCACTGACGATGATTCGGAGCTCGCAACGCTGCAAGGTCTTGAATCTTGGAAAACCCTGCTTAGAGCAGCAGAAATAAGAAAACACACTCCACTCTTGGAGATAGCCAGGAGCCTAGAAGAAAGTAAAGTACCACAGATTCAGTATCATCGCAAATGTCGCAGTGTATTCACTATGCAAAAGCTTCTTGAAGCCATCACAAACCGTGGTATCCAGAACCAAAGTGCTGATGTTAAAGCTAAATATACTGGTACAAGAAAATCATCTAGAGATGCACCAAGTACTTCAAGAGTATATGAAAGGCTATGTATCTTCTGTAACAGCTCAAGCAAATACCTGCCAGGAACACGTACACGAGAACGCCTCACAGTGTTTGGAGTTAAGAGCTGATGCCAAAGTTCATGAAGCAGCTACTAGGAAATTTGATGAAAAAGTTCTTGCAGCAGTGAGTCGAGACCTTGTTGCAGCAGAGGGACAATAAACTCTTGCTATAGATTGTACACAAAAGAAGAGACTACAGCCACATTTAGTATGAGTGAAGACCTTGAAGAACAAGAGTATGAGAAAGCAGTGGAACAAGCATATGAGCAGCTCATCATGCACATCAGGAATGACCTTTGGCCACATCCTGATGTTTTTCCATTGACGGACCTCACATGAAAGCTTGAAGAATCCCTGAAATCTCTTGGCATTGCACAAATTAAGCCATCGACCAAAATGAGATTACTTCTTCTGATGAGAAGGGTAAGGTTCTTGTCTATCCAGACAGTATATCAATTGGAGCTCTTGTCAAACAAGCCCACAAGTTAAAACAGGATCTCCAGACAGCAAGAGCTGTCACAGAAGAGGATGTCATCACAAAAGCGGCCATGGTGTTGAGAAACCGCATCAAGAAGCAAGATGCACCCCAAACATGGCCACCTGACACAGAAAAATGCATTATTCCTGAACCAGTTACTATATTTCTGGAGACTGCTGACTGGCGAGAATAATTGTGATAATCCTTCACCAAGAGTCCAATGCCTGGTAACTTCATTTGGCAGTGATCTGGTATTTGCTGTCACAAATGGCAGGATAAAGCGGCCTAAGCATGTTCTTCTCCCTTTTGCCATAAAGTCTTTGACAGGAAACAAGGAACTGATACAGATCATGAATATACTTGGCCACAGTGTGTCTTACTCGCACCTGGAGGAGGTTGACACAGCATTGTGTCTTCAGAAGCTAGAACTTGCAGATGAAAATACAATTCTTCCAAACGCTCATCCCCATGTTTTTACAACTGTTGCATGAGACAACATAGACAGACTTGAAGAGACACTCAGTGGTGGTGGTACATCCCATAGAGTGAATGGCATTGCTGTCCAACCAAAAGTTGAAGGACCTTTACCACAGTCAGCACTACCAACAGTAACTAAGTCAAAGAAGAGAAGCATCTCCACTATTCCACTTAGACTCCCAACTTATAATGTTGGACAGAGAGCTGGACCACCCAAGATTGAAACTGCAGAAAATGATACTACAAATGTGAGCCAGTAGGCAAAGCACAAGAATCTTATCTGGCTCATCACTCGGATCACAGCTGCTGATTAATCAAACCATCAGTAGCTGGACAGGATTTAATATCCAGATCCGCAATGACATCACAGTGGTCCAGGACACAGTCACGTACCTACCCACTATCAATGCACCTGCAACTGACATGTCCACAGTGAATGAAGTTTTAGAGCAAACACTCTCCATCATACAGTCCTTACAACTTGGAGATAGTGTGTGTCTTCGATCAGGCTCTGTTTGCCAAGGCTGCAGAAATTGTTTGGAAGCAGAAGTTCAAGAACATAATTATCCGGATGGGGACCTTCCACACAATATGCAACCTGATGTCTATCAGAGGCAAGAGATTCCAGGATGCAGGACTCAGTGATCTTTGTGTGGAGGCAGACATTCTAGCAGAAGGCTCTGTGGCCAGGGTCATGAACCACCTTTGGAGGCCATTTTTCCCTGCACAGCCGGGGTTGGCCTTTTTCGGGCACCATGGTCCCCTTCTTTGAAGCAATGTTTTATGGCCGAATGCCCTTCCTGCCACCAGTCCTGTTAGTCGCCTCTTGCGACACACAGGGAATTACCAGAGCAGTTAGATTGCACAAGCTTGTGTACGAAGCCCTGTTACGGCTAGTATGGAAAAGCTTCCTTACATGGATGGAACAAAACCAGGCAGGAGAGCTTCACCACCTAGAGGAAGCCCTTAAGTCTATCGAGACCTTCAAAAGTGAGGTTTGCCAGGAAACATTTCAGAAATTGCTTCAGACAGAGTCATGTACACGTATCCTGGAACTGTTCCTTGAATATCGGCAGTCCCTCAGAGATGCCACCAGTCTGTCGGCTTTCTGGATGACCTACCTTGACCTGGTAGAAGTTATGCTGGGCCTAATCAGAGCCTCAAGAGAAGGCAATTGGACACTTCACCGTACAGCTATCAGACAGATTATCCCCTGGTGTTTTGCCTACGACAAGGTGAACTATTCCCGGTTTCTCCCATACTACTATGCCTCTATGACTAAGCTGCCAGTAGAACATCCGGATGTATATACCAAGTTCACCCAAGGGAGATTTGCAGTACAAATCGGCAGCCACAACCCCTTTGGGCATATACCTGTTGATCAAACAATAGAAGAGACTGTCAACAGGGATACACAAACCCCTGGCAGAACAAAAGGCTTCAGCCTGAATGAAGGAGCTGTGACAAGATACTACCTCACATCCGAGTACAGGAGCAGATACCTGAGGCAGCTTAAGGACATGATTGGTGAGAATGACTCCAACTTTAGTCATCCTGATCTACAATTACCAAGAATCAGGAAGGATGAAGCTGATATTCAGTCACTTGTTGAAATGATGGAGTCCAGCTGGATCAGTCCTTTCGATCCTGACCATGAAGCCATTGTCAGTTTGTCGACTGGCATTGCTGCACCTCCAGATGTTGCTAAAAACCTCATTGAAGCCCACCAAATAGGTAAAGACGCTTATGAAGATTTCAAACAAGTGAGGATGGAGTCAGACAGTCCAGCCATAAAGTTTCATGACAGGATTACAAAGAAGAAACTGAAAACATTCTCAGACATTGGCAAGAAATCACTAACCTTTGGCAACAGAAAGGAAGTTATCCTCAAGGCTGATAGGAAGCTGTTTGGGCAGATGATTCTTGTTGCAGAAAGCAGGCAGCTGCACATGGGTGAAGTTTTAGCCCACCCGCTTGGACCTTTGCCTTGGGCCCTAGCCAACATTGATGGGTCTCTTCGTAAGACCAAAAAGGCTGCTCTTGCCAGGGTGTTGGAGAAGCATGTCTCACTAACAGAAATAATCCCTCAACCTTCAGCCACTCTGATAGATGGAATGAGCCTGGTCCAAAAGATGAAGGGGAAAGACAAAACGTTCTCTCAACTGGCAGAATCAGTATTGGCTCAAGTTATCCATGAAGGTGGTCAGAGCAAGCGCATTGATGTTATCTTTGATGTTTTTAGAGAGATGTCCATCAAAGATGTGGAGAGAGCAAAGAGAGGCACAGATTCAGGTATTGAGCTGAGGAGCATTGCGCCTGGCCACAATATACACCAGTGGAGGAAGCTTTTGTGTAGCTCTAAAAACAAAACACACCTCATCAGGTTATTTGTGGAAGAATGGAAAGGTCAACTTGAGAAGATCAAGGACAAAGATCTGTATGTTACCTGTGAGGATGTCTGTTTCAAGCTCACAAGGGAACGATGGGAGGAGGTTCCGGAGCTATCAAGTACCCAGGAAGAAGCAGACACCCGTCTTCTACTCAATGCTCTACATGCAGCTGAATCAGGCTACAAGGGTATAGTAGTCACAGCAGAGGACACAGATGTAATGATTATAAGCATTGGAGTCAGCAAGAGAATTCCATGTCCCATGTTCCAGAAATGTGGCACCAAGAACCGCACAAGGTTCACTGACATCAGCAAGCTAAGTCATGCACTAGGAGATAAAGTCTGTGATGCTCTGATTGGAATGCACTCATTTACGGGCTGTGATACAGTCAGTGCTTTCACTGGGTCTGGAAAGTCGGCCATGTTCAAACAACTGAAGACTAACAATACCTGTCAAGACACATTCAGAGAGTTGGGAAGGTCCTGTAGACCATAGGATGATGTGCATTATCGTTCCATTTCATAGTCCCTTGCTTGGTATTACAATTATGAGCGCATGTAAATTCGTTAAATATTATTTCTGAACATATTATGAATGTTGCTTGGCGTTTATAACGAGCGTTTCCGAGAAAATGAAATAAAATCACCGATAATTATTGTATAAATTTAATTGACCAACATCTAGCTCGTCCAATTAAATTGCGCCGTAGATCGGTTCGTTGGCCGTTCATGCCGTCCGTGAACCAATCAGCGTCCGTTTCCTGGATATTGAGCAGCCTCAGTCGTGCGCACAAAAATCTTGTTGATAGCTAACATGGCACTGGCCATGGAGTCCCACGTCGTTCCGAAGTGGTGTTTTATGCATGCGATTTCTGAACCGATCGCTTGCTATCGCCAGGAACTTTTGGTTTTTGTAAGAGGCACCAGAGAGGCAGATTGGAACCTCCATCTTTCGGCGACAAGAACAATCATACCATGGTTTTTCGCCTATGGCCACACCAACTACGCTCGCTATCTATCTCCATACTGGTTAGACGATGATGAGGCTTCCAACAACACATCCAGACATTCATGCTGCCTTCCTTGGTCAATTTGCTGTGCCGAGGCAAGAAGATCACGGCTTTGCTTGTATTGCTGCTGACCAGACTATTGAGCAGACTTGCAATCGAGACACTAAGATGAAAGGGGGTATGATTGGACATACCACCAACACAGCCTATTGCCACAGGTGGATCTTGTCTCAGCACCTAAGAGCAGCCATTCAGGTGGAATGTGAGATAATGGCAGGAAAGGGGCAACAGAAAACTAAACGCAAGGACCTTGATGCCTCCAGAATAAAGAAGAACAATGCGGATGTGCTTGCTGTCTGTGACACCGTGGGGTGTATGATTACCCCATTTGAAAAGACAGGACCTCAACTCCTCCATATCACTTCAGGTGTAATTGCACCTGCTGACATAGAGGCAGATCTCAAGAATGCTGGCTTTATTGGTCAGTCTGCTGCTGAGGATTTTATGGTAAACCGGCTTCAAATGGGTGTTGTTGATATACATTCACCCTTGGAAACAACAGAAGCTAAAAACCTTCTCCAGCATGACAAAAGAGAGCAAATCAACTACAAAAAGTGGCAAGGAAATAGTATTGAATCAGGATCGTAAGTTGTTTGCACGGCTGTTAATCATCTCAAGATACCGTGATTTGGATTTGCAGGAAATGCTTACCCACTGCCTGAACACACTTCCTCTACCTTTAACCAATGACAATGGAGGACTCAAGAAAACAAACAAAGCTAGTCTGATGAAACATATCGAGTCTGCTACAGAGCCATGCCTTATTGTGGAATCATTGCCAAAAGGAAGCTTATGGATAGTGGACGGCATGGCACTAATTCAAGAGCTAAATGCAAAGATGGTTTCTTGTATGACCTTTGGTGACTTGGTAGAGCACATCATGCATAAAGTTATCAGTATGGCTACCAACTTGTATGCTGCAAGCGTTCACCTTTTAACTGACAACTACCCAGCAAAAAGCATAAAAATGCAGAGAGAGGGAGGAGAGCAGCCGATGGGGTACAACGAGTGAAGATATATGGCTCTGATCAGCAAGTCCCACGTCAGTGGAAAAAATTCCTGTCATGTGGTTCCAACAAGGAAGCTCTAGTGGAATTTCTGTTTGTGCAGTGGTCAAAATGTGAACCCGAAAAGTTAAAAGGGGTTCAACTCTACTATGCACATGGCCAGCTCTGTCACTCCTTTTGCGGTAAGAATGGGAATCTGTGTGTAGAAGCCATTCCAGAACTTGCATCAAATCATGTAGAGGCTGGCACTCGACAACTGCTGCACAGTGTCTACGCAGCACGCGACATTCAGGCATCGTCAACTTCGGAACCAACAGATGCGCTGCAACCAAATGTCATTATCAAGAGCCCTGACTCTGATGTTTTCACCGTTGCTGTCGGCCATGCAAGCAAAGTAGATGGGAACTTGTTCTTCTTCACAGGAAAGGGAGATTTGCAGCGCACAATTGATGTACAGGCTGTGCGTCGACATCTTGGTAGTTCAGTATCACAGGTGTTGATAGGCCTTCATGTATTTACAGGGTGTGACTCTGTCGGTGCCTTCTATGGCAGAGGAAAACAGAAAGCTTACAAACTTATGCTGTCTTATGACAAATACCAGGATGCTTTCAAAGAACTAGGGTAATCTTTTACTATCGCAGATACACTTGTGAACACATTGGAAGAGTTTGTTTGCAGGTTGTATGGCCAGGATGTGGAGTGTGTTAACCTAGCAAGGTATAATATGTTTCGTATGGACAGCAAATTTGAGACATCAATGCCACCGAATCAGGACTCTCTCAGGCAACACATCTTGCGTGGCAATTACCAAGCAGCCATTCACAGAAGAGCTCTTGAACAGTTTCCAGAGATACCAGATCCCTCTCAACATGGCTGGAAAATGGAAGGTGATGATTTGGTTATCCATTGGGGAGATTTGCCTCCTGCTCCTGAAAACTTACTTGCAGCAACGCAGTGTGCATGTAAAAGAGGCAAGTGTGAAACCAACAGCTGTGGCTGTGTAGGAAAAGGTTTGTCGTGTACAGACCTGTGTAAATGTGTGGGTTGTACCAACAAGCAGCAAAGAGAGACAGAAGACTTTGAAACAGAAGATGTTGATGACGACATAGGAGATGATTCTGATGAAGAATGAACATGTCAACAGAGGCACCATGATTTTTTTTTTTTTTTTTTTTTTTTGTATACAAGATCGAGGCTCGTGAAAGAGCAAACATTAATCACACAAAAAGACAAACCGACACACAAAACACAAAAAACAAGGGGAGCGGCAGACAAGATGGGGAGAGGGGGAAGGACACAAAAGAGAGGTGGAAGAGGGGGAAGGACACAAACACAACATTTGAGAGCAGGGACATCGGGAGGACTTGGGGGGAGGTGGGAGAGGAATAAAACATATGAACACTGCAAGGACTCTGGGGTGAATTATCGGGGGTAGAAAAGATCAAGGTTTTCGATGGGGGAAGATAAGAGATGGTGGTGAACAGCTGTTTTAAAGACCTGGATGGAGGGAGGAGTGGGATTGAAGGGAGTGGGGGAGTTTGTTCCAGAGGCGGGAGAAAAGGGGAATGAAAGAGTGAAGGTGAGCAGAGAGCCTAGACTTTGGCAGTTTAACCATAAGAGGGTTGCAGGCAGATCTTGTGCGACCTGAAGGAATATTGGGGGGACAGAGCACAGAGAGAGCTGGGGGAGCAAGGCCGGAGAGGAGTCGGTAGAAGACAGAAAGACCACCAACCTGCCTGCGGTGAGTGAGTGAAAGGCCCTTGGTGTTGACTACATCGCAGGAGATTCCAATGATTCTGAAAGCTTTGGCCTCAACAGCGTGAAGCCGAGCAAGGTGTGAGGCAGGAGCACCAGCCCAGAGGGGGGAACAGTATTCCATTGAGTTGCGGATGAAAGCCTTGTATGTGGTGAGGAGCTCAGGTGTGCCAAGGAAGGACTTCGCACGACGGAGGATGCCCAGTCGGCGACTGGCTTTGGAGGCCAGCTTGGAAATGTGGTTTTCCCAAGAAAGATCATGGCAGATAGTGAGACCCAAAAGCTTGAGCGACAGAACTTCTTGGAGAGGATTGTTGAGAAAGTAGATGGGAGGGTTGTCCAGTCGGTCCTTTCGGAGAGACATTGTAAGAGTGTGAGATTTGTCAGGATTGAAAGACATGTTCCACTTGTTTGACCAGTCTGTGATTTTGTCCAGGTCTGCAGAGAGTGAGGAGGCTGCAGACTGCCGATCTGAGGGATGAGGAATGGAGCGACAGAGAGTAGAGTCGTCAGCAAAGAGATAGAGAGGATTTTCAAGAGAGTCAGAGGGATCATTGATGAAGACCAGAAAAAGCACAGGGCCCAGAACACTACCTTGGGGAACTCCAGCCTGAACAGGAAGAGGAGATGAGAGAAACCCATTCAGGGCCACACGTTGACTACGACCAGAGAGGAAGTCCGCCAGCCATGCGTAGAGATTTCCATGGATACCAAAGAAGGAGAGTTTGGTGAGCAGAGCAGGGTGCCAGACCGTATCGAAGGCACGTGAAATGTCAAGGGAGACAGCTCTAATTTCCTGTTTGGCGTTGAGGACCTCCATCCATTGTTGAGAAAGCAGAAGCAGCATGTCCAGAGTAGAGTGACCAGGTCTGAAACCAAATTGATGATCAGAGATCAAGCCATTGGAGAAGAGGAAAGATTTAATATCTGAAGCAATGATGGATTCCATGACTTTGCTGATAATTAGGAGAAGGCTGATTGGTCTGTAGTTGCTGGGATCTGTTTTTGCACCTTTTTTGTGCAATGCGGTGATGTTGGCTGATTTCCAAGCAGATGGCAGATGACCTTGAGCAAAAGAGAGGGTGAAGAGAACAGAAAGAGGGAGTGAAAGAGCAGAAGAACATGATTTTAGGACCCGTGGGCTGATGCAGTCAGGACCAGTTGCAGAATCAGAGTCGAGGGTTGACAGAAACTTTTCCATCTCGTCAGGAGGAAAGGACACAGAGTCCAGGAGCAGCTGGGTACGACTGGGTACGGTGGGTACAGAGAGGGATGGGTTTGGGACACAAGATTTAGAGGCAAACACAGAGTTGAGGCATTCAGCTTTTTCACGTGCGGAGTCAGCCGTTAAGCCGTTTGAGGTGAGGGAGGGGATGGAGGGGGAACAAACACCAGAAACAGATTTGACCAGACGCCACCAGGATTTGGAAGAGGGAGACAGATAAGAGAGTTCGGTCTTGAGAATGGTGATATATTGTTTCCTGGCTCTCCTGAGGGTGGACACACACTTGTTTCGGGCTTTGTGAAAGGAAATGAGATTTCCTTCCGTTGGATTTGCTTTCCAGGAGACGAAAGCAAGTTGTTTCAGGGCAACAGCCTCACCACAAGATTCCGTGTACCATGGACGGGAGGAAGGGTGTGACAACTGAAGACGAGATGGGATAAATCTGTGCATGAGAGAGAGAGCAATTTACTTTGAATGAATTCCCAGGATGAGTTGATGTCAGAGGCGGTAGAGATGGGAGACCAGTCCAGATGATTGATGGCTGCTTGAAGACCGTGCCAGTTGGCCTGAGTGAAATGCCAGACTCGTCGATGCTGAGGAGGCTCTCTGAGAATGGTCAGAGAGATGTCCACTTTGACAAGCACATGATCAGATGAGCCGATTGGAGCAGAAGAAGAGCAGCAGACATTTTCAGGGAAGTTTGTCATAACCAAATCCAGAAGAGAAGATGCTCCGTTGACTGAGATCCGGGTCGGGAAATTGACAGATTGTGTCAGTCCCAGTGAGTCGCAGAAGTCCTTTGCTGAAGAGCCATGGCTGGTGAGAGAGGTACCCACACCCAGCCAACTGGCATGGTGACAATTGAAATCACCACATATGAGGAAGAGAGAGTTGGGATGGGTAGATAGAAGTTGGTCCATATTATCAGAAGATGATAAAGATGCGGAGATACTTCTTCAACCTCTTCTGTTTCTTCGGAGATACTTCGGATGTGGATGCGGAGATACTTCTTCTGTTTGTATTTGATGCCATTTGTTGTACTAGGGCATGCCCGTACTATATATATGCCCGTACTATATATCTATCTAAAATTATATCCCCCCCCTCTATTTACATGAAATGTTTTGGTCCATTCGCAACGCCAAAGCGAACGGCGAACGGCTTGCGAGTACAGTGACAATCCCCCCCCTCTATTTACATGAAATGGTTTCGTCCATTCGCAACGACCACAGAACCCCCCCCCCTCTATTTACATGGAATGGTTTGGTCCATTCGTAACGCCAAAGCGAACGGCGAACGGCTAAATCGCCATAGCTCGGTAAGTACTTGTCCGATTAATTTCAAACCTTGAAAAGGCACATCCTCGGGTCCCCAGCAATATACCTGGCAAGTTTCAAGTATATCGGACCGGTAGTTGTCGAGAAATCGTTGTCGCATACATACACACACACATACACACAGAGATTAGTGGAATTATAGATAGATGTGTACTTACCTGAACATTTTAACTTTTAAACTCATGTGAGTAGGTTTGTCAACTGTGCTGTTTTGGTATGCACAACTTCAAGATAAAAATTCAATTCCTGAAAGTGGAGGATGTTGACCATGTAAATATTTGTGAATCATCAAGCAAAGTGAATCACTTGTTGAACAAATTTCACTGACAACATTGTAAATTTACATCAAGTTCATGCTGTTTTACCTTAACTGTACCTTTTGAGTCCTGCATCATCTCAGTTTGATAGATGTCATTGCAAAATAACATTTTGAGACTCACTGTGCCTGCATAAGCTGTTTAAAAGTTTTAAATACAATTTTGAATGGAAAAAGTCAAATTTCGAAGAAAAACATCAAGTGACCGTTATAATTAAAACGTGCAGATTTACGGCTTAGCAACATTCATATTTGGATTCAGCACCATTACATCTACTTAATCTCTAAATTTCATGTAATGTTCCAAGATGGGGGTCACATTTTTCAAAAAAGAGGGTATATTCACCTTTTCATCCTATGGTCTACTGGGAGGTCTCTGATTAACTATTTGGAAAGCTTCATGAAGTAACATGTTGGATGTGTTTGCCTTCCACAAACACAACTCAAGTCAACAAGCTTCGCTACCAGCTGTTTTGTGCAAGGCGTGGAGAAGGCGACTCCAGTCAGCTTCCCCCTTGTGAAGATTGTCTCTTCATGAATGCCTTACGAGCAAACTATTAGGCTGCAATCTGGCAGAGGTGTTTGGAGTGCAATCCTAGTGTACCCTATCCAATGGCTCATGGATGGAAGATTCATGATGGGGATCTGGCCATTGAGTGGATGCGAGGTACACCTACACCAGAGGCTGTGTTGGACCTGCTATCCTGCTCATGTGTACGATCATGCAAATTACCAATCTGCACATGCCTTGGAAATAGTCTGAAATACACAGACATGTGTCAGCTGCAAACCTGCAGCAACCAAGCAAATGAACTAGAACAAATAGAGCTGAATGATAGTGATGTGGACGATTGTGACACAGACTAAGTTTGTCCCAATGACATGAAAGAAACTGTTTGTAGTCTAAACGCACTTCAAATAACAAGATTATAATGTATTAGCATTACCTAGATGGTGTTCACAACAAGTACAATGGCTTATTAGACAATTTGAATATTTTTGTACATTATTGAAACAGAGATAATAAAACTTATTTATTTCTTTTCCGATGATCGTTTTATCTGCTTATGTTCTTATAAATGTGCAACTTTATACCAATGCTTGCGGGTATGTGAATGATAAAACACATTGGAGACATATTCATTGGTTTTCCAAAAATATTGTCGAGAAGTCATAATATACGATATTGTTATGGTTTTTAGAACCTTCACATGTAAATTTAGTAGTAAATTCCCTTATAAATCACCCCTGTGTACATGTCCCCTTAATTGGCTGTTAATTAAAGATTGCACCTTAGTTAGTCCATGTACAACACGTAGGACACTTTAGGACCTCTCTATAGTTATGTCATTATTATGTGTTCCAGGTAAGGCTGTGTTTCCAATAGTTGACTCTACGTTGCATCAATCAAATAAGATAGGTCCCTTTCAGTTCCCCAATCATCTCCTCAAAGTGCCAGTAACAGTTGGGCTGTTTTCGTGGGCATCGCACCGCCTCTGCTCGCCCAGCAGCGTTCGCTGCCTGGCGCCAAACTCCATTACGCACGAGGCCAAGAAGGGGGGGAGGAGACGCCAGAGCACGGGCGTGGCACAACCTCGTCATCAAAGGTGGAGTCAGAGAGCCCTTAACAACCAACCAGGGCTCGGTGTGCATGGCTTGATAGGGCGTGGCAAGAAACGTCTGTTGAGTTCGAGAGGGTTCCAAGGGCGTGGTAATAAAACCCTTGGCGCGAGGCCCCCACCAGAGACGCGTGAGGAGGTTCAAGAGAGTCGGTAAGAGGCAGATGAGTGAGGGAGCACGACCCAAGAAGTTGAGAGAGGACGGAGAGAGGATCGACCATTCATTTCTTGGCGCGAACAACCAGCGGCGAGTGAGAGTCGGCACGCTCGTGGGCGATACCAACCAGCACTGACGACCGGGTTTTCGCCACTGAACCTGAGCGTGGACGCTCAAGCGGGACCTCGACGTCGTGCCGCGATCCCCGGACCTCCCTGCCGCCCGTTCTGTGGACCGTATGCCCTTCTCATCCCTCCAGCCATTCCTGCCTGTAATTCCCCATTTGTGTTCGTGAGTTTGTGCTGTTTGTGTTGTCCTGTGGGTTTAAGTAAGACTATTTTAAGGATTTGCGCTGTGTCTTCTTCTTCTTCTTCTGTAAATTACTTTCGTTCCCTTCTTCTTTGGTTTTGGTTTTTGTGTAAATAATTAATAAATCCCTGTTCCTTCTTATTCTTTGGTTTCTTTCTCGTCCGATCGTTTTAGTGATTTCCCCATTGAGTACCTGTGGGGCGATTTCGGCCGAACCGCTTACAATCGGGTTTAGTCTTTTGTTAACGGCCCGCGTCGCAGCTCGCTTCGCTCGGCGCAATACATCTATTACGCTGCGGCCCGGGCGGGAGTATTTCCTCGCTTACCGGAAGGCGCTGGTACTTAGGTCATAGGAAGGATTGGCCTACTACCCTATTCAGCGCTGACCGGGAGTGACGTCATACCCCCCCAGGACCGGTCGAACGGCCAGCTTAACAAGACGAGGGGATTAACCCCCCCTTGCTATCGGGAGTGCCGTCCCCCAGATCCGTAACAATATATACAGTCATTTTATATGTGGGTGGGTTTGTTTACAGGCAATGACTAAATTTTTCGGAAATCGAAGAAACAATTCTTGCATAAAAAGGGTTAATATAAAGTTAATTGTTGAAGTTTTGTGAATGCCAGGTTATTAAAATCATCCACAATGTCCTCTATATACTGTTACAGATACGACTTTGATGGTATGGTGGGCCGAGCGGGATGGCCGCCGTATCCGTACAAGTTACCCGATTGTACCCGGGGTTGACTAATCGCGCTATGCTGGCTCAATAAGAAAAAGAAGACACCCGGCTGGATTACAATCACACAATACGACACCAGGGGTTCAGTTCTCAAGTATATTCGTACGGAAAAAGGTTAGATTACAGGGGCTAGAGGTATATTACAGGAAGACAGGCACTTAGACACACTCTTATATTAACCCTAGACAGACCACAGATAAACGGGACAACGCTGACTCACACGGGATTTGATGGCAAGGAAAGCGGCAGTCGATGGCTCAGGTGCACCTGGCTCAGGGACAGAATCACGTACGGTGGTGTCCAGCAGATGCGGGGAGGTCGCTCAGCGCTCGTGGGTCGCGACTTTGGTGGAGATGCCGGGGAGGTCGCTCAGCGCTCGGGAGGGTGGCGTCTTGTCCTTCCAAGCTCGGGGCGCATCTCACGTCACGTCCGGCGCGGGGCCGCGGATATCCGGCGGGGAGTGACACGCCCTCGGCTCGTTAGCGCCGCCCCAGATGGCATCGGCCCATGGCTTCTCATTGGGTGCGGGGGTTACCGGCTCCGCCCTTGACGAGGGGCCGACAGGGAGCCCCTTCGTGGTAACCCCGTGGAGCGCGTGGTCAATGGCGGCTAACCGAGCCGGAAGGAGGACGCCCACTCCCCATGCCGTCACCGCGCCGCCCCCCTCTTTTGTTGTTGTTGTTGTAGTTGGCGCTTCTTCATGGGGAAGAGATGCGGAGAGGTATGGGGAGGTCCTAAACTTCCTAACAGGTGCCATATAATCACATTCTGGTGCAACGAAGAGTCATAATTAATGGAAACAAGTCCTTAACTGACATAGATTAAGAATAACTAGCAAGATGTCCTATAATTGTCTACGTGTGGTGCGGGGGACCTGGGCACGACATTTAATGGGGGAATGAAGGGGAAGATCGGCTCTAATGGGTGTTGTTTACAGACAATGGGACTAGGGAATGGGGTAAGGGGAGAGTTGGGGAGTATCGGAGAAGATAGGGGAATATTTACAAGCGGATATGGAGGTCAAATTCCATATTCGCAACATTGCACCCTTCTCTACCCTCGGGGCGTCCCGACCCGATAAATTTTTACCTACTTTAGTGTGGCACGCAATGTAGTTCCCTCTACTATTAACTCTACCCTGAGTGCGACAGTTTTACAGATATTCACAAATGAGTAAATATGTCCCCCTGCGACGTTGCACCCTTCTCCTCACAGAAACACACCCACAGGATAACCGAATCCGGAAAGAATTCGCAAACTACACATACAGCCGGTAGGGAGCATTATTTACAAGACTACGCTGATATTTACACTACGATCCAGGACCTATCTTTGGAGGAACACATGCAGATGTTATGCATAGAGAGAGCGCGCTTGCCAACATCGATACACCAACCCACGAGTGCTCTGTGGCCGACGGCCTTTAATAACGTGCAGAGCACCCTTCCCGAGCATCAACAGCACCACCCCACCACCAATCGGTGCAGTCACCATTGTTCATTGGTATAAAAATAAATTCGACAACCCCTAACCCTGCAGGTGTCTCTTGCTCTTCTTGTGGTGCACTTGGTGTTACTTAAAAGTGGTTCACCTGTATGGCATAGGTGCCACGTTGACCCATAGGTCCATCCCCGAGTGGTGCTTGGCCGCAAACGAACTGCGGTCCATCGTGGGTGGCCACAAACATTGCGGTCCATATGGTGTATCGATCCCGGCAGCAAGCAGCGAAAGTGCAGGCCCACAACTGCGTCGCCAGCACCTCTCTCTCCTCTCTCTCTACCCCAAAGCCAGATCCTCGGAGGTGGGAGACAAAAACAAGACAAGTGAGCAAGGTGGTAAGGGCGCAAAAGTGCACGCAATGCAAGGTGATGCACACTGGGGGCACATGGGAACCAGGTGAGACAGGTACGTTCCTACCGTACGCCCCCCCCACCAGGTAACCTACATGGCCCCTCCCTTACCCCTTACTGTATCAACAAAACACAACACTACCCATAAACATCTACTTTACAAATCCACAAACATCCCTACTGTCTTCCCCGTTCCTCCCATATACCAAATTCGTCTTCTCTCCCTCCTAACCAATCAAATTTGCCATTTTCAACTCTCATCAAAATTTGCCATCTCCAACTCAACATCATAATTTGCCATTACCAATTCATCATCAGTCCCTCCTAGGGAGGGAGAGATGGAATCACCCCAATGTCTCATCCACGTCGTGATGCGTCTCACAAATCCTCACAGCAATTCTCATTTCTGCGACACAAACAAAGAAAACACAGGTGTGGAGTCATCATCATCACCACAGGCAAGTGGCTGCGTATGGTGCGACAGGTTCATCAATCCTAACTATCTCCTAAATGACTTTAACAACTTTACACTACCCGGGGTCTTTCTCCGGCCAAACCATTGGCCCTCTTACACTATGGGTTCTAAAAACCAATTCCCATTGGCCAAACTGTGGTGCTCTTCAATTTGGGGTCTCACTCCCCCGATTCATCTCCCGGTGCCCTCGCACAATTTCTGGGCTGCGGCGTGTACCTCTCCCAGTGGGTCTACCCACCTGCACACCTCCACCACTGCAGTTGCCTCCGAGCTTACCTGCTCCTCACCCTAACCTAACTACCTGGGGAAGGCCCTCTGGCTCTCTCCCCACTCCGTGCCCTCTCTGGCACTGGGCTGCCCGATCCACACCCGGGATCCTCAGGCACCCACTCACAACTACCGGCTCCCAGAGCCCACCTGCGGCCTCACCTGGCCGACATCCTCACAGTGGTGGAGTGCCCAACCAACTACACACACTAACAGGCTACACGCCCAGCCATTTCCACAACACTAATGCACCCATCCACAACACCATTCTGCAACCGCACCACAAATGCCAATATCCAACCACAATTTACCTGCACCCTCTACCTAACACTTACACTACCCGCCCCGGGTACTCGTGAAAGGGGTCCACTCTTCCCCCATCCACACCTTCGCACCATGCACACCACTCCGTACCACTTACTCCAACTTTCTCCACACACCTGTACTTGCACCCTGTGCTCTCACACCTGGTGCCACCTGCACCCTTCTCTCCCCAAGCGCATTCGCGCTGATCCACACACTCACTACTCATACACGGCTCCACACACCTGTCCAGTTGCACACCTGTGCAATCACACCTGTTCAATTCTCACACACACGGCATCATCTCAGCTAACTACTCCCTTCTGAACTTGCGCTTCCCAGTCGTCCCTTTAAACTATTGCGCTCCCACGTCATTATCATCCACACTAATCTACCTGCGTCCCCACTACAGGTATCAGTCACTAACTAACCTTAACGTTACCTAAGGTCATCTTCTCTAGATCCCTACACACAATATCCTAACCCACCCGGGCTAGTTTTCACTGCCATACACCCCATAATCTATTGCTCCTTTGCCCCACCTGTGAGGGATGGTGGATTTGCCATCCCACCACATCGGGGGTTTCTCACTACCAATTTTGCACATCAAATTTCAATAAATCAAAAATTTTCCAATCACTGCCCATCATCTGCCAATCACTACTGCCAATCCTTTGCCAATCATCAAATTTTGTTTTTCTCTAATTTTGGGTCCAAAACACTAACCTCATCACCCAGTCTACTCACTACTGCCTCTCGGTGCGCCAATTCCTGTCCAAAGCCCGGCTTCGTAAAGCCAAGCAATGGATGCTGGTTGTTTTGTGCCAGCGGCTGGATGCGTCCGGCAGTCGGGGCAGGGACGGGGGCTTACCCGTGCCGAGATCCCACGCACCACCTCGGCGTGGAGCCATCCAATGCCCCGATCTCGACCTGCCGGCACGTCTCACCAAAAAGTGGTCGCCATGACGACCCTTTCTATCGGGCTGCCAGCTCCGCCTAGTGGAGCCTGGACGCGGCCGTTCAAAGCGAGGCCCAGCACGCAACGAGGGCCCGACTCGGCTATAAGTCGCTCTAACCTCTAACCCGTGTAACGTCGATGCTTCACCTGCATGCTTACACCCCGCAGCCCGTTCCTTGCTCACACATCCAGCTGTGCCCATGCTCCTCGTACCCTTCCTTACACACCCAGGTACCCTCATTCCACTCACAGCCTTGGTCACACACCTGACCACCGAACACTTTGGCACACATTCGTCGCTCGCACACCTCACCAATACACCTCTTCGCGCCCCCTCCTCGGTCACCTCCTCTGTGACAATCACAGGTGTGCTCTCATTCGCACACCCAACCACGTGCCTCACCACCAACTCCAGCGTGCATTCCCACTCACGCTCTACCATTCCAGGTGTGCATCCTTCCATCCCAGGTGTACATCCTCGCTCACCTGTCACAACTAACTCACGCTCCATGTCACTCTCACTACTTTCACCTCCATTCCTGACAGCGCACTCACCCTTACTCTTGACAGCACACTCTTTCCTCATGCACCTGTCCGTCACACACCTTTCTCGCGCACACTCTCCCGTTACACCCTCTGTAACACTCACCACAGCTGTGCATTCTTCCTTGCCTTTGACAGCGCACTCTTTCCCCATGCACCTGTCGGTCACACCCCTTTCTCGCGCACACTCTCCCGTTACACCCTCTGTAACACTCACCACAGGTGGACACTCTTCCTTACTTCTGACAGCGCACTCTTTCCTCATGCACCTGTCCGTCACACACCTTTCTCGCGCACACTCCTGCGCACACTCTCCCGTCACACCCTCTGTAACACTCACCACACCGCGCTCCCATGTGCTCCCTCGCACACACGCTACGACCGACTCACTCTCGCCTGCACACTCACTCCTTGGTACGCACTTTTTCCTCACACACCCCAGAGTCGGACTTTCTTGCACACCTCCTCTTTCGCACACCAGACCTGTCGCACACTTCACCAACGGCCTTTCACGAACACCCGGGTCTATCTCGACCCCCAAGCTTCTTAAATCCCCTGGCGCATCATACGCACGACCATATTGGTCACCACTTACACCGGGTCCTCTTCCTCTTCGCTTCTCCTCCATCACCTGCGAATCCCTCATCCGGTTAATGAGCACATCATCACGATCCAAACACAGACTTTGGACCAATTCTTTTATCTCCTCTTTTATCTCTTTCTTATCCCCTCTCCGTCGCTTCTTAATTTCGCTCATCCCTTCTTCCACTTCTTCTAATTTGTGCCTCACCTCTTTTATTCCCCGGTACGTCTCCTCAAGCTCGTCCTCCAAGGCTACCTTGACCGTTTCCATGTGCGTCCTCACCTGCCGGTCCTTCGTCTCCATTACCTCTATCACCTCGTCCAACCTCGTTGTCAGTCCCTCACGTACCATCTGACATTCCCTCTTTGTCGCTATCAAGTCGTTTTTAATTTCTTTTTGTGTCGCCTTTAAACCTCCTAATACCGCAGTGTTCCTTTGAACCTGCTCCACTAACTCCGTCTGTCCCACCGTCAGCTGCTCCACCTCTTGCGTCAGGTCCTCTATGCCCCCTTGTAACTTTACAGTCGCCTTTCTCACCTCCTTTTCCATGTGCTCCCTACAGTGCCTCACCTCTTCGCGCACTCCTCCGACCTCCTCACTCACTCCTCTTCTGATCTCTTCTCCCATCACTTGCATCTCCTGCCCAGATGCCACCCTCATCTGCTCCATTTCCTCCCTGTGAGCATCCAGTTTGGTTTCTACCCCCATTCTGACCCCCTCTATCTGCTGCCCCATTTGGTTAACTTCCCTTTCCGCTTGGTCCCTCATGTCCCTCAATTTGCCTTCCATACTGTTTTCTAACCCCTCTAACCCATTTTTCACTCCCTCTATCTGATTCTCCTGGGCAGCCATTCTATTTTCTACCCCCGTTAACCCATTCTTTACTTCTTTTATCCCGTTGTCTAACTCCTCAAAATTATTGTCTAACTTCGCAATTTTCTTGTCTAACTCCTCAAAATTATTGTCTAACTTCTCAATTTTCTTGTCTAACTCCTCAAAATTATTGTCTAACTTCTCACTGGTACCCCTCGCTTCGTCCCTCATTACCCCCATTTGGTTTCCCATTACCCCCATTTGGCCCTCCATTCGCCCACTATCAACCCTCATTTGCTCACTCTGAGCATCCATCCGGTTCCCCAATTGGTTACTCTGCAGTTTGAGGGACGCCTGCATTTGCGCCATAAATTGCTCCATGAGGACCTGCATCTGGGCCATCCCTCCCACTTGTGCAGCGGGTGCGGCCGCCGTAGCTATGTGCGAGGCGCAATTTCGCGCGTCTGCTACCCCCGCTGTTTCGCTCTCCTCATGTCCCTCATGTCCCTCAATTTGGTCCTGGACCGACCCTGCTTCACTCTCCCCTACCGGACCCCAGCCGTCTTGATCCGCCATAGCGCGACTTTCAAAATTCGGTTTTTATTTTTTTATTTTCGTAAAACAAATTGAAATTTCGCCGTTATAATTTCGCGCGGGAAACGCGCTCCGAATCGATTTTCCCTCCCAAAATTTGGGCCTAACTAATTTAGTCCCGGGTTCGAATTCCACTCCTCGACACCAATTGTTACAGATACGACTTTGATGGTATGGTGGGCCGAGCGGGATGGCCGCCGTATCCGTACAAGTTACCCGATTGTACCCGGGGTTGACTAATCGCGCTATGCTGGCTCAATAAGAAAAAGAAGACACCCGGCTGGATTACAATCACACAATACGACACCAGGGGTTCAGTTCTCAAGTATATTCGTACGGAAAAAGGTTAGATTACAGGGGCTAGAGGTATATTACAGGAAGACAGGCACTTAGACACACTCTTATATTAACCCTAGACAGACCACAGATAAACGGGACAACGCTGACTCACACGGGATTTGATGGCAAGGAAAGCGGCAGTCGATGGCTCAGGTGCACCTGGCTCAGGGACAGAATCACGTACGGTGGTGTCCAGCAGATGCGGGGAGGTCGCTCAGCGCTCGTGGGTCGCGACTTTGGTGGAGATGCCGGGGAGGTCGCTCAGCGCTCGGGAGGGTGGCGTCTTGTCCTTCCAAGCTCGGGGCGCATCTCACGTCACGTCCGGCGCGGGGCCGCGTATATCCGGCGGGGAGTGACACGCCCTCGGCTCGTTAGCGCCGCCCCAGATGGCATCGGCCCATGGCTTCTCATTGGGTGCGGGGGTTACCGGCTCCGCCCTTGACGAGGGGCCGACAGGGAGCCCCTTCGTGGTAACCCCGTGGAGCGCGTGGTCAATGGCGGCTAACCGAGCCGGAAGGAGGACGCCCACTCCCCATGCCGTCACCGCGCCGCCCCCCTCTTTTGTTGTTGTTGTTGTAGTTGGCGCTTCTTCATGGGGAAGAGATGCGGAGAGGTATGGGGAGGTCCTAAACTTCCTAACAGGTGCCATATAATCACATTCTGGTGCAACGAAGAGTCATAATTAATGGAAACAAGTCCTTAACTGACATAGATTAAGAATAACTAGCAAGATGTCCTATAATTGTCTACGTGTGGTGCGGGGGACCTGGGCACGACATTTAATGGGGGAATGAAGGGGAAGATCGGCTCTAATGGGTGTTGTTTACAGACAATGGGACTAGGGAATGGGGTAAGGGGAGAGTTGGGGAGTATCGGAGAAGATAGGGGAATATTTACAAGCGGATATGGAGGTCAAATTCCATATTCGCAACAATACATTATGAAATAATTTCAGCATATACATATCACGAAATAGTAATCAGATCAGTTGAAAACAAAAACACGCTAAATTTTCGATTTTGCAAATGAAACATGACCTTTTGACCTCCGAGGAAGTCACCTAATAATTAAAGGTGTAAAGTGGATTACAGTTGTGTAGATATATGATGTAGCTTCACAATGAATCATAATGTCAAAATATGTTCAGTAGAACTGAAGTTATAAGCAAAAATGCTACCCCTCTCCCCTAAAATTCAACTTCCAGATTACATGGGGGTGGGTTTGTTCACACAGTGATAACTATCATTAAGCTACTAGATAGACAGGGTTATCATACCAAAATATAAACTAGAGACATGTAGAAAGACAAAAATACCAAAATTGTTTGCTGACCTTGGGTGGTACCAATTTGTTAAAATATCAGTATTGGCCCCTGGACTAAGTCCACCACCCACGCCGATTCTCTTCCTTGCAATGCCGAATGCCCCGAACCGCTCTTGCTCAGTCTTTTTCAACAAGCGCACACAAGCCAAAGATGTGCCACCACCCGCAACCAAGCCAGATAGAGCTAAAAATGCTGCGACCGCTCGATTCGCTGCCAATACCAGAGAGAGAATGCGACAGCCTCCAATGAACGCCAGGACAAAGAGAGCAAAATGGCGATATAGCTTCTCTTTCCTTCAGCTCTCGAATGTTCCACGCTGACGCCACACTCTCTCCAATCATCGAGTGCTACTCAATTATCACATTGCGCCTCCACCAATCACGAAGGCCGGGGCGTGGCCTCCTCGTTACGAGTCGTCGGGGGCAGATTCTATTCGTCGTTCGGGAATGTTCAGTTGACGTCGTTCCCTTGCCGATCAGCAAATGCTGTTTCTGTCGGCCCAGGCGGAGCTGTGAGGAAATTAGTCCATTTGCTATGGCTGTTTTACTGAGCCCTCGATTTCCTGGCTGGCTGAATGTAATAAGAGCATTACAGTGCATTCAGAAAGTATTCAGACCCCTTCACTTTTTTCACATTTTGTTATGTTGCAGCCTTATGCTGAAATCGTTTAAATTCATTTTTTCCCTCATCAATCTATACTCAATACCCCATAATGACAAAGAGAAAACAGGATTTTAGAAAGTTTTGCAAATTAATTTAAAAAAAAAATCTGAAATATCACATTGACATAAGTATTCATACCCTTTGCTATGACACTTGAAACTTAGCTCAGGTGCCTCCCATTTCTCTTGATCATCTTTGAGATGTTTCTACACCTTGATTGGAGTCCACCTGTGGTAAATTCAATTGATTGGACATGATTTGGAAAGGCACACACCTGTCTATATTAAGCATAATGTCTCAAAGCTGACAATGCATATCAGAGCAAAAACCAAGCCATGAGGTCGAAGGAACTGCCTGAAGAGCTCAGAGACAGGATTGTGTCGAGGCACAGATCTGGGGAAGCCTACAAAAACTTTCTGCTGCATTCAAGGTTCCCAAGAGCACAGTGGCCTCCATAATTCTTAAATGGAAGAAGTTTGGAACAACCAGGACTCTTCCTAGAGCTGGCCCCCTGGCCAAACAGCAATCGGGGGAGAAGGGCCTTGGTAAGAGAGGTGACCAAGAACCCGATGGTCACTCTGGCTGAGCTCCAGAGATCCTGTGTGGAGATGGGAGAAACTTCCAGAAGGACAACCATCACTACAACACTCCACCGATCTGGGCTTAATGGCAGAGTGGCCTGATGGAAGCCTCTCCTCAGTGGAAGACAAATGAAGGACTGCTTGGTGTTTGCAAAAAAGCACATAAAGGACTCTCAGACTGTGAGAAACAAGATTCTGTGGTCTGATGAAACCGAGATTGAACTGTTTGGCTTCCGTCAGGCCACTCTGCCATAAAACCCAGATCGGTGGGGTGTTGCAGTGACGGTTGTAAATGGAAAATTTTCGCTAGGGTCGCTGTACAGAATCAATAAAGCCCTGATGGTGGCACTGCATGAAAAGCAGTTCGGGTTTAGATTGGGCAAAGGATGCAATGATCAGATTTGAAATTACAATAGTTGATCGAGAAGAACGACAAAATGGCTAAGACTTCAAAGATGCATCCAATGCCTTCAGAAAGTATTCACACCCCTTGACTTTTTTCACATTTTGTTGTGTTACAGCCTGAATTTGAAATGGATCAATTTGAGATTTTTTTGTCTGATCTGATCTACACATAATACCTCACAATGCCAAAGTGGAAAAAAAAATTTGACATTTTTACAAAGTAATTTAAATAAGTGTTCAACCCCCTGAGTCAATACTTCATGGTAGTGCCGTTGGCAGTGATTACAGCTTTGTCTTCTTGGGTACGTCTGTATCAGCATTGCACATCTGGATTTGGGGAGTTTCTCCCATTCATCCTTGCAGATTTGTTCAAGCTCTGTCAAGTTTGATGGGGAGCGTTTTTGAAAAGCAATCTTCAATCTTTCCACAGATTCTCCATGGGATTCAAGTCTGGCCATTGGCTGGGCCACTCAAGGTCTTTCATGTTCTTGTTCTGAAGCCATTCCAGTGTTGATTTGGCTGTATGCTTTGGGTCATTGTTATACTGGAACTTAAATCTTTGCCACAGTCTAAGGTCTTTTACACTCTGAAGCAGGTTCTCCTCATGGATCTGCCTGTATTTGGCTCCATTCATTGTTCTCTCTGTCCTTACAAGTCTCACCGTCCCTGCCACTGAAAAGCATCCTCATATCATGATGCTGCCACCACCATGCTTCATGGTAGGGATGGTGTTAGATGGGTGATGTGCTCGGTTGCCAGACGTTGCGCTTTGTATTCAAGCCAAACAGTTCAATTTTCGTCTCTTCAGACCACAGAATATTTTTCCTCATGCTCTCAGGGTCTTTCACGTGCCTTTTTGAAAATTGCCGGTGTGCTGTCATATGCCTTTTACACAGGAGTTTCATCTGTCTGGCCACTCTCCCATAAAGCCTACATTTGTGAAGTGCTGCAGAGAATGTTGTCCTTTTTGCAGGTTCTCCCATCTCAGCCAAGGACCTCTGTAGTTCTGTCAGAACTGACATTGGGTTCATGGTCACCTTCCTGACCAAGGTCCTTCTTGCCTGGTTGCGCAATTTGGTCGGGCGGCCAGCTTTTAGAAGAGTCTGGGTAGTTCCATATTCTTTCCATTTCCTAATGATGGAGCTCACTGTGCTCTTAGGAACTCCCAACACTCTAGAAATTATTTTATACCTTTCCCCGGATCTATGCCTCCTCACAATTATATATTGGACGTCCCACACAGTTCCTTAGACTTCATGGTAGAGTTTATGCTCTGCCATGCACTGTCAACTGTTGGACCTTATATACAGTCACGTGAAAAAGTAAGTACACCCCATGTAAAGTTTTGACTTTTTCAACATATTTCAACATACAGCTATTTGATCTTCATTTCAACAATATTGATAGATAAAGGTGATATAATATAACAAATATCATGAAACATTTACATTTTGTAGTCCATTGTATAATTTAAATAAACATAAATGCAAATTTCACATGTGGAAAAAGTAAGTACACCCCATGAAATGTTTTTTAAATCTTTTTAACATATGTGGACATATCAATATTTGATCTTCATTTAAACAGTATCTACAGATAAAGGTGATCTAATTCAACAAAAAACAATGAAGAATTGACTTTGCAATAATTTATTCAACAAAAAAATGTTGCACAGCATGCACAATTGCATGCACAGCTCATTTCAAATCCCCCCACAACATCTCGATGGGATTTAGATCCGGGCTTTGACTTGGCCATTCCAGAACCCTCCATTTCTTTCTTTTCAGCCATTCCTTGGTGGATTTACTGGTATGTTTAGGGTCATTGTCATGTTGCAAGGTCCACCTTCGGTTGAGCTTCAACTTTCCGACAAATGGCCTCACATTATCCTCAAGCACCCTCTGGTACAATGAAGAATTAATAGTGGATTATATGATGGTGAGCTGCCCAGGCCATGATGCAGCAAAGCTGCCCCAAACCATAATATTTCCACCACCATGATTTACAGTTGGTATCAGGTTCTTGTGGCCAAATGCTGTCGTTGGTTTTCGCCAAACATGTCTTCTGGTACTGTGGCCAAATAGCTCTCTACCTTTGACTCATCTGCCCAGAGCACATTGTTCCAGAAGTGCTGGTCTTTGCCTAGGTGTTCATTGGCAAACTTTAGACTTGCCCTGATATTCTTTCTGGACAGCAAAGGTTTCCTCCTGGCACACCTCCCACATGTAGATCAAATTTGTGCAGCCTCTTTCTAATGGTAGACTTGTGCACTTTGGCATCAACAGTGGCAAGAGCTACCTGTAGGTCCCGTGATGACATTCTGGGGTTCTTAGAGACTTCTTTGAGCATCTTGCGGTCTGCTCTCGGACTGAACTTGCTGGAGCGGCCTGGCCTGAACAAGTTGGCAGTTGTTGTTTGGAATCTTCTCCACTTGCAGATGATCTTCCGGACAGTTGAATGATTCATTTCAAATTGTTTGGAGATCTTTTTTTTAAATCCCTTCCCAGACTCGTAGGCATCTATAACCTTCTTTCTGAAGGCCTCAGAGAGCTCTTTTGATCGAGGCATGGTGATGCCGCACACTTCAACAACAAAGAGCAAACCAAACTCAATGTCTGAGGTTTAAATAAGACAGGTTCCTCCAAGATCCTCTCCAACAATGTTCTAATCATTTGCACCTGAGCTGATGCACATGATTCTAATTTTAGGTATTTGAAGTAGTGATAAATGTAGGGGTGTACTTACTTTTTCCCAATGCAAAATTTGCATTTATGTTTATTTAAATTATACAATGGACTACAAAATGTAAATGTTTCATATTTGTTATATTATATCACCTTTATCTATCAATATTGTTGAAATGAAGATCAAATAGCTGTATGTTGGTATATGTTGAAAAAGTCAAAACTTTACATGGGGTGTACTTACTTTTTCACGTGACTGTAGAAAGGTGTGTTTCTTTCGAAATCATGTCCATTGAATTGGCCACAGCTGGATTCCAATAAAGTTGTAGAGACATCTCAAAGATGATCAAAGGAAATTGGATGCACCTGAGCTAAATTTGGAGTGCCGTAGCAATGGGGTTGAATACTTGTTGACGGAAGACATTTCAGCTTTTCATTTTTTAATTAACTTGTCAAAATTTCTAAAAACAAATTCCACTTTGACATTATGGGGTAATATGTGTCGATCAGTGAAAAAACAAAATTTCGGTCCGCTTCCGGTCCCTCGAGCGACGGGGCTTGCTTTGATCTCTCCATGGCATCAAAGTTTGAGTGTTTTCCCGTTCGTTTCTTTGTCAAATTTCCGCTGCGTATTTTGTTGTGTATGTGTTATTGTGTTTCTGTTTGGTTTTGGTTTTGTAGTTGTTGCAAATTTGTGTGTAATTAGTCGTTTCTTTGTCCGCGCCTCGTGCGGCCTGGTGTCTCGTGCCGCCTCCTCGTCTCGACTTGTGCCCCGCCCCCTATATTCTCGTTTGTTCTTTCACCTCTGCTCCTGCTTTCTCAAATCCACGTTCTCACTTAGAGACTTTTCCCAGATTGTTTTCATGGTTTTGTTTAAATATTTATTTAAATATGTTTAAACCGCAGCGTTGATCCCCCCCCCCCCCCCCCCCCCCCAGGATTTCCATGTTTTAAACGTTTCCCAGTGTGTACCCTGGATAAGAATAGGTACGCCGTATCCCTGCGTGTCGTAGGAGGCGACTAAGAGGGTTGGCGTCAGGAAGGGCATCCGGCCATAAAAAAACATTGCCTCAAAAAGAGAACCATGACAATTACAACTACATGTGGGCAGGGTACAGCCCGAAGTGGAGATCGGTTTCTGAGGTTTGGGACATGGAATGTAGGGACAATGACAGGGAGATCAGGAGAAGTGGTGGAAGTATTGGTCAGAAGAAGAGTGGACATATGTTGTGTGCAAGAGACGAGATGGAAGGGAAGTGGTGTGAGAATGGTGAAGGGTAGGCAGGGACAGAAATACAGGTTTGTGTGGCAAAGGTGCCCGGAGGGCGTGAATGGTGTTGGTGTCCTGTTTTCTGAGGAGTTTGTAGACAGTGTGGTGAGTGACTAGAGTGAGTGATAGGTTGATGATGGTGAAAATGATGATTGGAAAGCTCTTGGTGAACGTCATCTCGGGATATGCTCCGCAGGTTGGTCGGAGCAATGAAGAGAAGGACAGGTTCTGGTGTGCGATCGAGAAGCTGATGGAAAACGTGAAAGATGAGGAAGTTGTTGTGGTCGGAGGAGACCTAAATGGACATGTGGGAAGGAGTATGGATGGTTTTAACGGAGTTCATGGGGGTTACGGATATGGTGTGAGAAATGGAGAAGGTGAAAGGATTTTGGAGTTTGCTGATGGAGCTGATTTGTTGATTTGTAATACTCAGTTCCAGAAAGAGGATAATAAGCTTGTTACATACACGTCAGGTGGGTCGACGACAACCGTTGACTACCTGATGGTGCGTAGGCGAGATAGGGGGCACCTCCGAGACACAAAGGTGATCCCGGGGGAGGAGGCTGTTTCACAGCACCACTTGGTTGTCTGCGACGTAAGGGTGAAAGGTGCGAGGAGAGCTCGGCGGGTGAAGTACCAACCGAGAATGAAGGTGTGGAGGTTGAAAGAGGTGACAGTAAGTGCGGCATTAAAAGAGAGGCTGAGTAGGGTAGAGGATGATGTGGTTGAGCTTGAAAGTGGTTGGATGTCAATGAAAGCTAGTCTGTTGGGAGCCGTTGGTGAGGTATGTGGATGGACAAAAGGACCACCGAGGCACTCGGAAACATGGTGGTGGGATGATGAAGTTGGAAAGAGGATTGACGAGAAGAGGAAGAAGTTCAAGGAGTGGCAGAAGGCGAAGGGTACGGGAGCAGAAACAGCAGAGCATGAAAGTTATAAGGCAGCCAGGAAGGCTGCAAAGAAAGAGGTAGCAAAGGCGCAGGTAGCATGTAGGAAAATGTTCGGAGAACGCTTGGATTCGGAAGAGGGTCAGAGAGCGGTATTCAGGATTGCAAAGCAGATAGCGAAAGAGAGGTGTGATGTGATGGGGGTGAGCTGCTTGAAGGATGAAGTGGGACACATCGTTGTCGACCCAGATGGAATTAAAGGAAGATGGAAAAGATATATGGAAATGCTGTTGAATACAGAGAATGAATGGGATGGCAACATAGAGAGTAACCCAGTTTTAGGACCGGCAGAGAAGATAACTGAGAAGGAAGTTGAGGAAGCGATAAAAGCAATGAAGGGTAGAAAAGCGGGAGGGCCGACGGGAGTTGTGGGAGATATGTTGAAGGCAGCAGGAAGTTGGGGTGTGAAGAGAATGACAGAGATCTGTAATCTGGTGGTGAAAGAAGGCCGCATTCCAGTGGATTGGGAACTGAGTACCCTCGTCCCTCTATACAACGGGAAAGGTGACCCTCTGGAGTGTGGCTCGTACCGAGCGATAAAGTTATTGGAGCATGGAATGAAGGTATTGGAAAGGGTGTTGGAGAGGAGGATAAGGAAGAAAGTGAAGATCGACGAAATGCAGTTTGGATTTATGCCAGGAAGAGGAACGACAGACGCGCTTTTCATTGTGAGGCAGTTGCAGGAGAAGTACATGGAGAAGAGGAAGAAGTTGTTTCTTGGGTTTGTTGATCTGGAGAAAGCATTCGATCGGGTTCCACGCAAAGTATTGACATGGGCATTGAGGAAGTTAGGAGTGGAGGAATGGTTGATCAGAGTAGTGATGGCAATGTACAAAAGAGCGCGCACAGCTGTAAGGACGAAGGACGGGAACAGTGGTGAGTTTGAGGTGAAGGTGGGAGTGCATCAGGGGTCGGTACTAAGTCCACTACTATTTGTAGCTGTGATGGAGGTGCTGGCTCAGAACGTAAAGGAGGGTTTACCGTGGGAGTTGTTGTATGCAGATGATCTGGTGTTGATTGCGGAAAGTATGGATGGACTGAAGGAAAAGATGGACACGTGGAAGGAATGTATGGAGACAAAAGGTCTGAAGGTGAATATCGGAAAGACGAAGGTGATGGCAAGTGGTAAAGCATGTGGTGAGGTGGAAAGAACTGGGAAGTGGCCCTGTGCTGTGTGTAGGAAGGGTGTCGGAGTGAACTCCATTCAGTGTACAATGTGCGCTGAGTGGGTTCATCAAAAATGTAGTGGTCTGAGAGGGTCATTAACCAGTGTGGCAGCTACATTCAAATGTAAGGTGTGCACAGAGGGAGCTGCAGATGGAGGAAATGTTGAGTTGGATCTTGGAGACGGCGTGAAGCTGGAAGGTGTGAAAACATTTTGCTACCTCGGAGACATGCTGAATGGAGAAGGTGGATCAGACTCGGCAACGGTTGCTCGAGTGAGATGTGCATGGAAGAAGTTTCGGGAATTTAGTGGCGTGCTGATGATGAGGGGAGTGTCGTTGAAGCTGAAGGGAAAGGTGTATGCTGCATGTGTGAGAAGTGTTATGATTTATGGGAGCGAGACATGGGTAATGAACGTAGAGCAGCAACGAAGGTTGGAAAGGGTGGAAATGCGAATGGTTCGACGGATGTGCGGAGTATCGTTGAGAGAGAGGAAGACAAATGATGAATTGCGAAAGATGATGGGAATAGAGCCTGTGATTGATGCTGTGAAGAGGAACAGGTTGAGATGGTTTGGTCATGTGTTGAGGAAGGATGAAAGTGACTGGTTGAGAAGAGTGATGGAAATTAATGTAGAAGGAAGTAGAAGACGGGGAAGACCGAGAAAGACTTGGCTAAAGATGGCGGTAGAAGAAATGCGGGCAAGGGGGTTAACAAGGAGAGATGCAGAAAATAGGGCAAAATGGAGAAGATTGTCATGGGGACCGCAAGGCTAACCCCCGCTCTAGCAGGGAAAATGGCCTTTAAAATGCATGTTGTTGTTGTTGTTGTAGTGATAAAACAAAATCTCATTTTAATGCATTTTAAATTCAGGCTGTAAAAATAAAATGTGAAAAAGTCAAGGGGTGAATACTTTCTGAAGGCACTGTATGATTCTATATGGAGGTAAGGACTTTGGAAGTTGCTGAAAAAATATTGTATTCGACAAAATATGGCATGAAAGTGATCAGGCTGATCAGAAGTTTTACGAGAATATCGAGGCCTGTGTGAGGGAGAATGTTCAGAATGGTTCAAGGTAAAGACTGGAGTGAGGCAGGGAAGCATCCTGTATCCCAGCTTGTTCAATGTCATATTCTTCTTCTTTTGTATTCATAATGAGGCTGCGGGCTAACAACATTGGCTGAGGGTGCAGCTGTGCCGCTGATGCAAAGCCCTCTGAAAGTTAGGGAAGAAATTTGGAATTTGGCTGGAGTGCCGGTGACACCGGGTGATTTTTGACGTCCACAAAGTAATGCCGGCAGGTAGGACGCCCAGTTCAATGTCTATCCGGGGGATGATACACACATTGATGAATCAACCTGAACGTCATATTCAACTTTGTGTTTCATATAATTTATCGATAAAGTCAGGTAGGGGAACGAGTCCAGATTGAAGATCAGAAACTGTGGACCTTGGGATATGCAGATGATTAAGTTTTGCTGGCTGTGACGGTTACATAACTTGCAATACTCAGAAGGAACATTGATGAATGTGAGAAATTTGGTTTGAAGGTGAGTATTCCTTTGACAAAGTGGATGATGGTGATGAGCCATAATTAAAAGGGAGATGAAGGATTGAATATAAAGGATAAGATGATTCAGAAAGTAGGTTCGTTTGTTTACTCGGTAAGGAGGACACCAGATAAGAGAGGTAGTGACAAGTAAGTGAAGAGAAGGCTGGCATTGGTGGGAGGGGTGTTCAAATGTCTGAGCAGAGATCTCTCGAGGAGAAGGGATGTGAGCCTGCAAACCAGGATTAAGGTGTACCATGCAGCAGTAACCTCTGTGGTGCTGTACAGGTTGAAAAGTTGAACTTGGACAAAGGAGGAGGAGACTACTGAATGGTTTTGACCGTAGACTTTTTGAGAATAATTCTTGGGATTCACTGGTTGCAAAGAGTAACCAATGAAAACCGAGGATGAAAACTGGCCAGAGGAAGTTACGTGCAATGAAATCTCCCCTCATGATGCTACTTGCGCAATAAGGATGTCACCAGGCAATCGTGAATGGAGATTGTGAATTGAAAGCTTAAAATTCCTGCCTACCAACAAGCCTACAATACTTGGAGTTTGCCTGCCTGCTTGGAGTTTGCAAAAAAGCACCTAAAGGACTCTCAGACTGTGAGAAACAAGATTCTGTGGGCTTTCATGCGTCTTTCACTGAGGAGAGGCTTCCGTCTGGCCACTCTGCCATAAAGCCCAGATGGGTGGAGTGTTGGCAGTGATGGTTGTCCTTCTGGAAGTTTCTCCCATCTCCACACAGGATCTCTGGAGCTCAGCCAGAGTGACCATCGGGTTCTTGGTCACCTCTCTTACAAAGGCCCTTCTCCCCCGATTGCTCAGTTTGGCCGGGCGGCCAGCTCTAGGAAGAGTCCTGGTTGTTCCAAACTTCTTCCATTTAAGAATTATGGAGGCTACTGTGCTCTTGGGAACCTTCAATGCAGCAGAATTTTTTTTGTAGGCTTCCCCAGATCTGTGCCTCGACACAATCCTGTCCCTGAGCTCTGCAGGCAGTTCCTTCAACCTCATGGCTTGGTTTTTGCCCTGATATGCATTGTCAGCTGTGAGACCTTATATAGACAGGTGTGTGCCTTTCCAAATCATGTCCAGTCAATTGAATTTACCACCGGTGGACTCCAATCAAGGTGAAGAAACATCTCAAAGATGATCAAGAGAAATGGGAGGCACCTGAGCTAAATTTCAAGTGTCATAAGCAAAGGGTCTGAATACTTATGTCAATATGATATTTCAGTTTTTTATTTTTTATTAATTTGCAAAACTTTCTAAAATCCTGTTTTCTTTTTGTCATTATGGGATATTGAGTGTAGATTGATGAGGGAAAAAATGAATTTAAACGATTTCAGCATAAGGCTGCAACATAACAAAATGTGAAAAAAGTGAAGGGGTCTGAATACTTTCTGAATGCACTGTATGTACGTAGGTATGACATACGTACGTAGGTACGACATGTATACGTATAACATATGTACATATCCAACCGATCACTTAACCCCACATTTCACTTCATGAGCACAGGGTAACAACATGAAGGCATTGGGGAAATGGATTGTTGAAGTTTAAAGGGGTGTTTGTGGCACACTTTAACCATTTCTCCAATGAAAAAAAAAACCCATGACATTTTTGACTATTATGCGCATCTTGTTCTTCAAACACTTTGAATGCCCCATGCAAGTGCAGTAGCAAAGTTTCATGGAGCTTGTAAAAATTTCATTTTAATAGCAGAATAACTTGCTCATTATCTCTGCCATCTGCAGATGGAGGAGGTCGTGTTTTTACCCGTCTGTTTGTTTGTGTGGAGGTTGTCTCAAATAGTTGTGGACGGATTTGGATGAAATTTGGTGGGCAGGTTGAGTGTGTGACGATCCGAATCCGGATAGGAGAGTTTTTTAAATGTTTTAAGTGACTAATGAGGTACCTGTGCTATGCACGGGTGGGACGCCAAAAGCAAACAAACAATGCAGAAACGGTGAATGCTAAACCATGTAACCAACAATTCCACATTCTGATGCCACCTTCAGTCAAACGTCAGACATGGACAGCCGGTTCGTGAATGACTTGGGCAAAAAAAAACGAAATGGGAAACGATGCTCCAATACAACAACAACATGCATTTTAAGGCCATTTTCCCTGCTAGAGCAGGGGTTAGCCTTGCGGTCCCCATGACAATCTTCTCCATTTTGCCCTATTTTCTGCATCTCTCCTTGTTAACCCCCTTGCCCGCATTTCTTCTTCCACCAGCTTTAGCCAAGTCTTTCTCGGTCTTACCCGTCCTCTACTTCCTTCTACATTAATTTCCATCACTCTTCTCAACCAGTCACTTTCATCCTTCCTCAACACATGACCAAACCATCTCAACCTGTTTCTCTTCACAGCATCAATCACAGGCAATATTCCCACCATCTTTCGCAATTCATCATTTGTCTTCCTCTCTCTCAACGATACTCCGCACATCCATCGAACCATTCGCATTTCCACCCTTTCCAGCCTTCGTTGCTGCTCTACGTTCATTACCCATGTCTCGCTCCCATAAATCATAACACTACTCACACATGCAGCATACACCTTTCCCTTCAGCTTCAGCGACACTCCTCCTCATCAGCACGCCACTCAGTTCCCGAAACTTCTTCCATGCACATCTCACTCGAGCAACCGTTGCCGAGTCTGATCCACCTTCTCCATTCAGCATGTCTCCGAGGTAGCAAAATGTTTTCACACCTTCCAGCTTCACGCCGTCTCCAAGATCCAACTCAACATTTCCTCCATCTGCAGCTCCCTCTGTGCTCACCTTACATTTGAATGTAGCTGCCACACTGGTAAATGACCCTCTCAGACCACTACATTTTTGATGAACCCACTCAGTGCACATTGTACATTGAATGGAGTTCACTCCGACACCCTTCCTGCACACAGCACACGGCCACTTCACAGTTCTTTCCACCTCACCACATGCTTTACCACTCGCCATCACCTTCGTCTTTCCGATATTCACCTTCAGACCCTTTGTCTCCATACATTCCTTCCACTTGTTCATGTTTTCCTTCAGTCCATCCATACTTTCCGCAATCAACACCAGATCATCTGCATACAACAACTCCCACGGTAAACCCTCCTTTACGTTCTGAGCCAGCACCTCCATCACAGCTACAAATAGTAGTGGACTTAGTACCGACCCCTGATGCACTCCCACCTTCACCTCAAACTCACCACTGTTCCCGTCCTTCGTCCTTACAGCTGTGCGCACTCTTTTGTACATTGCCATCACTACTCTGATCAACCATTCCTCCACTCCTAACTTCCTCAATGCCCATGTCAATACTTTGCATGGAACCCTATCGAATGCTTTCTCCAGATCAACAAACCCAAAAAACAACTTCTTCCTCTTCTCCATGTACTTCTCCTGCAACTGCCTCACAATAAAAAGCGCGTCTGTTGTTCCTCTTCCTGGCATAAATCCAAACTGCATTTCGTCGATCTTCACTTTCTTCCTTATCCTCCTCTCCAACACCCTTTCCAATACCTTCATTCCATGCTCCAATAACTTTATCGCTCGGTACGAGCCACACTCCAGAGGGTCACCTTTCCCCTTGTATAGAGGGACGAGGGTACTCAGTTCCCAATCCACTGGAATGCGGCCTTCTTTCACCACCAGATTACAGATCTCTGTCATTCTCTTCACACCCCAACTTCCTGCTGCCTTAAACATATCTCCCACAACTCCCGTCGGCCCTCCCGCTTTTCCACTCTTCATTGCTTTTATCGCTTCCTCAACTTCCTTCTCAGTTATCTTCTCTGCCGATCCGAAAACTGGGTTACTCTCTATGTTGTCATCCCATTCATTCTCTGTATTCAACAGAATTTCCATATATCTTTTCCATCTTCCTTTAATTCCATCTCGGTCGACAACGATTTGTCCCACTTCATCCTTCAAGCAACTCACCCCCATCACATCACACCTCTCTTTCGCTATGTGCTTTGCAATCCTGAATACTGCTTTCTGACCCTCTTCCGAATCTAAGCGTTCTCCGAACATTTTCCGACATGCCTCCTGCGCCTTTGCTACCTCTTTCTTTGCAGCCTTCCTGGCTGCCTTTGCAGCCTTTCATGCTCTGCTGTTTCTGCTCCCGTACCCTTCGCCTTCTGCCACTCCTTGAACTTCTTCCTCTTCTCGTCAATCCTCTTTCCAACTTCATCATCCCACCACCATGTTTCCGAGTGCCTCGGTGGTCCTTCTATCCATCCACATACCTCACCAACGGCTCCCAACAGACTAGCTTTCATTGACATCCAACCACTTTCAAGCTCAACCACATCATCCTCTACCCTACTCAGCCTCTCTTTTAATGCCTCCCTTACTATAATAATAATAATAATTCATTTATTTTGTATAGCGCTTTTCCAGAGGCCCAAAGGCGCTTTGACAGAGTGGAAAACATAATGCATAACAATACATGAAAACAACAATTGCAAAAAGACAAGAATCAATAGGGAAATATTTAAAGCAAAAGGAGGGAGAAGGAGAAGAGATAGTCAGGGGTTAAATGCTGTGGGTTGAATGTTGAATGCAGTGTTGAACAGGTGGGTCTTTAGTGATGTTTTGAATGTGGTGAGTGAGGAGGAGTCTCTGATGGTGTGAGGTAGTGAGTTCCAGAGGGTGGGAGCAGCGATGAAGGCCCTGTCCCCCCAGGATCTGAATTTGGTCCGGATGGAGGGGGTCAGGAGGTTGGTACCAACAGAGCGGAGGTTGCGGGTGGGAGTGTGTCTGGAGAGGTCAGCCAGGTAGGATGGGGCCAGGTTATGGAGGGCTTTGTATGTCAAGAGGAGGATTTTGTACTGGATTCTCTGGGGGATGGGGAGCCAGTGAAGCTTGTAAAGGACAGGGGTGATGTGGTCACGGGTCCGGGAATGGGTGAGTAGACGGGCAGCGGAGTTCTGAATGTATTGGAGTTTATTGGTGATTTTTTAGGGTGAACCATAGAGGAGGCTATTGCAGTAGTCCAGACGGGAGGTGATGAAGGCGTGGATGAGGGTTTCTGCAGCCGTGGAGGAGAGGGATGAGCGGAGACGGGCAATGTTTTTCAGGTGAAAGAAGGCTGACTTTGTGATCTGTTTAGTGTATTTGTCGAAGGAAAGGGTTCGGTCAAAGATGACGCCAAGATTCCGGATGTGAGGGGAGGTGGATACTGGGATACCGTCGATGTTGAGGGCAAAGTTATGGGTGGATTTTGTGAGCGTTTTTGGGCCAATGATGATTATTTCAGATTTATCACAGTTAAGCTTGAGGAAGTTGATTTGAAGCCAGGATTTTATTTCAGTGATGCAGTTTGTCAGGATAGAGTGGGTGTCGGTGGAGACGGACTTGGTGGAGATGAAAAGCTGGATGTCATCGGCGAAGCAGTGGAATTGGACACCATGACGGCGGATTAAGTGACCGAGGGGGGACAGGTAGAGGATGAAGAGGAGGGGGCCAAGAACTGAACCTTGGGGGACACCTTGGGGGAGGGGAGCAGTGGGGGATTTGCAGTTATTGATGGAGATGAACTGGCGTCTGTCAGAGAGGTATGATTTAATCCAAGAGAGGGCAGTGCCGGTAACGTTAAAGGTGGATTCAAGTCGGGTGAGGAGGATGGTGTGATCGATGGTGTCAAAGGCAGCGCTGAGGTCGAGGAGGACGAGAATGTTGAGGTTGCCAGCGTCAGAGGAGAGGAGAAGGTCGTTGGTGATTTTGAGGAGAGCAGTTTCAGTACTGTGGTTGGAGCGGAATCCGGATTGGAATGTTTCATACAGGTTATTGGCAGAGAGATGATGTTTGAGTTGAGTGCCTACAGCGCGTTCCAAAACTTTTGACAGAAAGGGTAGGTTGGAGATGGGTCTGAAGTTGTTTAGGGTGTCAGGGTTTAGACCAGGTTTTTTTAGAATGGGGGTAACAGCAGCAATTTTGAGGGAAGGTGGGACGATGCCTATAGACAGGGAGGAGTTTATTGTTGCAATGATAAGTGGAGAGAGAGCAGGGAGGGAGGCCTTGATAAAGCTGGAGGGGATGGGGTCAAGAGTGCAGGTGGCAGTTTTCATTCCTATGAGGAGTTCAGAAAGGTCGGTAGGGGAGATTGGGGAGAACCGAGACGGGGATGGCAGGACAAGGGGGGGCAGGTGGTTGGAGGAGGAGCGGGTGCGGCGATGGTCAAGCTGTTGTAGATGTTGTCAATTTTGCGTTGGAAGAAAGAGAGGAAGGAGATGCAGTTGTCTACTGTGAATGACTGGGTGGTGGTGTTCAGGGGGCGGAGGAGTTCGTTTATTTTTCAGAAGAGTGCTTTTGGGTTTCCGGAGCCAGAGTGGATAATTTGAGAGTAGTAGGCGGAGCGGGCGCGGGAGAGGGCATCTTTGTAGTGTTGTAGGTGGTCCTTGTAGGCTTGGGAGTGAACTGTGAGACCCGTTTTATTGCGGAGTCTTTCAAGTTGGCGAGCACGAGTTTTCATCAGGCGGAGTTCAGGGGTAAACCAGGGAGCAGAATGGGTGAAAGAAACTGTTTTGGTTTTTACAGGCGCAAGCTGGTCAAGGCAGGAGGAGAGAGTGTGGTTGTAGTAGTCAGTGAGGTCGGAAGGGGTGTGGAGGTCAATGAAGGGAGAAGTGGACATTTTTTCAGAGAGGGTGGAGGAGAATGAGGTAGGTGAAAGAGCGTTTAGCTTACGGAAGTTGAAAGTGCGATAATGCCTTGGTGTTGGGGCGGGGATGTTGATGGCCAGAGTGATGGCTAAGTGGTCAGAGAGGGTGAGGTCGGAGCCAGAGAGATGGTGCAAATTTAATCCAGTGGAGCAGACAAGGTCCAAAATGTGACCACGGATATGGGTAGGAAAGTCGACATGTTGAGTGAGGTTAAAGCAGGTGAGTAAATCAGTGAAGTCAGTGGTTATTGTGGAGTCAGTGGAGTCCATGTGGATATTGAAATCACCAAGGAGGAGGATTGAGGGGGAGAGGGAACATAGCTGGGTCAGAAAGTAGGAGAAGTCAGACAGGAATGATGGGTGTGGTTTGGGAGGGCGGTAGACGACAGCCATGACTGACTGCGTGCGACCAGAGAGTTTAAAAGTCAGGTGTTCAAATGATGGAGCAGACGAGATGGAGATGAGGTTGGTCTTGATGTCTTGACGGTGGATAACGGCAATTCCACCACCTCGGCCCTCCGAGCGTGGTTTATTGACGTAGGAATATCCATTGGGTGTGGTGAGGTTGAGTGTGTAGTAGTCCAGAGGATGTTGCCAGGTTTCGGTGAGACAGAGAAAGTCCAGTTTGTTATCCAGGATGTATTCGTTCAGGATGAGGCATTTGTTGTTGAGGGACCGGGTGTTGAACAGGGTGAGCTTGATGTTGTTTTGAACAGCAGGGATGAATTCAGGTGATTTAGCCAGGGTTCGTAGGCAGGAGGTGCGATCGTGTGCGTTGCTGTGACCAGGTGCGCTGGGACGAAGAGTGAGAGTGCGCTGAGCCGACCAGAGGACGGGGATGGAGTGACCTGATTGCAAATAAACAAACTTACGACCGGAGCCACAGTGAATGTACCTGGGTCGTCGGAGGAGTCCATTTGATTTGATGGCAGAGATGCATGATGGGGTGGAGCGGGTATTGAGCAGAAGGAGCCTTGCGGCGGAGTACCGCAGAGCCATGCCAGGCAGGAGCAGAGAGACGAGACGAGGCCAAGGTTGAGGAGGTGAAACAATGGTCCCAACCCACGAGAGCGGGCCTGAGGAAACGAAGGAGCCAGGTAGGTGAAGCCAGGAGCAGAGCCGGGACCAAGCAGAGGGCAGGCAGGAGCAAAGAGACGATCACGAGGCCAAGGTTGATCACGGCAAAGCGGCAAATGCAGCGGAAATCGACCGCCGCCACTACAAACCGAGATCACGGCGGGAAGCCGCCACCAAACCGCTGCGATGGTCACAACCCACGAGAGCGCGCCCGAGGAAACAGCGAGCAGGCGAAGGAGCCGGGCAGGCGAAGCAGGGAGCAGAGCCGGGGCTATGCAGAGGGCAGACTCAATGGCCAAAAAAATCCGCACGACCACCAAAAAAGAAAGCAACTGACAGTGGCCCGGTTGAAGAAGCGGCGAGCATGTGACGCCTGCGTCCTCTTCATACCGGACCGGAAGCCAAACCTTACTGTCACCTCTTTCAACCTCCACACCTTCATTCTCGGTTGGTACTTCACCCGCCGAGCTCTCCTCGCACCTTTCACCCTTATGTCGCAGACAACCAAGTGGTGCTGTGAAACAGCCTCCTCCCCCGGGATCAACTTTGTGTCCCGGAGGTGCCCCCTATCTCGCCTACGCACCATCAGGTCGTCAACGGTTGTCGTCAACCCACCTGACGTGTATGTAACAAGCTTATTATCCTCTTTCTGGAACTGAGTATTACAAATCAACAATTCAGCTCCATCAGCAAACTCCAAAATCCTTTCACCTTCTCCATTTCTCACACCATATCCGTAACCCCCATGAACTCCCTCAAAACCATCCATACTCCTTCCCACATGTCCATTCAGGTCTCCTCCCACCACAACAACTTCATCATCTTTCACGTTTTCCATCAGCTTCTCTATCGCACACCAGAACTTTTCCTTCTCTTCATCGCTCCGACCAACCTGCGGAACATATCCCGAGATGACGTTCACCAAGAGCTTTCCAATCATCATTTTCACCATCATCAACCTATCACTCACTCTAGTCACACTCACCACACTGTCTACAAACTCCTCAGAAAACAGGACACCAACACCATTCACGCCCTCCGGGCACCCTTGCCACACAAACTTGTATTTCTGTCCTTGCCTACCCTTCACCATTCTCACACCACTTCCCTTCCATCTCGTCTCCTGCACACAACATATGTCCACTCTTCTTCTGACCAATACTTCCACCACTTCTCCTGATCTCCCTGTCATTGTCCCTACATTCCATGTCCCAAACCTCAGAAACCGATCTCCACTTCGGGCTGCACCCTGCCCATATGTAGTTGTAATTGTCATGGTTCTCTTTTTGAGGCAATGTTTTTATGGCCGGATGCCCTTCCTGACGCCAACCCTCTTAGTCGTCTTTTACGACACGCAGGGATACGGTGTACCTATTCTGACCAGGGTACACACTGGGAAACGTTTAAAACATGGAAATTCTGGGGGGGGGGGGGGGGGGAGGACGGCGTCAGCATCACGGCTGCGGTTTAACCATATTCCAACAATATCCAAACAGAACCATGAAAACCATGAAAAACAATCTGGGAAAAGTCTCCAAGCGAGAACGTGGATTTGAGAAAGAAGAAGCAGAGGCGGAAGAAAAACGAGATACAGGGGGCGGGGCACAGCACAAGTCGAGACGAGGAGGAGAGCGAACAAGCACGTGTCCGGGAGGAGAGAAAGAATCAATATAGAATTCTTTGTCTATCCGTTTGTCCTGTTTTTAAAAACGCCGGACAAAGGGTAAGATGCCTGCGAGAGGCAGGGGGGAGGAAAGAAAATCAAAGAAACAAGCAAATACTATGAAGGAAAGAACTTGCACTCACAAAACACCGACGGGGGGAAGGGAGCCCGGAAAGACCAGGCCGCGCACGACGCGCGAATAAAAAACGACCAATCACACACAAATCCGCAACAACCACAAAACCAAAACTAAACACAAACACACAACAACACACACACAACAAAACAACCAGCGGAAACCCGACAAAGACACGAATGGGAAAACACTCAAACTTCGATGCCGTGGAGAGCTTGAAGCAAGCCTCGAACTCCAATAAATTCCAATCCAATCCAATCCAATCCAAGATCCAATAAATCCAAGCTCCAATAAATTCCACATTTATGTGCCACCTTCAGTCGACCATCAGGCATTGACAGCAGGTTAGTGAAGGACTTGGACAAAAAAATTATAAAAATAGGACCCCGTCTGAATGGTTCTATACCCAGTCAAATGGCGAATCTGCATATGGCGAATCCACGAATGCCACGGTTAGAAAGCAGAAACCCTCACGTCATTTCCTCATTCATATTTAAACTCAATATCTCTATTTTCATTCCAAACAGCATCATTCCAATCATACATCAACACTATAACAAAATACTATGTTAAATCACGATTGTATTGAGGTATTATCAAACCAGCCCATTGTCGTCATCTGTTCACTTCCGGATTCGGGAGCAGGTCCGTATCAAACCAATTTCAAAATCATAATTTTATTGAGGAATTTATGAAACCTCAAACCTACCTTCCAACAACCGCTGGAACCCCAAAACGTTCCACAGAAGGTTTGGCGGGGCTAGCCCCAAAACTGAGGGAGTAGTTTTGGGACGGACGGACAGACAGACACTCCTGTTTTATAATATGGATTATTCACCATTGAGAAATGGGGCCAAAAACATAATATAGCCCAATATCTCAAAAGGTTGTGGACGGATTATGCCAAAACTTGGTGGACGAGCTGGTGAGATGACAATAACAAGCCAATTAGATTTTGGTTCAGGTCAGCAAATCCAGATCCGGCCTATCAGTGGGGTACAAAATGTAAACTATTCAGCCTGGCAGAGATATGCACTCTCCTGAGTGCCCTTCTAGTTGAATAACAAATGTATAAAGGAACAAGCATTCTGAGTATTGCGCTGCAATACATGTCCCCTACCAAAGTTCAAAGTGCCATAACTTTGTCAAAAATGATCGAATATGCAAATTTATGCATGGTTGATGCTGGTTTTCAAACTGAGGTATGCTGAGACACGTGTGTCACGCCTCGCCTCGTTGATAAGCCCGCAAGGTCGTTCCGTGGAGCGGCCTGCACGTATTGCACTGTGTGAATTATATAATTACCAACTCACGGTCTGAGGTACGAGCGATTCAAGAGATATCCATTTTTTTAAATATTTTCGTTTAATTAACGATATCTACCAAACCAGGTGCCTTATCGCAAATTCCAAAAGGACATTTTAGTAGACTGACATGTTGAACAGATCTGTGAAGTTTCCCCTCGATTGGATCAAAAATGAGGGAGGAGCTCGGTTTTAAAGGTTCATGCTTAAAAACGTCATAATTCTGAAACCATGTGACGCATGACGTCATGCCCGTTGACTTTTTTGTTCATCATGGGTATGCGACTCTGCCTGCAAAGTTTGGCCTCGATCAGTTCAGCCTTTGCAGAGAAAAAGGGGTTTTCGGTGTTTTCACGAAAAACAATACGGCGGCCGAACCACATGACCTGTGACGTCATAATTACCATTAAAATATTCTACAGACCGAGTCCCCCCCTACGGTGAAAATTTGATCTCAATCGGTCCTATTATTGCAGAGAAAATCTTTTTTAAAGGAAATTAAAACTTAAAATGGCGCTGAGTTAAGGATCATCAGAATTATCAGAATTCCCAAAGTTCAAAGTGCCATAACTTTGTCAAAATTGATCAAAACGTCGTGAAGTTCGAATTTGATCTGTAACTTATCATGAGGAAACCATGTACCAAGTTTGAAATCATTAGCATTAAGAGTTTAGAAAAAAAGTCCGGCAAACTGTTCTTTGCATGACGGACTGACAGACCAGCCAACAACACACACACAACAAACTTCAGACCCTTCAGACCCTGTGAATTAACCACAGGTGGGTTTGGACGGCGTGCAAACCTATAGTCCCCTCCGGTGTACACCAGTAGGGGACTAATAAAGACATAGATGAATAAATAACCTCACTTTTTATGCCTCCACTGACGAAGTCGACAGAGGCATTGTTTTCAGGTTGTACGTCCGTCCGTGATAGGTTTTCGTTTCCGCGACAACTTGAGAACGGGTGAAGGGATCTTAGTCAAACTTGGTGCAGGTATGTACAATGACGTAAATATTAACCGATTAGATTTTGGGGTCAAGAGGTCAAAGTCTAATAGGTCACACCACTTCGACATAACTTGAGAAAGGCTAGAGGGATCTAATTCAAACTTGGTACAGATCAGATATGTATAATGATGTAAAGATTAACTGATTAGATTTTGGGGTCCTGAGGTCAAAGGCCAAAAAGGTCAGAGGTTACATCAGGTAGAAATGGGATAATTGGAGAACAGCTGAATGGATTTAAATCGAACTTGGTACAAGTATTATAATGATGTAATAGCGTGAGCGGAGGCATGTCGGTCGACGTCGTGACGTCGAAGAGTGTTGTTCTAGTTTCTGAAATGTAACACAACTTGTGCAGATCAAGATATCTTAAGTTCATTCAACAAAATCTACAATGCACTCAATTATGACTTGGTAAAGACAGTTTGATATGGAAAAGGTCAGAAGTCACATCTGCATCAGTAGAGCAGGCATCACATCCCCTCGAAATGAAAAAAAAAATGTTCCACAAGATGACAAACATACCCATTTGATGACTTCCTAAAGTTCCAATCTTCATATTTCCAACATTCACACCACTTCGACAGATATCCTTGGCCTGAAAAGACAAGAAAATTGGTGAGATCAATTTGCATTCACTTTCTTGACAAGAACTTCACAGAGTAGATGATAGACAGAAATGTAAACTTTCCATACCCGCTTTTCTGATTCGGCAATAACAAATCCATAACATTCGGAAAGCTCCTTTTCAGTCCGGCCATTTCCTCTCATTGTCTTGCGCCACTCTGTGAACTGCAAAGACATAAGGAGCATATTCTCAGCAAGCCATGAAGACAAAAAGCTGAGTTGCACTTTAAATGTTGTGCAAAGGTTGTAGCAACATTTGCTCCAATGTCTTAGATGTCAGACAACAGCAAGACTATCCAGATGGTTCCATACTCAGCTTCTTTCCTATGATCAAAATTTCAGGCGATGGATCGCACCACACGGAATCGTAAAGCCATCCGATTATTATGATAATATGTAGCATTACGGATTATACATAATGCTCCATTTAGAAAAAATGTTGAGTCATTTTCAAAACGGTAGAGGTAGCAGATGGCACATTGTAGTAAGGACGGCTCACAGAATCTACTTTGCTGGCATCCTTACAGTCAGGCCTATAAACAGCACAATGACCATTTTCCACCCAAAGCATTCTTAAAGAGTCGGAGCTCATCCAGACTCCTCAATTCTGCTTCTTGTCCAAAAGCATTTCCACAAGGCAAGGTACTGGAATCTCCATTGCCAAACCGACAAGTGAATAATGCGAGCTTGTGGAATAAATTCATCACTTGATGAAAGTCTGAAGTTTCTCCCAGCAGGATGAGGATGAAGCAAAAGGTTCGAAATTTTCAGAAGGATCACAAGAGGGTTTTGTTTGTATCTCTAGTGGCATGGCATACATTTAAAACTGGATGCACTGAAGACGTGATACCCACAAACAAGAGTGAGCAAAGCTTAAATGATATATATTTTAAAGTAGTAAATAAAGCTTTTGCACAGGGCACACATCTATTTACTTGTGTGAAAGGAACTATCATGGCCAAGTTGCACAGTGTATAGGCTGTCTTCTCTGTAATCTGCAGATACAGATTTTCAAGTAGGCCTTCATAAGCAAATAGGCCTTCATATGAACAGAAATTAAATGAGAGTACAAGATAGCGAGCGGAAAAATATGACTAGAGACGTACAAGTGGCTTCGCCACGAGTATGGTGAAAAGGCATCACACAGGTTACTGTAAATGGTGGATCGAAACCATTGACCGAAACCAAATAGAATAAATAGCTCCGTGGGGGATTTCCCCCCAAATTTGAGAAGATTTTAAAATAAATTATCTGAATTTGAAGTCATCCCCCCTTTTCAGCCTCTTATAAGGGGCGCATCCGGATGGGGAGCACAACCCCATGAGACCCTACTGTTCTGATGTATCGTATCAAATTTGGTCCACATCAGTCATGTAGTTTGTGAGGAAAATGTGTTTTAGTGAATATGAGGGATTCGTGGAGGGAGCTCGTGGCCCCCTTTCCAAGGGAGATGGGGCCATGGGGAGCACAATTTAAGGTTAGGGCATGATCACATTACCGCATGGGTTGTTTGGTCTGGATCTGGTCGTCGGTTTCTGTGAAGATTTTTGAATGAAATACCAATATTTAAGGCAAAACCACCCTTTTACTCTCATTAAATGGGTGGATCCAGATGGGGAGCACAATCTCATGAGACATTACTGTCCTGATGCATTGTACCAAATTTGGTCCCGTATCGCTCAGGTAGTTGTGGAGAAGATGTTTGGAAGATGGGCCCCATGGCCCCATTTTCCGGGGGAAATATAACCATGAGGAACACAACTTAAGATTAGGGCATGGTCCCGATGTCTCGTGGTGAGTTTGGTCTATCTTTCAGGTGGTTTCTGAATAAAATACCAATATATGGGGCAAAACCCCTTATGGGGGGAGCATCCAGATGAGTGGCACAACCCAATGAGTACATGAGTACTGTCCTGATGCATTGTTCCAAATTTCGTCCACAATCGGTCGGGTAGTTTGTGAGAAAATGACGTTTTAGTCAAACGTTAATGGACGAAAGTACATACAGACGGAGGGACACCGGGACCCACTCTGAGGTTATTTCGGAGAAATACTCCAAAATAACCCCAACAAATAGCCCCGAGTAAGCAGACTGTCATCTCTTGAGGTTGTAGTTCAGACCAGGAAGGGCTGAATCGAGTTTCAGAGCAATTGGTTGGGAAATAAGGGACGAGTAGGAATCCGGAGTGTCAGGGGGCAACTCCCACCCCCCCCCTACCCCCTCCACGCGACCTGCGAGCAACCATGGTCCGAAATAGAGAAAAAGGCCCGAGCAATCGTGCGGACTCCTGTCTTGTATTCATGTGTGAAATTTCAGAACAATCAGCTAGGTGAAAAGAGGGGAGCAGCAAAAATAACAAAAGGTTAATGGACGGACAGACATCCGGACATCACAACCGATTTTACAAGTTCATCTCTTTGACAATCGAGATGAGATGACCTAAATATGTTGAGCAAAAGGAAACAAAAGGATTTAAAAACTCACTCTCAGACTGACTGCCTCAGTCTCTCAAAGGACAACATGGCAACTCCCCACCACCCACCCCCTCACCCCATCTACTTTCTTAACAATCCACTGGAGAAAGTTCAGTCACTCAATCTGCTGGATCTCACTATCAGCCATGATCTTTCTTGAGCAAACCATATTTCAAAGTTAGATCCAAAGCCAGTCACCTACTGGGCATCCTCCGCAGTACAAAGTCTTTCCTTGGCACACCTGAACTCCGATCCCCCAAAAAGGCCTTCACCTGCAGCTTGATAGAATACTGCTCTCCCCTCTGGGATGGAGCACCTGCAGCCTGACTCCATGGAAACCAAGGCCATCAAGATCATTGGAATCTCCCGTGATGTCGCCGAGTCTATGGGCCTATCACATTCCCATCGCAGACATGTCGGCAGTCTCTCTGTCTTCGACCGCCTCCTTTCAGGTCTCATACCCTCTGCTCTGTGAGGGGCACACACGGTCCACCATCAACCCCATTCTGGTGCAACTCCAAAATCCAATATCACTGCTCAACTCCACTCATTCGTCCTCTTTTTACTCACCTGTGGCATCAACTTCTACATTCTCTTCAATATCATTCTTCCATTCAGGTCTTCAAGACACTGCTATTCACCACCATCATAGATCAACCCGCATCCAAAACCTATGATCTTTTCTACCCCCTGTTGACCCACCACCCACAAGATTCCTTCCAAATTTCAAATTTTCTTTCCTGAGAGTTTGCTTCTGTATCCATCTTGTCCACTCATGCATCCTCCACAAATCCCTTATTTATCCAAGTCTCCCTATATTTTGTCCTTCAATTCTGCTGTTGGTCCCCCACCCCTCTCTCTACTGTATCTTTCGTTCTGTTACAGTGCATTCAGAAAGTATTCAGACCCCTTCACTTTTTTCACATTTTGTTATGTTGCACCCTTATGCTGAAATCGTTTAAATTCATTTATTCCCTCATCAATCTACACTCAATACCCCATAATGACAAAGAGAAAACAGGATTTTAGAAAGTTTTGCAAATTTATTAAAAAGAAAAATCTGAAATATCACATTGACATAAGTATTCATACCCTTTGCTATGACATTTGAAACTTAGCTCAGGTGCCTCCCATTTCTCTTGATCATCTTTGAGATGTTTCTACACCTTCAATTGAGTCCACCTGTGGTAAATTCAATTGATTGGACATGATTTGGAAAGGCACACACCTGTCTATATAAGGTCTCACACCTGACAATGCATATCAGAGCAAAAACCAGGGCCATGACGTCGAAGGAACTGCCAGCAGAGCTCAGAGACAGGATTTACTCCACCGATCTGGGCTTTATGGCAGAGTGGCCAGACGGAAGCCTCTCCTCAGTGAAAGACACATGAAAGCCCGCTTGGAGTTTGCAAAAAAGCACCTAAAGGACTCTCAGACTGTGAGAAATAAGATTCTGTGGTCTGATGAAACCAAGATTGAACTGTTTGGCTTCCGTCTGGCCACTCTGCCATAAAGCCCAGATCGGTGGAGTGTTGCAGTGATGATTGTCCTTCTGGAAGTTTCTCCCATCTCCACACAGGATCTCTGGAGCTCAGCCAGAGTGACCATCAGGTTCCTGGTCACCTCTCTTACCAAGGCCCTTCTCCACCGATTGCTGTTTGGCCAGGGGGCCAGCTCTAGGAAGAGTCCTGGTTGTTCCAAACTTCTTCCATTTAAGAATTATGGAGGCCACCATACTCTTGGGAACCTTCAATGCAGCAGAATTTTTATTTGTAGGCTTCCGCAAATCTGTGCCACAACACAATCCTGTCTCTGAGCTCTACAGGCAGTTCCTTCGACCTCATGGCTTGGTTTTTGCCCTGATATGAATCGTCAGCTGTGAGACCTTATATAGACAGGTGTGTGCCTTTCCAAATCATGTCCAATCAATTGAATTAACCACAGGTGGACTCCAATCAAGGTGTAGAAACATCTCAAAGATGATCAAGAGAAATGGGAGGCACCTGAGCTAAATTTCAAGTGTCATAGGCTCATAGCAAAGGGTATGAATACTTATGTCAATGTGATATTTCAGTTTTTTCTTTTTAATTATTTTGTAAAACTTTCTAAAATCCTGTTTTCTCTTTGTAATTATGGGATATTGAGTGTAGATTGATGAGGGAAAAAATGAATTTAAACGATTTCAGCATAAGGCTGCAACATAACAAAATGTGAAAAAAGTGAAGGGGTCTGAATACTTTCTGAATGCACTGTACATACCGATTTGTAAAGTGTTCTAGCTCTTCGGCACGCCTCAACTTTGTATGCACAGTGCAAAAACCCAAAAAATTGAAGTGGATTTTGGGGATGGATATTTCTTTTTGGATTTATATGGTCATTTAATTATTCTGTCATATTTACATTTGCCATTTGCCATATTTACATTACATTTGCCGGTGTGTACCCTGGTTTAGAATAGGTACACCGCATCCCTGCGTGTCGTAAGAGGCGACTAAGAGGGTTGGCGTCAGGAAGGGCATCCGGCCATAAAAAACATTGCCTCAAAAAGAGAACCATGACAATTACAACTACATATGGGCAGGGTACAGCTCGAAGTGAAGATCGGTTTCTGAGGTTTGGGACATGGAATGTAGGGACAATGACAGGGAGATCAGGAGAAGTGGTGAAAGTATTGATCAGAAGAAGAGTGGACATATGTTGTGTGCAAGAGACGAGATGGAAGGGAAGTGGTGTAAGAATGGTGAAGGGTAGGCAGGGACAGAAATACAAGTTCGTGTGGCAAGGGTGCCCGGAGGGTTTGAATGGTGTTGGTGTCCTGTTTTCTGAGGAGTTTGTAGAAAGTGTGGTGAGTGTGACTAGAGTGAGTGATAGGTTGATGATGGTGAAAATGATGATTGGAAAGCTCTTGGTGAACGTCATCTCGGGATATGCTCCGCAGGTTGGTCGGAGCGATGAAGAGAAGGAAAAGTTCTGGTGTGCGATAGAGAAGCTGATGGAAAACGTGAAAGATGAGGAAGTTGTTGTGGTAGGAGGAGACCTAAATGGACATGTGGTAAGGAGTATGGACGGTTTTGAGGGAGTTCATGGGGGTTACGGATATGGTGTGAGAAATGGAGAAGGTGAAAGGATTTTGGAGTTTGCTGATGGAGCTGATTTGTGGATTTGTAATACTCAGTTCAAGAAAGAGGATAATAAGCTTGTTCGTGTTACATACATGTCAGGTGGGTCGACGACAACTGTTGACTACCTGATGGTGCGTCGGCGAGATAGGGGGCACCTCCGGGACACAAAGGTGATCCCGGGGGAGGAGGCTGTTTCACAGCACCACTTGGTTGTCTGCAACATAAGGGTGAAAGGTGCGAGGAGAGCTCGGCGGGTGAAGTACCAACCGAGAATGAAGGTGTGGAGGTTGAAAGAGGTGACCGTAAGGGAGGCATTAAAAGAGAGGCTGAGTAGGGTAGAGGGTGATGTGGTTGAGCTTGAAAGTGGTTGGATGTCAATAAAAGCTAGTCTGTTGGGAGCCGTTGGTGAGGTATGTGGATGGACAAAAGGACCACCGAGGCACTCGGAAACATGGTGGTGGGATGTTGAGGTTGGAAAGAGGATTGACGAGAAGAGGAAGAAGTTCAAAGAGTGGCAGAAGGCGAAGGGTACGGGAGCAGAAACAGCAGAGCATGAAAGTTATAAGGCAGCCAGGAAGGCTGCAAAGAAAGAGGTAGCAAAGGCGCAGGAGGCATGTAGGAAAATGTTCGGAGAACGCTTGGATTCGGAAGAGGGTCAGAAAGCAGTATTCAGGATTGCAAAGCAGATAGCGAAAGAGAGGTGTGATGTGATGGGGGTGAGTTGCTTGAAGGATGAAGTGGGACAAATCGTTGTCGACCCAGATGGAATTAAAGGAAGATGGAAAAGATATATGGAAATGCTGTTGAATACAGAGAATGAATGGGATGGCAACATAGAGAGTAACCCAGTTTTAGGACCGGCAGAGAAGATAACTGAGAAGGAAGTTGAGGAAGCGATAAAAGCAATGAAGAGTGGAAAAGCAGGAGGGCCGACGGGAGTTGTGGGAGATATGTTGAAGGCAGCAGGAAGTTGGGGTGTGAAGAGAATGACAGAGATCTGTAATTTGGTGGTGAAAGAAGGCCGCATTCCAGTGGATTGGGAACTGAGTACCCTCGTCCCTCTATACAAGGGGAAAGGTGACCCTCTGGAGTGTGGCTCGTACCGAGCGATAAAGTTATTGGAGCATGGAATGAAGGTATTGGAAAGGGTGTTGGAGAGGAGGATAAGGAAGAAAGTGAAGATCGACGAAATGCAGTTTGGATTTATGCCAGGAAGAGGAACGACAGATGCGCTTTTCATTGTGAGGCAGTTGCAGGAGAAGTACATGGATAAGAGGAAGAAGTTGTTTTTTGGGTTTGTTGATCTGGAGAAAGCATTCGATAGGGTTCCACACAAAGTATTGACATGGGCATTGAGGAAGTTAGGAGTGGAGGAATGGTTGATCAGAGTAGTGATGGCAATGTACAAAAGAGCACGCACAGCTGTAAGGACGAAGGACGGGAACAGTGGTGAGTTTGAGGTGAAGGTGGGAGTGCATCAGGGGTCGGTACTAAGTCCACTACTATTTGTAGCTGTGATGGAGGTGCTGTCTCAGACCGTAAAGGAGGGTTTACCGTGGGAGTTGTTGTATGCAGATGATCTGGTGTTGATTGCGGAAAGTATGGATGGACTGAAGGAAAAGATGAACAAGTGGAAGGAATGTATGGAGACAAAAGGTCTGAAGGTGAATATCAGAAAGACAAAGGTGATGGCAAGTGGTAAAGCATGTGGTGAGGTGGAAAGAACTGGGAAGTGGCCGTGTGCTGTGTGTCGGAAGGGTGTCGGAGTGAACTCCATTCAATGTACAATGTGTGCTGAGTGGGTTCATCAAAAATGTAGTGGTCTGAGAGGGTCATTAACCAGTGTGGCAGCTACATTCAAATGTAAGGTGTGCACAGAGGGAGCTGCAGATGGAGGAAATGTTGAGTTGGATCTTGGAGACGGCGTGAAGCTGGAAGGTGTGAAAACATTTTGCTACCTTGGAGACATGCTGAATGGAGAAGGTGGATCAGACTCGGCAACGGTTGCTCGAGTGAGATGTGCATGGAAGAAGTTTCGGGAACTGAGTGGCGTGCTGATGAGGAGGAGAGTGTCGCTGAAGCTGAAGGGAAAGGTGTATGCTGCATGTGTGAGAAGTGTTATGATTTATGGGAGCGAGACATGGGTAATGAACGTAGAGCAGCAACGAAGGCTGGAAAGGGTGGAAACGCGAATGGTTCGATGGATGTGCGGAGTATCGTTGAGAGAGAGGAAGACAAATGATGAATTGCGAAAGATGATGGGAATATTGCCTGTGATTGATGCTGTGAAGAGGAACAGGTTGAGATGGTTTGGTCATGTATTGAGGAAGGATGAAAGTGACTGGTTGAGAAGAGTGATGGAAGTTAATGTAGAAGGAAGTAGAGGACGGGGAAGACCGAGAAAGACTTGGTTAAAGATGGTGGAAGAAGAAATGCGGGCAAGGGGGTTAACAAGGAGAGATGCAGAAAATAGGGCAAAATGGAGAAGATTGTCATGGGGACCGCAAGGCTAACCCCCGCTCTAGCAGGGAACATGGCCTTAAAATGCATGTTGTTGTTGTTGTATTTCTTTTCCTTTTGATAAAAGTATATTTCTTTCTTCTTTATATTTTATTTAGCAAAAATTAATTTGGATGCGGCTAAACATTTTCAGACCAAATTTCCCCAAAAAGTCAACACGTTTTTCAACCCAGCTTAACCCTGCCCACTTTCGTTGAAATACACTGTGATGTTCAATGCCCAACAGCAATTAATGATAGCAAACAGGACTCAGCTTAAATTGCCATCTTATAGACAGGTCGAGAAACAAACATCGACTCGAAAAGGCCAAAGGCAAGTGTACTACATCTGTGCCATCCCATCAGTCAATAATCTGCACTGCATTTTCTCAAAAATAAAATACATTTTTTGCAAGAGTTTTAGGAAAACTCCCTTCAAGCGAAGCTTATGTTGAGGTGATAATGCAATTTCTACTCATTCCCTATTTATGGTATTTACCAATCCATTTAAATTAATTTTACAAGTGGAAACAAGTTATTTGTAGTCTTTTCATTAAACAATACAGGAATACATTGCTTAGCACTTCCCTGTAGAACACTGATTAGTTGTAGAGCTCTCTGGAGAAAGTTTTACAACCAAAAATAAAAATAAAAAGGAAGACAAGCGGCATGCAGCGCTAGACAGGTAAACGTTCCTGCCACCACTATTTGTATGCACAGTGCACACGCTACCCGCAGACATCCGTTCACTCCACCACACATTTAAGCAGCTAATTGAGGCAACATATGGTCAAGATGAGCAGTCGATTAGGGACTTCTGGAAGTACGGCAACATCATGAAGGCCTTCGAAAACATCAGCGCGTCCGAAGAGGAAGTCACAAGCACCTGTCTGAAGTGTCTGGCGGAAGGTATGGCAGTGAATGACTTTGTGGGGTTTGAAGAGGTGGAGCCAGCTTACTGATGTTATAATTTTTTTAATCCTTATAAATAATTTTAAAATTCTATATAAAACAATACATTTACGATTTACCATATGTATCGTTATTATTAGCACTACTACCAATACCCCCAATGAAGCCCTCATGCGTTATTAATTCTTTCAGTAATGCATCATTATAAACAGTGGTATCATGACCCGTTTTAGTGCATTGTTGATTTGCTCTGTCTTCTCCAGGAACATGTCCTGAGTGCTAGGCGAAGTACAAGTGTTCCAAGTTGGAAAAACAACCAAACACATTCTGCAGCTATTCAAAGTAATGTTACATGGATGGGGGGAGGGTCCATAGTTAGAAGGCAGTAAGAACATAGTTGTATGGACCGTGTGATTCGCGTAGCGTACATTTACTCTTCTAAACATTTACTCTTCTGGAAAATGTGACGCTGAGGAGGAAGCATATGCAATTTATAGACTGGATCGTAAGGGTAATACTGTATGCGTAAAAAATCGTGTTTGCAGGGGGGGGTCATGTGAGGACTTCCGGTCACAAAACGGCACATGGGGAAAGTGCTGCACACTCCAAAAAAGACGAACAATCTGTCTGACTGGTGTGTGCAAGCCATGGTGGCGTAGTGTGCTGTGGAACCCGGAAGAGGCGACGCTTATTTTTATGTGGGCCCAGAGGATTCCTCCAAGAAAGACTTGTGTGAAGAAGAAGCAGAGAGGACCAGTCTGAAGAATAGGCACCTTGTGAGAGGACAGGGAAGGCAGACCAGGAGAGGCTTGATAAGAAGCAGTGGAAAAGGACAGAGTCACGAGGGCCGGTTCTGGGCGCACGTCCTGAGTAGTGGAAACTTTTAGAAAAGAAGATCGCTCTCTGTTCATTGGCGCTCCTCATCGTTGGCTCTCATCATATTGGTGCTCCTCGTGGCTGGCTTGTCTCATCTTTGCACTCACTTCATCATGGGCTTCATTCATCACGGACTTTCCTAATCTCTGACGCTTTGTTTCATCATTGCTCAGGGAGGACAGCTCTCTGAAATGTGGGTGCTGTTCCCGAGCTGCACAATCGCCTTCCACTTGTAGACTGTGTAGCTCTGATTCTCCAAGGAAAGAGTTAGATCAACAAAGGATGCCCCATCTGTGGGTGCTGTTCTTTGGAGGCCAACCTTACTAAAGGTCAGCTCAGGAAAGGTTATGATTGATGGTGAGCCCTAGAAGTTCAAGAGACTGAACTTCATCCAGTGGATGAGCAAGGATATAGATGGGTGGGTTCATTTGATGTCCTTCTGTAACATAGGGTGAGATTGAGATTTTCCATGATTGAAGGACATGTTTCATTTATCAGAGCAGTGTGTAATCATTTCCAGATCAGCAGAGAAGGTTACAACTAATATCGGCATAGCAGAGGGATGGGGTGCTATACGACAGAATGTGGAATCGTCTGCAAAAGAGAGTGTTTTCCAGAGCATAGGAGAAGTCATTTATGCAGATGAGAAACAAGACTGGCCACAAAACACTCCATTGGGGAACACGAGGGTGCCAATAATGGCAACACAGGGAATGGGTTGAGCGGAGGAAGTCAGAGATTCAGGAAAGTGGGCAGCCTTCTTTGCCACAGGCAGATAATTTAGCAAGCAAATCAAGATGCCAGACTGAGTCGAATGCCTGGGATTTGTCCAGCAAAACAGTCCACACTTCTTTGGGATTGAGTGCCTTCAATCAATGCTGAGAGAGGAGTAGAAGCATGACCAGAGTTGATAGACCAGGACAGAATCCAAACTGATGGTCAAAGATAATGAGTTCAAAAACAGAAACATCTTGACAACAGAAGCAAAGATAGATGCCATGGCTTTGCTTGTAATTAGAAGCAAGCTCATTGGCCCATAAACCTGAAGTCGGCCTAACGGTTATGGTGGCTGGCTTGAGATCTCAGGATCCCGAGTTCAAGCCCCTGTCATGTCGCTGAATGAACACCAGGTGGGTTGACTCAGCCTGTCATCCTTCCGAGGTCGGCAAAATGAGTAGCGGCTTAATGGAAAGAATGAGCCATTTGAGTATCCTGCATCGGAGTTGCGAACCATCCAGGATTGTGCCCAATAGCCTAGGAAACTACCTTGGCAGCCCTATGCATCTGAAGAGGCAAAAGGAGTGGTCTGAGATTCTTCTACTTCATTGGCCTATAATTGTTAAGGTTTGTTTATGTGCACACTACTTGTGGATGATAGCGATGTTTGCTGACTTCCATGCAGAGGGAAGGTGGCCAAAGGAGGATAGACTTCTTCGTTAATATACAGCACAATGCTGCTGGGTAGCATCATTGGCTGAGGGTGCTGCTGTGCCGCTGATGCAATACCCTCTTCTGGTTCGGGCAGAAATTTGAAATATATCCATGCTGCGGGCGATAGCTCACCTACTCTTTGCGAAGGACACCAAGGGATCTTTAATGTCAACCAACTAATGCTGGCAAACGGGACGCCCGTTTAATATCCATCCGATGAACGGAACACACATTGATGAATCACCCTGCCTGTGAAACAGTTTATAGCTGGGCCAGGATTCAAACCCAAGCTAGACAGTTTAGAGGTGAGTGTGCGTACCTCTAAGCCATCCTGTCAGCCCAGAAGCTAAACTGAGCATAGCAGATAGAAGGGAAGCAAGAAAAATAGGGGCAATACCCCTTGGGCTCACCTGGTAAAACAAAGCAGTATACTACACTGACTAAAGGTATTTTTTAACCGTATCGCGGTATTTTAAACCAATTTTAATGGTTGCTATGCTAACCCAGAATACCTCCTCAGACCCCAATTTTACTAATGCCTTGAAAAAACATTGGTACATCACGGGTGATGAAGGTTGTGGTCAAGTTTCATTGAAATTGTGTATGTAGTTTCAGAGAAAAGAGCAAATACCTATTTGGGAAGGGGTGGGGGTGGGGGGGAACCCCCCATGGAACCCCATAGAGACCGATATTTTTTAATGCCATGAACAAACTTTGGTACAGCACAGGTGATTGAGATTGTGGTCAGGTTTCATCAAAATTGTGTGCGTAGTTTCAGAGAATAAAGCAAATACCTATTTGGGGGGGGGGGGGGAGAGGGGTCCAACCTGGACCCACTTTGACCCCCTCATAAACTCCCTTAGACTTCGATCTTCTTAGTGCTGTGAACAACCTTCGGTACATCGCGGGTGATGAAGGTTGTGGTCATGTTTCATCGCAATAGTGTGTGTAGTTTCAGAGGAAAAAGCAAATTCCTATTTTGGGGGGTCAAACCTGGATCCACTTAGACTCCCAGTAGACCCCTTTAGACCCTGACTCTTTAATGCCGTGAACAAACTTTCGTCACAAGATACAAAATATAATTTGTGCCGAGTTTGGTCACAATCCCATCAGCGGTTTTGGAGAAGAAGTTGCAAGTGTCTACGTACTGACACTGACGAAGCGGCATCACATAAGCTCCCCGGAACTTCGTTCCAGGTGAGCTAACAACAGAGCAGAATTTGAGAACAAGGGCACATATCCCATCTAGGCCCGCTGCCGAAGCAGGGTCAACGCCAGATAAAATTTTCTTTATCTTCCTTTCTCGAGTGAGAAGGGTACACTTTGTAGAATTGCAACGAAGCAGCCCGAAGTGGTGTCATGGGTATTGCAATGGTGAAAGCAAAACCCTAACTGTGCAAGTTCCAGATTTTTCTTCTGCCTGGATGTCAAATTGTTTTTCCAACACCAGTCCATAACCGTTAAGGGGTGGGTGAGGTCTATAACTGTTAAGGGGTGGGTGAGGTCTATAACTGTCATCCTCCTTTTCCCTTTATAAGGGGTGAGGTCCAATGGCGCCAAACCCTGCCCAAACCCCTTCCTCCTCCCCGTCCTCCCCATTGATATCACATTCAAACTACCCAGCCGAACCTCACTTCTAAGCCACTGCCCGCCTGGCAGAGCTAGTACCATCTTAATTCGTTTGGGACACAGGTCATCAATCAGCAGCGTTGCCCTGGCTGACCTGCTGGACCTCCTAATATACATATTCCCCTCAATCCCCAAAATCAACTGAAACAAATATTAAATCAATTTAATAACATTGATGGAATTAATCCATGCCAAAGTACTGCATATAAAATATTAAGCGTTTTAAGAAAATAAATCAAACATAGATGTGGACTCGACCAAAACAAGCCAGAATTGTGGGAGAGGGGGAAGGGGAAATGGTCCGAACTATTAGCCGAAAGCAATACTTTACATATGGAGTCCCTGTATAAGAGAGTTGCGAATGACATGTACATGGGCCACGTGACCAGAACTTTCTGGACACCATTTTTTTCCCCATTCACAGCGAACAACAATATTCATCGCTTGTGTTATTTGTACATCGGAGAATGTATACTTCTCGAATATATTTGTACATGGTTATATTCTTACAAAATGCCGGGACATTTAATGAGAATAGAAAATAATGAAGGATTACATGCACCTGCATGTTTTCAGTAGCACAGTAATTGTTACCCTCGCCAGAGGAAGAGGGGTATTGCATTTGAGTCAGTTTGTTACTTGGCACAAAAAGTGTGTGTGTGTGTGTGTGTGTGTGTGTGTGTGTTGTGTTGTGGTGTGGTGTGGTGTGGTGTGGTGTGGGTGTGTGTGTTCACTTATACATGCGTACAGGTCACATTTTTAAAAGGATCTTCACGAAACTTCATCAAATGGTAGAGTTCGTGGTCTGACAAAATCCTATATATTTTTGAGGTCTAAAGGTCAACATAGTCCAAAGGTCAACAATTTTTTTTCGAATTTCTAAAATCCTCAATTTTGATCTGATTGACTTGATATTTGAATAGGATTTTCATATCGCCTAACTGAATTCAACCACCAACTATTTTTCAGATAAGCATAGTTCAAAAGGTCAACATAGCCAAAGGTCAAACACTTATTTTCAGATTTCTAAAATCCGCCATTTTCATCCGATCGACTTGAAATCTGAATAGGATTTTCATATCAGCCAACTGAATTCAACCACCAACTATTTTTGAGATCAGCAAATGCCAAAAGGTCAACATAGCCAAAGGTCAACAACCATTTCAAGTTTCTAAAATCCTCAATTTTCAACCGATTGACTTGAAATTTGAATGGGATTTTCATATCAGCTAACTGAATTCAACCACCAACTATTTTTGAGATCAACATAGGCAAAAAGGTCAACATAGGCCAAAGGTCAACCACTTTTTTCAGATTTCTAAAATCCTCCATTTTCATCCGATTGACTTGAAATCTGAATAGGATTTGCATATCACCTAACTGAAACCAACCACCAACTATTTTTGAGGTCAACATTGGCAAAAAGGTCAACATAGGCCAAATTTCTAAAATTGTCAATTTTCATCCGATTAACTTAAAATTTGAAGATGACTTGCATATCAGGTCAATTAATTCAACCACCAATTATTTTTTAGGACAAAAGGATGCTCTCCTGAGTGCCATTCGACTTTGTTCCGTTTTACCAAGTGTCGCTCCATGAGTGATTTTTCATTTGTCTGTCTGTGTTTGTTCGCACAGAATAAATATGATTTTCTCTGCAACCGTTGGTCCGATTGACAGGAAATTTTCACCATAGGTGCAACTCCACCTGTAGAATTTGTAAATGATAATTATGACATCATGGGTCACGTGGTACAGGCGCCATCTTGGCAAAACCGAAAAACCGAAAAACTTTGCACCTCTATCTCCGAAAGCGCTGAATAGAAAAAATTGAGACATGGCTCATTGTAAAGAACTCTCCATGGGGAATAAAATATGTGAATGATGATGTCATAGGTGCCTCCATTATGACATCATAATTCGACAAGTACAAAACTTCATCCAATCAGGATGAAATTTGAGCATCATCTGGGGATAAATTGGTGGAGAAAAAAAAGAGATGTCATCGGTCACATGGTTAGGCCGCCATATTTGTTTTAACACAAAAGCCTTAAAAACCACTGAAAACACATCTTGGCGAGGGTCTGCAATCTCCGATTGCTCTTTCTAGTGTTAAAATAAATTAAAAGTTGGAAAGAAAAATCCCATTCACTTATGGCTCATCTTCATATTAATGTAGCCCACTTTTATTCCTTCTTTGTTTTTTCTAAATTTCTTCTTTCCTGTTCTATCCATTGCAAAGAAAAAAAACTTCCCTTTCCATATCTTCTCAAGGCATGGACTAGAGGTACACACACTGTCTCTTAGCTGTTTAACCGGGATTCAAATCTGACTCAGCTATAAACTGTCATCTCAGTGTTTCACAGGCAGGGTGATTCTTCAGTGTGTGTTTCACAGGCAGGTGAATGGACATTAAGCCGGGTGTCCCATCTACCATCATTACTTGGTAGATGTTATAGATCCCATGGTGTCCTTCGCCAAGAACAGAGTTATCATGACATCCTGCACAAATTACAAATTCCTACCCTGACTATCTGCTGGGAAGGCAATGGCAAACCACCCAGTATCACCCTTGCCAAGCAACCAAGGACCTGACTTCAGGCAGTTAGTGTAGCAGCATAGCAAACCTGTTGTGCATTTTGTGATACAAGCACCAAATTTGGCACAAATGTACATTAATATGTTGCGAACATTTTCAGATATTGGGCCACTTGAAATTCCGTAATTTTTTTTTTCAAATTTTTTCAAATTTCGTAATTTCAAATTTTTCGGGTGACACCGTCACAATTTCGGTCTTCGAGGCCGGCCGATATAGTGGGGCGGCTTAGCCCAAATATTCAAAAGAATTGTGCATTTTGTGATACAAGCACCAAATTTGGCACAAATGTACATTAATATGTTGCGAACATTGTGTGGTCAGCAATGAAGACGAGAGTCTGAATTACATGTATGCAAAAGACCTTGTGAACCAGTGAAGCAAATACACGGGTAAGCATGAATTAAATCTAGGGCATGATATAATTTCCATGATGTTTACCTCTACACTCAATGGTGGAAGGAGGTAATGTTTTGATCCCAGCTTGTCTGTATGTCTGTTTGTCTGTTAGTCCACAAAATTCCAGACAAAGCTTGTAGTAGTGGTAGTTGTAGTGGTAGTGGTGATAACAGAAATTGTTATATAGAACTGAACTTATATTATTATTATATGCAGAAAATAACTTCATTTCTATATGCCCTGCAGTGGACAGGTTAATTGGTTTATGCACTGAAGGGGTCACCCTGGTGTGCACTGCTGTGTTCTGCCTCACTGAGTTGTTCAGGTATGATGTACTCAGCACAAGCTTCCGGTCGGCCCGGAGGTGGGGGTGCGGGGCCTGTCACGGAACGTCAAAACAAACGGCCTGCCGGGGCCGCCCAAAAGTCGGGCGTGAGGGGCGCGTCCACTAATGGAACGCCTCTCGCTTCCCAGATCGAGGGCCACGTGGTCAGGAGAACCTCGTCCCTTCCGGTCACACTTTGCCTATCGGCCGGCCTCGAAGACCGAAATTGTGACGGTGTCACCCGAAAAATTTGAAATTACGAAATTTGAAAAAAAAAATTACGGAATTTCAAGTGGCCCAATATCTGAAAATGTTCGCAACATATTAATGTACATTTGTGCCAAATTTGGTGCTTGTTTCACAAAATGCACAATTCTTTTGAATATTTGGGCTAAGCCGCCCCACTAAGAGCGCATAATCAATCAATATTCCCAAGCTCTCTCTTTTTTCACTCATAATTGTTATCTTTTCTACTCTGTACTTTCTTGAAGGTGTGCCTCCATTTCTGTCTTTCACTTTCCTTCTTCCACTTATTTCAACTTTCTGCATTGTCACTACCTGTGTGTTTCTTCTACTCACATGCTCTGTACACCTCGCATCAGGCATTCATCGGTGTTCATCTTCACTCGTGCATTACACTTCATTTCGCTGTAGTTTCTGCGATACATTTAAGGTTAAATAAGTCCTATCTGATTGCATATGCTTATTCTGACTCGTTGGAAGAACGACAAGCATTAAGTCATCTCCCTTTTGGGAGATGGGAGGAAGGCTCTAAGTTTCCTGGTTGGGCGATTGTGAAGCCGGGCACGGCCATCTTCTAGCCCCCAAAAAACGATTCTGCTGACGTCTGCATACTATCTCACTGATCTGCATGTGTGTATTTTGCGTTCTATATCAACTCTTTTATATTCCTCCTCAAAAAAAAAAATTTTTTTTTTTTTTAAATATGCAAAAACAGAGGGATTAAATCTAAAATAAAATAAACCAAACAAGGTAGGAATGACACCACAATATGACGGTGCAGATGATAAATGTTGTTTGGGGATGTTGACTTTGATGCATCAAATGCATGAAGGAGCATTCTGGTGTCAGCTTCTTCTTGATCAGAATGTAGATCTGGTACATCTTCAACAAGGAGACTTCCCTCAACTGATTAATGCAATCTGTAACAAATGTCACCTTAAGTAGCATAGACCTGGACATTGGATCGAATATGGGGTGAGATTTCTTTCCATTCATCCACCAATACATTGAGTAACCCTTCATAGTTACTGCCACAAGCAAAGAACTTCATTTGTTTTGGCATCTTCTGGTCTGGTCCCTGAACGCGAAGTTTTGTTTCTCTTTGTGTTGCCCTTTTCTGTCGCTCATACTCTTATGGATATACTATTGTATCTATCTGCCACAAAGTCGAGCCTCTTTGCTTTGTACTTCTTTGCCAAGGTCACCAACTGTTGCAAAATGGAAACTGCAAATTGACAAAATGTCTCAGGAAAGTTATGCTGTTGCTGAATCATGGCCTTGGCATCAACAATAACAATGGTTTCTGGGCTGAAAGCAATGTTTTTGGTAAGAATGTCTTTGGGTACCATTTTCTCCACTTTATGCAACAAAACTGCTTTGTTAGTCTTTGCCATTGTTCCATCCAAGTTAGCGAAAGAGTGTGGCAAAGAGTGACGAGGATACTATAAGACGTCCTTCAAATCAAGTTGTTTTTCCTGGGCAATCATCAGTAAGTGGGCCAAAAAGTTTTGGTTGTCTTTCATCAACTGCGTCAGTTGAGAAGCTTTTGATTGCTTTTTTGTCAATATCTGAGAATGTCTTGCTTGTTGAAAGAGCAAGCTTGTCAAATATTTCTTTTCTTCAATTGATAAAATACCAATTCACATGCTGATTCAGGTTGAACAAATTTTAGTTTTCGATATCTGTTTATCAGTCTTGACTTTATCTAATGATTTTGATAACCAGTGATGGCTATGCCTTCATTATCCTGTACAATGCTAATAAACAGTTTTGTAAGCGAGTTCATTTTCAGAAGCTCGCCACTGGAAATCATTCTTCTCAACAACACTGACAAAATATGTCAAATTCTTTTGAAAGTGGGTGACCTACAATGGCTTGTTTTGCTCCAGACATACCTTGGATATTGCTTATAACAGGAAGTGTAGTAGCACACTTCAATGTACACATTGTCAAGCTGACCAAACTAAAATAATATCCTATCATCACCTTTCAGTTCTACTGCTTGTAACAGTTTACTGGCATAAGTTTCAAATGTCACAAGGCGTTCTACTTTTCTTTTACATGTCGATTTGTCAGCAACAGTTTTAGTTTGATAGCATTTCATGTATTTGTCAGGAAGTACATGCGAGTGGCTTGAAGATACAGCACAAGATGGTACCTGAGATCTCAGGATAATTCTACACTTCTTGGATGAAAGCTCAGTGGTAGAAATATCTGTTTCTATATTTTCAGGTCATAAACACCCTTTAGCTTTCCGTCTCAGGCCCTGTTTTATCCTTTTCCTGTTAGTGAACCACTGGTAATGTGGAAGCAGAAAATGTATAATTTAGATTGTTAAATCATGTTTCTTAATGAAAAGAGAATTTATGACCATATCAGGTATTATAGAGCCCTATAAACATGTGATTTTCAAAGCATCTTGGGTAGACTAAGAGAGCAATGTTGAACTTATGTTGAAGCTCAAAGTTAAAACCTAGTTGCAATGCACAAAGGGAAAAGCAGAAGCTAATTCCCAGTTGACCAGAACATCTGGTGTCTTCTCCGGTGAACAGAAGCCGCACCCTTAAAAACTGCTGAAGTCTGTGGTGTTAAATGTCAGCTCGGCATGATTCAGCCTGATAAAAGTTACTTCCCATTTTATTTTACCTATGTAAGAAACTGTTTGATTGAATACGTGAATTTTAGAGTGGTTCATGGTTTGAGTACTGTGTATCATCTCCATTTGCAACTGTTAAATAAATGTTAAATGAATGATTCAACCAACCTTGTGACTGGTCTAACTTGAGTGAGGTTCGAGTTTTTCCACCACAACAGTAACCTGCTGATGATAACCAACAGTGTCTCGCACTGTGCAGTCAAATAATTGTATAGCAATGTATTTTTCTAACCCATCCAACTGTATCCAGATATTCATGCACTCACATTTTATTTACTTGAAGAAACATTCACGAAACCTTGTAATTTGCCCACATTCACTCTGCACAATGTGACAAACACACTGCAACATGGGCAGCACCATCTCAGAAAGACCAGAGACAATGAAGAACGCCCTGAGTGAATGAAGACGGCCAACGTGATTGGTTACCATCATAGTGTATCCATAGTACTGTTAGAGCTTTTGAAGACGATAAAATGTTGTTTATTTATCAACAAATTTATATATATATATAAATAACTAATTATTTAGCAATAATATTTATTAGGAAAGGCTTTTAAACAAAATTATTTCCTTCACCTTGTACACAAACACTTTTCTTCAATTCCTGGGTTTGGCCTGTGAGGTGTTACTGGATTTATCTGTCTGAAATATCCACATCAATTTTGTATGCATGTTTGTTATTTATTTAATTCCCTCACATATTATGACATCAAAAAGCTCAAGGCACTAAAAAGATGGGCTCAAAGCCGCCACATCTGCAATCAACTTGTCAAAGACGTCGCTGCAATGAAGGATGGCCAATCCCAACCAGAAGTGATTGTACATAAGAGATGAAATCCCATACAAAATCAGATGCTGAAGACAGGAACAAGATTCATTTGAAGTTGGAATATTCCATCAACCCTCTGGATCATTTAGTTATAGCACATCCAAATGGCATCATCAGTATTGTGACTGGAAGAATAGGTCCAGAGTCGGTGAATGCTGATAAGTCGGTAGGTATTTGGAAAGACCAAATGGAAACATGAAGATAGTTGGCCTCAAGGTTTCCCAAGACTTTGCACAAGAAGGTGGTGACCATGTCTACCAAAATGAATCATGTCAAAGTAGATAAAACACTGGAGGTGTGTGATGTGTATTTGATCTTTGACAGATACTATGTATTCGGTATCAAGAGTGGAACACGGTCTGCTCAAGCTGGAAAGGAAGCAACTAGAAAACACAGATTGAACATTCACACTCCACTGCCTCCACAAAAAGTTGTGCTATGATTACAGAAAAGAAGATGCAGTTGGTAGAGATTATCTGTCAAAATCTGGAGAGAGGGGAGCAGTTCACAAGTAATCATAACAAACTTCTTGTGACAGGGCACGATGACATCCCTGTACAGATCCAGATGGGAGATTTGTCAGATCACAATGACCCAAGAACATCCCATGAGGAGGCAGATGTCATCATCATTCAGCAAATGGTTCATTTGGCACTGGGAGGTGCAAATTCCATGCAAGTCATCTGTGATGATACTGAGGCATTCATCCTGTTGGCCCATTTCTACTCCAATTTGCAACCGACTTGTAACATAGCAATGATGGACACAAGCTCTGGAAGAACTACCATTGACATCAAAGCAACATTAAAGGAGCACACCAATGTTGCTTCACTACTAAGTGCAGGTTGTGATACAGTACCCCTTGTGTTTGGAAATGGCAAGGGTACTGCCATAACAAAGCTGGAAAGAAACTAGAATATATTGGCAAACCTGATGCCATTGTGGATGATGTCTTGGATGAAGAAACGTATTTTATTGCTTCTTTTGTTATTGAGCACCTAATTATCATAACATATCAGGGTTCCGATACTACATATGGTCAACAAAGATGGCTAAACATAAAGTGAAGTCACCTCCTGAATTGAAGACCTTGCCACCTACGAATGAAGCCTTTGAACAAAATATTCATTCAGCACATCTTCAGGTATGTACTTTGCATTCATCATCAGATCAAGACCTTCCATTGAATCCAGTACATTTTGGTTGCGCTCATGAATAGGAGACCAAGTCACTTACACCAGTTACACTGCCTGTCGATGTTTCACCAGCACCAACTTAAATTATTGAGATGATTCCATGTGGATGTTCCACAGGTCACGCATGTTCACAGCAAGGTGTGGCTGGCCAAGCAGCTAAATTATCATGTACAATGTTTTGCAAGTGTCATGGTGAAGCCCCATGCCAAAACAAAAACATGAAGGTAGCTTACAGTTATGATGATGGTGATGAGGATGAAGATGAAGACAGTGATGATACCACTGAGGATGGCCAATTGGTGCAAGTGGGTGACTTACTTGATGTCATTTGGTTATCATCACAATAAATATGATTGCGTTTGAATTATTGACCCCAGATTGTCCACAAGGTAGTGCACTATTTTTCATGTTTGATAATCGTGCATACAGCAAAGGTTCTAGGTAAAGCATTGAATTTCACTTTGAATGGATAAAATATGTACCTGATATATACGAATATATATTTGGGAAAGAATAAGCATAAAAATATTCTGAATCGATTTGAATTGCCAAGCAATGTATTCGAGAAGAAATGTTGATATATGTACATTGCCCATGATATGCCAGTGCCCACATGCAAACTCGTCAGTGTGTTATAATTATAACTCTAAGTAAATGGCAATTATATGTTCATAAAATAAATTGTCAGAGTTAAAATCAAGGGAAAACAACATTATGCCATAAGCTTGCTTGTACCAAAATTATGCATTTAGTGGATATTTAGTTGATATTTGCAAACACTCTCAGGAGATTGCTCATACAGGCCTCATTTTGGACACCGATAATTTTGATGTTCCCGACCAGGTTTGATCCTCATATCCAAAACAGCCTCCAAAGCAATATGGTGGCTCAAAACAAATAAATAAATAAAATAAAAAACACGAAGTTCTTTTTGACACAGCTGCTCACCATGTAAACAAGACTGAAAGTCTACCAACGGCGTTGCTGGGCGTGTTTGATACTTTAGTGGAAGAGGATAATATGACCTGGGTGTGGATACCAGTTAGCAAATAACGCAACTTAAAAAGAAAAAAAATTGAAGTACTGTAAGTCTCTAAGCTGTCTATTACCATGGAAGTGAATAGATTGCATTGAGACACTGGTTTATTCGATATTTAGAATCGACAATGAACCAACCATACACCGCTTCAATCAATTAACTTTGTAGTCACAACAAAGGGATTGCAGTGTTACGATTATATTTACTATATTATTATTAACGTTATTATTATTATGAAAACGATACTATTGTATTAAGAAAACTGGGCTAATTTGTCCGAAGCGGCCGGAAGGCGAGGCATGAAGGCATGAAGCCTAAGGCCTATAAGTACTGTATCGTTGGAAGACCCGTTACGCCCATGCTTTCGATATTCCATGGTCATTTTAACAATCAGTTTGTTTGTGTTTCACACTGAATGAAAAAAAAGCCTGGTATTGTCTTAGCGGTTAGGGTGCCGGCTTGGGATCCTAGGATCCTGGGTTTGAATCCCGGTCGATCGCTGAATTAACGCCGGGGGGGTTGACTCAGCCTGTCATGCTTCCGAGGTCGGCAAATTGAGGACCAGTTCACTGGTAATTCCCTGTGTGTCGCAAGAGGTGACTAAACAGGGTTGGCATCAGGAAGGGCATCCGGCCGTAAAACATTGCTTCAAAAAGGGGACCACGGTGCCCAAAAAAGGCCAACCCCCGCTCTGCGGGGAAAAATGGCCTCTAAAGGTGGTTCCACTGAATGAAAAACGTACATACAGGTAGAGCATGGCGATTGTGATATATGACAGGTTAGACGATATTTTCAGCCTGAATGGAATATAAATCAAAATGGCGGCGTGTGGAGTCAGCTGCCGTACACCGTAATGACATCACAGATGAAATCACATCACATTATCCCTGTCATGTAACCAGATTCTCAGCTCTGATTGGTGGACATTTGTGAGGGACACACATACGTAAAGACAAACACCATTCTGCACAGCTTTGCCCTACGGGCTATGCTGTAAAAAGCCTCTATGCCTATGGACACCATGTCATCATGAGTTGGTCTGCTTGGTGTCCATTCTTCAGGAAACTGGAACCCCAAGTTCAAAATCCATATACCATTTTCATTTGTCTATTGCACATCTTGGTGTCCTTATATTTCAAAGTGATTTGCCATGGGGTCTATTTACTGTACATGTAATATGTGTACAAGCTTAATATCAATTCATAATCTCCTCAATTTTGGCATCTTTCACTGGGTTACACCTCCATCTGCGAAAGCCCGGTGTTGGCTTAAGATATTCGGGTCTTGAGGGTGAGTCCCTGTCATGCTGTTGAAACACCAGGTGGGTTGACTCAGCCTGTCATCCTTTCAAGGTCAGCAAAATGGGTACCAGCCCTGGCAACAGGGGCACTGCATCAGCGGCACAGTCGTACTTCCAAAGAAATGATGCAACCAGCAGCCGCAGACTACATATGAAACAACAACAACCTCCATCTGCAGTGTTAGTTTTCAATCTGTCACAAGCTCAACCAGGTGAAAATTCCAACTCCCTTGACGTCTCTCTTTTCAAGTCGAAACTGAATCCTAATCTCTTCTTGTTAATTTACCTCTGCCAGCCCCTGTAACATTTCCCAATAACAAGATCCTTTTCTTACATTCAATACATCCCAGGCCTGCTCACTAACACTAGCTAATGAATGTTAAACACAACAGAGCATCTTCGCATGAAAAGATTGGTCATCATGTCCTGGTCGCCTGATTAAATTTCATTGTTTTTTTTCTCTCCTGATCTGTGCGTAATATGACCATCAGTCTTTTTGTACCATGAGGATATGGGTTCAGCGTAGGGCTAATAGGTGTCACCAAACTATCAGTTAAATCTCTTCAGGGCTCTTTCTTCTTCCAAAGAGTGCTAAGTTGCAACCCATGCACATTTGTAATCTCTGCGACCATTCATAGCTTCTCCTGCCAAGTTTTGCCTCATTTATTTGTTCACTGCTAATGTGCTGTCTATGAAATATAACGTTTAAAAACACTTTCAAGAGGCTCAAAAACATGAATTTTTTTTGCAAAGTGTAATATTGTCTGCAATAAATTGTACAACTGTTAATTTAAAACACACTACAGCAAGTTTCCACTTAACGTCAACGATGTGTTCCGAGAAAGTACAACGTTAATGCAACCTTCACATACACGGATTATTCTTACGAGTCCTTACGGATCGCCAACTCGTAGTCAATCACAAGCATCCGTAAATAACTCGCTGGTATCCGTAGATAACTCGTCACAACTCGCAACAACTTTTGACATGTCAAAAATCATCTTCCGTTATTTACGGATGCTTGCGATTGACTATGAGTTGGCGATCCGTAAGGACTCGTAAGAATAATCCGTGTATGTGAAGGCACCCTAAGCAGACAAGATATTCCCATAGACGTAGTGTTATCATCGGCGGTTGCGTTCCCAAAGCACATTTTAGGTCACTCCGACATAACTTTAACCTCACATAACTATATATTTTAGAGACAAATATTGAACAAATCAGCAAAGAACAAATGAAATACACAAATGGACAATTAAATGAACAGTTACAGCAGTACTCACCAAAATGTAGTGCAGAGATTGCTTATTGGGATGGGGGAAGTGCGGTGTGGAGTGGATGGTTTATAGGGAGGGAGATCAGGCCTTCGTGTCTCGGACGGACTGAGGTGCCATGGGATTGTGCGATCAGAGCAATGGGAAAATACTAATACTGCACAGTACTGCATTTGTACGAAGATCAATCTTGTGTTGAGAAAACCAAGATGGCAAATCGCAGCTGCAAAGCTGGGTGGACAAACTTTGAGTGCTTGTATTACAACGTGTCAGGTGTTCAAATTTACGAAGGAGCAGCAAATGAACTGCATAAAAATGTGATGTGCTAGAGCCAGCTTGCTGGTAATGATTCTGTAGCTCGTTTTAAATACTTTACCTCAATAAATCGATATTAAACAAACATGTTGAAAAACTATTTACATTCCTAATTTATCCGAAACGTCGTCCCACAAAGCAATTTTTTTTTTCTTTTTTGTTTTTTTGTATACAGAATCGAGACTCGTGAAAGAGCTAACATTTATCACACAAACAAATCAAACAGACAAACAAAATATATAAAAAGAGGGAGCAGTAAACAAGATGGGGAGAGAAGGGGAAGCACATAAACACAACATTTGAGAGCAGGGACATCGGCAATGTGTGGGAGGGAGAGGGCTTGGGGGGGAGGCGGCGTGGGAAGGGGGGTGTGGGGTGGGAGAAGTATAAACACAAGGACAACAAGGACTTCCAGGAAAGAAGTTGGTATTTCAAAAAAGTGGATTTGGGGTGAAATTAGCGGGGGTAAAAAAGATCAAGGTTTTGGATGGGGGAAGATAAGAGATGGTGGTGAGCAGCTGTTTTAAAGACCTGGAGGGAGGAGTGGGATTGAAGAGAGTGAGGGAGTTTGTTCCAGAGGCGGGAGTAAAGAGGAATGAAGGAGTGAAGGTGAGCAGAGAGTCTTGATTTTGGCAGTTTAACCATAAGAGGGTTGCAGGCAGATCTTGTGCGACCTGTAGGAATATTTGGGGGACAGAGCCCAGAGAGAGCTGGAGGAGCAAGGCCGGATTGGAGTCGGTAGAAGACAGAAAGACCACCAACCTGCCTGCGGTGAGTAAGTGAAAGGCCCTCGGAGGTAGCTTCATCGTGGGAGATTCCAATGATTCTGACCGCTTTGGTTTCAACAGCGTGAAGACGAGCTTGGTGTGAGGCAGGAGCACCAGCCCAGAGGGGAGAGCAATATTCCATTGAGCTGCGGATGAAAGCCTTGTATGTGGTGAGGATCTCAGGTGTGCCAAGGAAGGACTTCACACGACGGAGGATGCCCAGTCAGCGACTGGCTTTGGAGGCCAGATTTGAAATGTGGTTTTCCCAGGAAAGATCATGGCAGATAGTGAGACCCAAAAGCTTGAGTGACAGAACTTCTTGGAGAGGATTATTCAGAAAGTGGATGGGAGGGTCGTCCAGTCGGTCTTTTTGGAGAGACATGGTAAGAGTGTGAGATTTGTCAGGATTGAAAGACATGTTCCACTTGTTTGCCCAGTCTGTGATTTTGTCCAGGTGTGCAGAGAGTGAGGAGGCTGCAGACTGCCGATCTGAGGGATGAGGAATGGAGCGGCAGAGAGTGGAGTCATCAGCAAAGAGATAGAGCCCAGATGAAGACCAGAAAAAGCACAGGGCCCAGAACACTACCTTGGGGAACTCCAGCCTGAACAGGAAGAGTAGATGAGAGAAACCCATTCAGGGCCACACGTTGACTACGACTAGAGAGGAAGTCAAATTCAAATGATATGCACAAAAACAGCTCGTTAATACTCGTAGCCCTGGAAGTACCATCACTTGCGATGTAACCGAGTGTCAGGGAAGAATTAACGCCTGCATTGTTCTGACAGCTTTGTAAACTACAGTAGCTGATTTTGCTTCATTTCATACTCCAAATGGACTCATCTATGAATGGAGGAAAGAAAAATGGGAAAATTAGCCAAATACAGTAGGCTGAACAGCACGGTAAATACCACATACAATCGATACAAAGTTTTCTTTGTTAACTTTCACATCTTCATAAATCTTGAACAGGCTTTCAACAATAAAGTATCATTTCGTAAAATAAAATACACTCGGACGGATGCAAAATATTATTTACTTTCATATCGAGTTTCAAGAAAAAAGGTAAACTCATTACATTTGTTTGTGATTGGTGTTAGACAAAGAACTAGTATTATATTTCTATTAGATAGGAAGGGAGCGTCAGTGTCGGGGACATGACATTCATCTATTACCAAGAGGATCGGCGTCTGTCCATCCATCACGCTTCATTCCAAAAGGTTCCTTTGTAGAACAATAAAAATGGCAGCACTTGGAAAGCTAACAACCAGTTTACTTGGAACAATAACTTAAAAGTTGTAAAATGTCATGCACGTTTAATCGCAGGTACCTTTTAGCAGAACTTGGAGCTTAACGTTGTGGTTCCAACAATACCACTTTTAGGTCATCTCATCTCGATCTCGATCTCGAAGAGATGAACTTGTAAAATGGGTCGTGATGTCCGCACGTAAGTGTCCAGTTGTCCGTTAACTTTTTCTTATTTTTGCTACTCCTCCCCTATCATGGGGCTGACTGTCCTGAAACACGACGCATGAATACAAGACAGTATCCCGCACACTCGCTCAGGCTTCGATTTTTCGATTTCGGATCATGGGGGATCCCACGGGTGGGGTTACCTCCTAAAACTTTTGATCCCTACTCGTCCCTCATTTGCCAACCAATTACTCTTAAGGCCGATACAGCCCTTCTATGGCGATGGACCCCAGGATCGCTCGGTCCCCTCTGGCGATGGTCCCCTTGGATTTTTCGATTTCGGATCAGGGGAGCTCCCCGGGTGGTTCCACAAAATCAGTAGAGGTCTGAACTACAACCTCAAGAGATGACCGTCAGCCCACTCGGGGCTAATTATTATACGACAGCAGGAACCCTTCAGAATAACGCGTGACGGACACTGAAAGAGCACACAAAATTATATGCACGTATAGTAATACTTCTCAAAGCAATAGATATAAAGGTACATGAAAAGAGCACAGAAAACAACAATAACTATGTGTTATATATAAAAGATCAATTTTGTGTGTTGTACTTCATGTTTACATCCTCGTTGCGATTCACAGATGCACATGCAATACGTTTGTGAAGTACAACACGCTGTCGTTTGATCAAACTCATCAGCGAAGCAACATGTCTTACACGCCAGCGTTCATTACTTTTTAAACAAGGACACGATGAAAGAGTGTTTGGAGTGAACATGGTTTCAATATTAGCACAATAAGGTTTCCACACATTGCAAGAGCACGGAATGGTAAATGAAGTAATACAATAAATGTTTCACCTCCTCTTGGAGCTTTGCATTGTGCACCAGTTCTGCGCTGGTGTATTTAAAGCAATGCTTGGAATTGGGGTACAGATAGCATTGCTGCAGGATTGGCAATATTTCATGCTTGTACTCCCGTGAGCACGTGGGCACCGGTTGGAACAGTCCTGTTGGTAGAGGTAAATGGTTAACCACACAATGCAGATCATCAAGATAACTGAATCGCATCTCAAATATGTTCGAGGTAATCATCATCAGCAAGCAGCTGGATGGTGATGGGAAATAGGTCCGAGCTACTCAATCACACCCAACAATAGAACTTTAAACACAGAGAGGAGGATAAAAGCTCAAGGTCTTTCCATCGGAGGTGCCAACATATGAATGAGCCATTCTCCATTCTTGTTCAGCTTACAGAGTTTGAAATGGTGAAATAGTTACTCGCACTTTTGATTTAAAACTTGCAGGCTCAATACCGAACATGTATGTATGTTTATAGGTGGCAAATGGTCTTGGGCGGCAGTCATGGATTGTGTGACCGAGGGAAGGTGGTGACCACAACACAGCTCCGACAATTAATAATAATACCCACCAGGACAATTAATACCCACCAGGACACACGGGGGGGGAGACAGACAGACACACACACACACACACACACACACGGGGTGCTCCAACATGCAGCACTCTCCCACCCACACAACAAAAAGGCTGGCGGAATGCTCCGAAATGCAGCACACACGTACCACACGTACCACCCCCCCCCCCCCCCCCCCCCAATGATGACATTGTACCAGATCAAGGTAGTTCGATTTCGATCCGATTCCACAAACAATCGAACACAGGACCAGCCAATAGCTGAGCGACCCCGCCAATACGAGCAATCACCGAATTTAAATAAATGATGCAGCCAGACGACACACCTTGACGCTCCTTGGTTTTTTTGGGTATTTGGAAGGATCTCAGCGTTGGGAGCGCAGACAATCCATCTCGCTGGTCCGCATGGCTCAGCCCAGCGTCCGAAGCATCGATAATTAAGGGATTAGAAGCATACTCCTGCTTACTGTCCCTCTCCCGACGCTTCAGATCGTCCAAGGCCTTAGCAATGGCAGCCATGGCCTGCTAAGAAACCCCGACGGGACAAGCGTCGACACCGCTCACCATCGACGTGGTGAGGCCTCTGCTTAACCAGAATAAACTAGTTAAACGGAAAGTTTAGAGAGTTAAATTTATTTATTTTTACAAATGTAAGTATCTTCTTCGAATCGCCAGGTCTAAAAAAACAAACAGCTGCCGAACCGCAGACACAATATATTTTTTATATTTAATTAATGCACTCAGATTTCCCAGCCAATAGGAATCGCCGTTATTGCAGAGCGGATACACTGACCAATCACGAGGGATTTGAGGGTGTCTTCACTGAGACCCCAAAGATAATATATAATGTGACGGATTAAAAGGGTGAAATAATTGGTTATGAGCATTAATTATATCATTCCCTTACACACTAATAGAGGTTTTTCGTAATTTCGTAATTAAGTGCACGTGCTTATACAGCCTGATGGAGGTATTGTTGTTTGTTGTTGATGGAGGTATTTGGGAGACATGCACTATGCAGAAGTTTGGCAGGCTCGCTGCGTCTGAAGAATGGGAAAGAGTGCTTCTTCTTCTTCTTCTTTTTATGTTTTCTTTTTTTTGTTTATTTGTTTTTATACTTGGAATAAGACTCATAAATAGAGCTGACACACACACACACACCGGCATACTGATGAGACAAACACTTGACAGCCACTGAGCTTGGGGGAAGTGCCGTCACTACCGTCACTTCCAGGGATACTCTGGGTACCTCTGGGTACACTTTGTGTGCTGATATACTGGCCAAATCCTTGCTCGAATAGTCTAATCACTGCTGGGAAAAGTAATAATGACAAACCATTCAGCGTACCCTCTGCCAAATGGCATAAAGGAAACGTTTAATAAGATATACAAAACTAGGAACTTTTTTTTTTTTTGTATACAAGATCGAGGCTCGTGTTACTGTTAGACCTCCATCACAAAAAAAAACGGACACACAAAACATACAATAACGGGAGCGGGAGGCAAGATGGGGAGAGAGAGGGAAGCACACAAGTACAACATCAGAGAACAGGGACATCGGGAGATCTGTGGGAGGCAGAGGGCTTGGCTGGAGGAGGCATGGGAAGACGGGGGCGGGGGTGGGAAAAGTATAAAACACATGGACACTACTCGAACTTCCAGGAAAGAAGTCGGTATTTCAAAAAAAAGTGGATCTGGGGGTGAATTAACGGGGGTAGAAGAGATCAAGGGTTTGGATGGGGGAAGATAAGAGATGGTGGTGAACAGCTGTTTTAAAGACCTGGAGGGAGGAGTGGGATTGAAGAGAGTGAGGGAGTTTGTTCCAGAGGCGGGAGTAAAGAGGAATGAAGGAGTGAAGGTGAGCAGAGAGTCTTGATTTTGGCAGTTTCACCATAAGAGGATGGCTGGCAGATCTTGTGCGACCTGGAGGAATATATGTGGGACAGAGCACAGATAGAGCTGGCGGAGCTAGGCCGGATATGAGTTGGTAGAAGACAGAAAGCCCACCTACCTGCCTGTGGTGAGTGAGTGAAAGGCCCTCGGAGTTAGCTTCATCGTGGGAGATTGCAATGATTCTGAAAGCTTTGGTTTCAACAGCGTGAAGAAGAGCTAGGTGTGAGGCAGGAGCACCAGCCCAGATGGGAGAACAGTCGTCTTTTGAGCTGCGGATGAAAGCCTTGTATGTGGTGTGGAGCTCAGGTGTGCCAAGGAAGGACTTCGCACGACGGAGGATGCCCGGTCGGCAACTGTCTTTGGAGGCCAGCTTGGAAATGTGGTTATCCCAGGAAAGATCATGGCAGATAGTGAGACCCAAAAGCTTGAGTGACAGAACTTCTTGTAGAGGATTGTTCAGAAAGTAGATGGGAGGGTTGTCCAGTCGGTCTTTTCTGAGAGACATCGTGAGTGTGAGATTTTTCAGGATTGAAAGACATGTTCCACTTGTTTGACCAGTCTGTGATTTTGTCCAGGTCTTCAGAGAGTGAGGAGGCTGCTGCCTGCCAATCTGAGGGATGAGGAATGGAGCGGCAGAGAGTGGAGTCATCAGCAAAGAGATAGAGAGGATTTTCCAGAGAGTCGGAGAGATCATTGATGAAGACCAGAAAAAGCACAGGGCCCAGAACACTGCCTTGGGGAACTCCAGCCTGAACAGGAAGGGGAGATGAGAGAAACCCATTCAGGGCCACACGTTTACTACGACCAGAGAGGAAGTCCGCAAGTCATGCGTGGAGATTTCCATGGATACCATAGGAGGAGAGTTTGTTGAGCAGAGCGGGGTGCCAGACCGTATCGAAGGCACGTGATATGTCAAGGGAGACAGCTCTAATTTCCTGTTTGACATTGAGTACCTCCATCCATTGTTGAGACAGCAGAAGCAGCATGTCCAGAGTAGCATGACCTGGTCTGAAATCAAATTGATGATCAAAGATCAAGCCATTGGAGAAGAGGAAGGATTTGATATCCGAAGCAATGATGGATTCCATGATTTTGCTGATAATTGGGAGCAGGCTGATTGGTCTGTAGTTGCAAGGATCTGTTTTTGCACCTTTTTGTGTAAAGCGGTAATGTTGGCTTATTTCCAAGCTGATGGCAGATGACCTTGAGCAAAAGATGGGGTGAAGAGAACACAGAGAGGCTGTCAAAGAGCGGCAGAGCAGGATTTTAGGACCCGTGGGCTGATGCCGTCTGGTCCAGTTGCAGAATCAGAGTCGAGGATTGACCGAAACTTGGAACTTTTGGAAGTTCTGCCAATATACCTGTATCCCTCCATCTCCAATACTTCCAGGTACCCATTTAATTCTAATTTAAACTTATCTACTATTTCTGCTGCCACTACCTTTCTAGGGAGACCATTCCATCCATTAACAACTCTGAGTGAAAGACCCTTGCCTTAACTCTCCTCTTCCTCAGTCTCAGGCTATAGCCCCTGGTCCTATCACTGTCGATTATGCTGAATAATTCTTCTGCACTTATGTTGTCCGTTACCCTTGATTATCCTAAACATATCCCTCATGTCCCCTCATAATTGCCTACTATCTAATGTATGAAGCCCTATTGCTGCAGCCGCTCCTCATAGCTGTGTCTAGCTGGGCCCGGAATCAATCTAGCAGCCCTGCACTGAACCCTCTATGTGACAGTTATGCTGCCAAGGAAAGGATGAATACAGGGTAATGCATATGATCGTTGCAAGAGTTTGCATTCAAAAAGGTGAATCAAAAGCCTATTCGAGATTTATATAAAGGTCAACAAACCACCAGCTGATATGAATCCCGAAAGAACTCCTCCATAAAAGATGATAATGTAGCGACCCATGGGTCCCCCAAAGCTCGAGACCAGCAACATAATCTCCTTGCCCAAGCCGGTGACATAACCGGCGGACAAACCGCGGCGCCGAGGTTATAATTGTTTGCACATGTCGGTCACATGACCACCAAAGCGTGCCTCGCCTGAGAGGCGTGGCTTTGGTTCTGACGTATGCTTTTTGGCTTGGATTATATATATGCGAACCCGATAAATGGGCTTTCAGAGTTCCCGAGTTGATTATACAATAAACATCTTCTCGGACGAGTTTGTGCCTTGTCCGTCACTTTGTCCGTCTCAAGCAGGAGCGCTGCTCCTTCACTGGTGACCCCGAGTTTACGACACGCGATGGACACGGCAGTGTCCCTCAAACTGCCCACTTTCTGGGAAGCACATGCCGCCGTCTGGTTCGCTCAGGCGGACTCCCAGTTCGCCCTGCGTGGCATTACGGAGGACACCACGAGATACCATTACGTGGTCGCCGCGCTCGGCTCCGTGACCGCCGCCCGCTGCCTGAGCCTCCTCCAGAGCCCGCCCGCTGACGGCAAGTACGACGCCATCAAGGCACTTCTTCTTGGCGCTTTCGCCCTCTCCCCGGTTGAATGCGCACGATGCCTGCTCGACCTTCCTGAGCTCGGCGATATGCGCCCGTCCGAACGTATGGACTACATGCTCGCGTTGCTCGGCGAGCACCCCTCAGATTTCCTTTTCCGAGAGCTTTTTCTCCGCCAGCTCCCGGCCCAGGTCCGGGTCGCCCTGGCAAGCACGACCATCGCGAACCCCCGCGACCTCGCCAGGGAGGCCGACAAGATCGATTCGGCAAGCCAGCTCGTCAGAGCGGCGAGCCAGCTCGTCGGGGTGGCTGCCGGGAGCCCGCCCGCCGCCCAGTCGGCGCCCGCGGCGCAGTTTCCCGCCCACCCGCCCGACGCCCGCGACGCAGCTTCCTTCCCGGAGGCCGCCGGGCCGGCGCGACTGGCAGCGGCGACGCCGCGTCGCCCGGTCCCGACGCGTCGACCGGAGCCCCCGCCAGACCCGGCCTGGTGTTATTTCCACGCCAGGTTCGGGCGGCGGGCCCGATCATGTCAACCCCCGTGCACGTTCGGCAAGTCGGGAAACGGTCGGGCCGGCGCTCACTACCAGCCATGAGCGCCGGCCGTTCCGGAAACCTGCTATTCATCGCGGACCAAGCGTCGTGGCGGCGTTTTCTCTGCGACACCGGCGCTCAGCTGAGCGTCATTGCCGCTTCGGCGGAGGACAGGTGGGCCGCCATTTGCGGCCCCTCCTTAATCGCGGCCAACGGCTCCGCCATCCGCACCTTCGGCCCACGCACCGTTGCCCTCCGCTTCGGCAGCCAGCTCTTTCGCTGGGAGTTCGTGACGGCGGACGTCCCCATGGCTTTGCTCGGTGCCGATTTCCTTTGCGCCCATGGGCTGCTGGTCGACGTTAAACGTCGGCGTCTCATCAATGCCGAAACGTTCAGCTCGCTGGCGTGCGCCTTGAGCCGTTCCACGCCAACCGAGCTTTCCTGCGTCCTCCCGTTGGCAGACGACTTCGCGCGTCTCCTCGCGGAGTTCCCGGCCCTCACACGACTGACGTTTTCGGCCATCGCGGTGCGTCACGGCATCGAGCATCATATTCCCACTACGGGCCCCCCGGTGTACGCCTGAGCTCGCCGTCTCGACCCAGCCAAACTCACCGTCGCCAAGGCCGAGTTCGCCGCGCTGGAGCGCCTCGGCATCGTGCGCCACTCCGACAGCGCCTGGGCCTCGCCGCTGCACATCGTCCCGAAGCCGGGGGGCGGATGGCGGCCATGCGGCGACTACCGCCGCCTCAACGACGCCACTACCCCCGACAGGTACCCCGTCCCGCACATCCAGGATTTTTCCACCCGGTTGGCGGGGCGGACCATTTTTTCAAAAGTGGACCTGATTCGGGGGTACCACCAGGTGCCCGTCCGCCCGGCCGACATCCCGAAGACGGCCGTTATTACACCTTTCGGCCTCTTTGAATTCCTCTGGATGCCCTTCGGCCTCAAAAACGCGGCACAGGTGTTCCAGCGCCTGATGGACGGCGTGCTGCGCGACTTGCCGTTCCTCTTTACCTACCTGGACGACATCCCCGTCGCCAGCACGTCCAGAGCCGAGCACCTCCTCCACCTCCGGATGCTGTTCGGCCGCCTCAGCGAGCACGGCTTGATCGTCAACCCGGCCAAATGTCACTTTGGTGCGGCGACGATCGACTTTTTGGGCCACCGCATCACCCGGAACGGCGCCGTGCCGCTACCGGCCAAAGTCGAGGCCATCGCCACTTTCCCGCACCCCCGCTCCATCAAGGCGCTGCAGGAGTTCCTCAGGATGGTGAACTTTTATCACCGCTTCGTGCCCCGAGCTGCGCAACTCATGTGGCCCTTGTACACCACCCTCCGCGGCCAGCCGGCAAAGCGCGACGTCGTCTGGTCCACGGACATGGACGCTGCTTTCACCGGCGCGAAATGGGCCCTCGCCAATGCCACGCTGCTGGCCCACCCGGTACCCCATGCTCCCATCGCCATCACCACGGACGCCTCCGATTACGCCGTGGGCGCGGTTCATGAACAACGGGTAAACGGGGCCTGGCAGCCGCTCACTTTCTTCAGCCGGCAACTCCTGCCCAACGAGCTGAAGTACAGCACTTTCGACCTCGGGCTGTACCTGGCCGTCCGCCATTTTCGCCACCTCCTGGAGGGCCGCCCGTTCACGGCCTTTGTCGACCACAAGCCATTGATTTTCGCCATTGCCAAGGTCACAAGCTGTGGTCGGCCCGCCAGCAACGCCACCTCTCCACCGTGTCGGAATACACCACGGACATCCGGCACGTCGCCGGAAAGGACAACGCCGTGGCCGACTGCCTTTCTCGAGCCGGCGCCAACGCCGTCCACCTCGGCGTCGATTTCGCCCTGATGGCGACGGACCAGGCCACCGACGGCACGGTGCAGGCGCTCCGGGTGGCGGACACGGGCCTCCGCTTGGCTGACGTCCCCTTCGCGGACACGGTCCTGCTTTGTGACGTCTCCCAAGGCCGACCTCGCCCCGTTGTGCCGGTCACCTGGCGGCGTCGCATTTTTGCTTCACTCCACGGCCTCTCACACCCGGGCCGGAAGGCGTCCCAGAGGCTGGTGTTGGCACGTTTCGTCTGGCACGGGTTGCGATGGGACGTCCGCGACTGGGCCAACGCCTGCACACCCTGCCAGCGGGCCAAGGTCCACCGTCACACCCAGGCTCCGCTGGCTCCTTTCACCGTGCCCGAGCGACGTTTCGACCGCGTCCACGTGGACCTGGTGGGTCCCCTGCCCCCATCGCAGGGGTTCACCCACCTGCTTACCATGGTGGACAGGACCACCAGGTGGCCGGAGGCCGTGCCCCTCGCCTCCACCACCACCGCCGACGTAGCCCAGGCGTTCATCGCCACCTGGGTCGCGCGTTTCGGCGCACCGGCGGACATCTCGTCGGACCGCGGCCCACAGTTCACGTCCGAACTGTGGGGCGCGGTCACCCGCACGTTGGGCGTTACCCTGCACCGCACCATGGCCTACCACCCCCAGGCCAACGGGTTGTGCGAGCGGTTCCACCGCTCCATGAAGGCCGCCCTCATGGCCGGCCTCCAGGACGACGGCTGGGCCGACCGGCTCCCGTGGGTCCTTTTGGGCCTCCGCACGGCTCCAAAGGAGGACCTCCAGGCGTCCACCGCCGAGCTGGTGTACGGCCAGGCCCTCCGCGTCCTGGGCGAGTTCGTGCCTGACGCCACCAGGCCCTGGTCCGCTGCGCGCCAGCGCACGGACTTCCAGGAGGCCGCCCAACGTTTCGCCCCGGTGCCCACGTCCCGCCACGGCGACCCCTAATCCTACGTCCCCCCAGCACTCCGCACGGTGGAGTACGTCTTTGTGCGCCACGACGCGCACCGGGGGCCGCTCCGGCCACCATACGACGGACCCTTCCGGGTCCTACGACGGGACAACAAGTCCTTCGTCGTCAGCATCGGCGGCCGGGCGGACCGCATTTCGGTGGACCGCCTCAAGCCGGCCCACATGGACGTCGGCCAGCCGCCACGGCCGGCTCTCCCACCGCGGCGCGGCCGCCCCCCGTCCACTGCACCCCCTGCCCGGCCACCCGCCACCACACCGGACCCCCCCCCCCCCCCCCCCCCCGCGACCAGCCAGGGGTCGTTTCGGTCGGGTCATCCGGACCCCCCTCAGGTTGACCTTCCTGGACCAAGTCGATTCTGGGGGGGCGTGTGTAGCGACCCATGGGTCCCCCAAAGCTCGAGACCAGCAACATAATCTCCTTGCCCAAGCCGGTGACGTAACCGGCGGACAAACCGCGGCGCCGAGGTTATAATTGTTTGCACCTGTCGGTCACATGACCACCAAAGCGTGCCTCGCCTGAGAGGTGTGGCTTTGGTTCTGACGTGTGCTTTTTGGCTTGGATTATATGTATGCGAACCCGATAAACGGGTTTTCAGAGTTCCCGAGTTGATTATACAATAAACATCTTCTCGGACGAGTTTGTGTCTTGTCCGTCACTTCGTCCGTCTCAAGCAGGAGCGCTGCTCCTTCAATAAATACAATTCCTACTCACCATTTATTAGGTTTGAACATTTGGAATAATTGTTCACTCATGAAAATTCAGCTTCAAGTTCATAATGAAACTCTCTCCACTTGGGAATCACAATCATTCAGAATCACTCGGGGGGAGGGTTGGGAAATCCGAGGCCATAGAGACAAACTTCTCAGGGAAGATGTGTAATGTCGGTGAGTAAAAGAAGACCACCTCAAGGCAAGCACAAATATGACGAAAATTTCAAGTGATAAAGTGGATTCCAAAACCAGGTCGCATACGAAACATCCCACAAAAAGTGATACTTCGCTGGGTATATCTCCAATTCAGCAGGAACTGCAATTGAGCTCCTGCAGGGCTGTGAGTACTTCCATCCTCCTCTTACTTACCGTCATTTCCATTGTTCCAAGTGATGTCGTTCTCTAGCGATGAAGATCGATCGAGAAATAAAATGCTTTTTCTCCTTCTGAAACCAGGCCAAAGAGTAAAAATTACCCAGAAAAACGATGATTGCTGGTCAAAAATAGTAAAACTGCGCTTCATGATAAAACAGTCACATGATTATTGGAATGGTGTAACCGGAGGCAGGAGACACTGACGTAACTGGCGTAACCGTAACCGTAACCGGTACAATCCTATCATTTTTGAAAATACAGGTACAGTAAGTAACAAGAAAGAGCAATCAGAGATTGCAGACCCTCGCCAGGATGTGTTTTCAGTGGTTTTTAAGGCTTTTGTGTTAAAACAAATGTGGCGGCCGAACCACGTGACCGATGACGTCATCAGTATTTTTTTTTTCTCCACCAATTTATCCCTAGATTATGCTCAATAAATTTCATTTTGATCGGATGATGTTTTGCACTTGTCGAATTATGATGTCATAATGGAGGCACCTATGACATCACCATCAACATATTTTATTCCCCATGGAGAGTTCTTTACAATGAGCCATGTATCAAATTTTTTCTATTCAACGCTTTCGGAGATATAGAGGTGCAAAGTTTTTCATTTTTCCCCAAGATGGCGGCCGCAGCACGTGACCTATGACGCCATAATTATCATTAAAAAATTCTACAAGTGGAGTTGCACCGATGAGGAAAATTTCCTGTCAATCAGACCAACGGTTGCAGAGAAAATCATATTTATTCTGTGCAGACAAACAGACAGACAAACAAACAGACAAACAGACAGACAAAACAGACCTCTCCTCAGGCGAGGGCAACTAGAACGACACTCTTCGACATCACGAAATTCTTCGACATCACGACGTCAACGGATATGCCTCCGCCCATATTATTACGTCATTATAATACTTGTAATGATACCAACTTCTTTCCTGGAAGTCCGAGCAGTGTCCATGTATTTTTACCTCTCCAACCCCTGCCCCCCCCCCCCCCCCCTTCCCATGCCTCCTCCCCCCAAGCCCTCTCCCTCCCACAGATCTCCCGATGTCCCTGTTCGCTATTGTTGTACTTGTGTGCTTCTCCCTCTCTCCCCATCTTGTCTCCCACTCCCTTTGTTATGACTTATGTGTCTGTTTGGTTTTTAGTCATTAATTTTAGCTCTTACACGTGCCTCGATCCTGTATACAAAAAAAAGAAGAAAAAAAAGACCGGGATCGTCAAGTGCTGAAGCGCGTCAAGTGCTCAAGTGCTCAAGTGCTGAACGGGATCGTCAAGTGCTTATCACGTAAAAATCGTCTGTCCTCGGTTCCAACAACACTCACTCAACACTCAACACTCACTCACTCAGTTCCAAACTGCCTCTGGAAGCAACGTCAGCACAACAACTGTTTGTCGTGAGCTTCATGAAATGGGTTTCCATGGCCGAGCAGCCGCACACAAGCCTAAGATCACCATGTGCAATGCCAAGCGTCGGCTGGAGTGGTGTAAGGCTCGCCGACATTGGACTCTGGAGCAGTGGAAATGCGTTCTCTGGAGTGATGAATCACGCCTCACCATCTGGCAGTCCGACGGCTGAATCTGGGTTTGGCGGATGCCAGGAGAACGCTACCTGCCCGAATGCATAATGCCAACTGTAAAGTTTGGTGGAGGAGGAATAATGGTCTGGGGCTGTTTTTCATGGTTCGGGCTCGGCCACTTGGTTCCAGTGAAGGTAAATCTTAATGCTACAGCATACAATGACATTCTAGACGATTGTGTGCTTCAAACTTTGTGGCAACAGTTTTGGGAACGCCCTTTCCTGTTTCAGCATGACAATTCCCCCGTGCACAAACCGAAGTCCATGCAGAAATGGTTTGTCATGATCAGTGTGGAAGAACTTGACTGGCCTGCATAGAGCCCTGACCTCAGCCCCATCGAACACCTTTGGGATTAATTGGAACACCGACTGCGAGCCAGGCCTAATCGCCCAACATCAGTGCCCGACTTCACAAATGCTCTTGTGGCTGAATGGAAGCAAATCCCCACAGCAATGTTCCGACATCTAGTAGAAAGCCTTCCCAGAAGAGTGGAGGCTGTTATAGCAGCAAAGGGCAGAACAACTCCATATTAATGACCATGATTTTGGAATGAGATGTTCGACAAGCACATACGGTTGTGATGTTCGGGTGTCCACATACTTTTGGCCATGTCGTGTATTACAGACTTTGAACTTTGATCTCTTGACCCTAAAATCTAATCAGTTCATCTTTATATCATTCTACATAAGCGTAACAAATTTGGTCAATATCCCATCACTGGTTCACAAGTTATCATGGCAACAGAATTTTTACCTAACATGACCTCTGACGTTTGGCCTTTGACCTCGTGACCCCAACAACTAATCAGTTCATCTTTACCTCATTATACATACCTGCACCAAGTTTGACTAAGTCCCTTCAGCTGTTCTCAAGTTATAGTGGAAACGAAAACCTATCACGGACGGACGGACGGACAACCTGAAAACATAATGCCTCCGGCGACTTCATTGGTGGAGGCATAAACATAGGGGCAATACCCCTGGCGCTCACCTGGTGGAATAAACAGTATATTACACTGACTAAAGGTATTTTAAACCAATGTCAATGGTTGCTAGAAGACAGCGCAGCATATGGAATCATACAAACATAATCATAAGACTTTAAACAAAGAAGAAAATACCTATTTTGAGGGGCAACCCCCCATCCCCCACCCCCGTAGATCCCCAAAGGGTCAGATGTTTTTAATGCCGTGAACAACCTTTGGTACATCACGGGTGGTGACTGTTGTGGTCAAGTTTCATCGAACTCGTGTGTGTAGTTTCTGAGAAATAAGCAAATATCTGTTTTGGGGGGTCAAACCTGGACCCACTTTGACCCCCAATAGACCCCTTTAGACTTGGATTTTCTTAGTACCATGCACAAACTTCAGTACATCATGAGTGATGATGGTTGTGGTCAAGTTTCATCTAAATTGTGTGTGTAGTTTCTGAGGTAAAAGCAAATTCCTATTTTGGGTGGTCAAACCTGGATCCACTTTGACCCCCGGTAAAACCCCTTAGACCCCGATTTTTTTTTTATACCGTGAACAAACTTTAGTCACAACGCAACAAATATCATTTGTGCCAAGTTGGTCACAATCCCATCAGCTGTTTCGGAGAAGAAGTTGCATGTTTTTACGGATTTTTACGGATGGACTGACGGACTGACGGACGGACAACGGGCCAACGCATAAGCTCCCCGGAACTTCGTTCCAAGTGAGCTAAAAATCAGAAGACAGAAACACACCCCCTTTACGAAATGCAACTTTGAATTTTCTATGATTTAGTACCACACTGCCAGGGAATCGTTTGCATTTTTTATTAAAAGCTAATTTGTGTACTTACCAATGAGCAGTATCATAGTGTGTTTTGGATTCTTCACAGAGTATGATGACGGCACAGTTTTTTCATCACTGTTCCATCCACTTTGTGGTTTCATTGCGTTACCCTGACGAGCCCCAATAAGAGCATAACTAGTTGGTAGCTTCGCCTTTCATCTGTTTGGTAACAGCATCAGAGACCCTCCTGAGTTTGCGGTCGTGACGTCATCATGACAATATCATCACAGCGTTTTTCCAAGTTGGAGAACTTTAATAAATCGCATACATCATGTTCCAAAAAGACCTGGGCAATTTTGGTTGTTAATATATTTAGTACCACAAATGATACAATGATAGCCTTTGTTTTATATTGAAGCACGCGGTGCTACGCGCGTGACTTGCGACCAAGGAGGAAGCGGACAACGCGGTAAGTTTATAGTTCTTTATTCCAAAGAGGTCACTGTAGCACTGGCGCGCTCCGGGCTGCGCGCCCGGTGTATATCCTGAGGCCACGCCTACCCCTCGGGTGTGGCCGCCGCCCACTTGGTGCGCGGAATGATGTCACCACACCAGTGGGCTTTCGTGTACGCCCCACGCCCCCCCCCCCCCCCCCCCCAGAATTCCCGCGCACCTGGAGGGCCAGTTTGTGGGGCAAACGGATGACCCGGCCGAAGCGCCCTCTGGTGACCGGCGGCGTCCGGGGTGCAGGGATGCCAGGTGGGATGCCCCCGGCTGTACACGGGATGGGTGCCGGACCGGGGGGCGGCGTGCCTGCGGTGCTGGGTGGTGCCGGGGGTCCGCCCGCAGGGGGGCGGCCCCGACGCGGGGGCCGAGCCACCGGCGGTGGGTGGTCCACGTCGAGGTGGGCCGGCTTGAAGCAGTCTATGGAGACACGGTCAGGAGTGCCGCCGATGTCCAGGGTGAAATGTTTCACCCCGGTCTCCAGCACGTGGAAAGGCCTGTCGTACGGGGGCCGCAGTGGTGTCCGGTGGGCGTCGTGCCGGACGAAGACGTACTCCGCGGTGCGAAGCTCCGGGGCGACGTGTGTAGGAGGGTGCCCGTGGTGCGCCGTCGGCACCGGGGCGAACCTCCGGGTGGTCTCCTGCAGCGCAGAACGCTCCTGCACCACGGACCAAGGTGTCGTGGGGTCGGGGAGGAACTCGCCCGGCACCCGCAGCGGTTGTCCAAAGACCAACTCCGCCGCGGATGCGCGCAGGTCCTCCTTGGGCGCCGTCCGGAGGCCCAGCAGGACCCAGGGGAGCCTGTCGACCCAGCCGCCGTCGCAGAGGGTGGCCCGGAGCGCGGCCTTCAACGAGCGGTGGAATCGCTCGCACAGGCCGTTGGCCTGGGGGTGGTAGGCCGTGGTTCGGTGCAGCTGGACCCCGAGCCCCCGCGCGACCGCGGCCCAGAGCTCTGAGGTGAACTGGGGGCCGCAGTCGGACGAGATGTCCGAGGGGGCGCCGAACCGGGTGACCCAGGTGGCGATGAACGCCTGCGTGACGTCTGCCGCCATCGTCGCCGCCAAAAGCACGGCCTCCGGCCACCGGGTGGTGTGGTCCACCATGGTAAGGACATGGGTGAAACCCCGCGAGGGGGGCAGAGGTCCCACTAGGTCCACGTGAACGTGGTCGAACCGACGTTCCGGCACCGTAAACGGGGCCAAGGGGGCCTGGGTGTGCCGGTGCACCTTCGTGCGCTGGCACGCGAGGCACGTCCTGGTCCAGCCGCGGACGGCCTTCCGGAGGCCATGCCAGACAAACTTGTCGGCGACCAACCTCTGGGAGGCCTTCGTGCCCGGGTGGGACAGGCCGTGGATGGCGTCAAAAACCTGGCACTGCCAGCCCGCGGGCATGATGGGGCGAGGCCGCCCGAGTGAGACGTCGCAAACGAGGGCCATGCCCACGCGTCGAAGGGCACCTCGGTGACGTGGAGGCCCGTGATGGCGGTCCGCAAGGCCTGGACCCCGGGGTCGGCGGCCTGGTCCGCCGCCATCCGGGCATAGTCGATGCCAAGGTGGACTGCGTGGGCGACGGCCCGGGAAAGGCAGTCGGCCACCGGGTTGTCCTTTCCCGCGATGTGTCGGATGTCCGTCGTGTACTCGGACACGGCCGCGAGGTGACGCTGTTGCCGGGCCGACCACGGCTCGGCGACCTTGCCCATCGCGAAAACCAGCGGCTTGTGGTCAACGAAGGCCATGAACGCACGGCCCTCGAGCAGATGGCGGAAGTGCCTGACTGCCAGGTGAAGCCCGAGCAACTCGCGGTCGAAGGTACTGTACCGGCGTTCGGGCGGGCGAAGCTGCCGGCTGAAGGACGCCAGCGGTTGCCAAGCACCACGCACCCATTGCTCATGCACCGCGCCCACCGCATAGTCCGAGGCGTCGGTGGTGAGGCGATCGGTGCATCGGGCGCCGTGTGCGCGAGCATGGTGGCGTTGGCCAAGGCGAGCATCACGCCCGAGAACGCCGCGTCCATCTGCTCGGTCCAGGTAACGTCACCTTTGCCCGGCTTCCCTCGAAGGGCCTCGTGTAAGGGGCGCAGGAGCTGGGCGATGCGGGGCAGGAACCGATGGTAAAAGTTTACCATGCCCAGGAACTCCTGGAGCCCCTTGATCGTGCGGGGGCGCGGAAACCCCTTCACCGCCTCCACCTTGGCCGGTAGGGGGACGTCCCCATGCCTGGTGATGCGGTGCCCCAAAACGTCGATTTCAGCGACACCGAACTGGCACTTGGTGGGGTTCACGATCAGGCCATGCTGGCCCAGACGTTCGAAGAGCGTGCGGAGGTGACGAAGGTGCTCTTCGCTGGACGCGCTGGCGACGAGGATGTCGTCCAGGTAGACGTACAAAAAATCCAAGCCGCGCAAGACGCTGTCCATGAGGCGCTGGAACGCCTGAGCCACATTTTTCAAACCGAAGGGCATCCGAAGAAATTCGAAAAGCCCGAACGGCGTGATGACAGCCGTCTTCGGGATGTCCTCCGGCCTGACAGGGACCTGATGGTAGCCGCGTACGAGGTCCACCTTTGAAAAGAAGGACATCCCCGCCAACCCGGCGGAGAAGTCCTGGATGTGGTGGATGGGGTAGCGGTCGGGGGTGGTGGCATCGTTGAGGCACCGGTAGTCCCCGCACGGTCGCCATCCCCCGCCGGGCTTGGGCACGATGAGGAGCGGGGACGCCCACCCGCTCTCGGAGCGCCGCACGATGCCGAGCCACTCCAGCGTAGCGAACTCCGCTTTAGCTACGGCGAGCTTCGTCGGCTCAAGGTGGCATGCCCGGGCATAGACCGGTGGCCCGGCGATGGGGATGTGGTGTTCCACCCCGTGCTTGACGGTCCCCGCCGAGAAGGTGGGCCGCGTGAGGGCCGGGAAACCCGCGAGGAGGCGGGCGAATTAAACCGCTGCCGGAAGCATACAGATGAACCTGGCCGGAATGGAACCGCTCAGCAAGCCGCTCGGCGAGCCGCTCGGTGAGCCGCTCTGTGAGCTGCTCAACGAGGCGGGCAGCGCACATGCGAGCGAGCTGAACGTCTCGGCCTGGACAAGCCTTCTGTGCTTTACATCGACCAGTAATCCATTAGCACATAAGAAGTCCGCGCCGAGCAGTGCCATGGGCACGTCGGACGTAACGAACGACCAACGGAAAACCTGACCTCCGAACTGCAGGGAGAGACAGCGTTTTCCGTACGTGCGTATAGACGTACCATTGGCCGCAAGCAGCGCAGGACCTCGGCCCGCGGTGTGCTTGTCGGACGTACCGGCAGGAACGACACTCACCTGCACCCCCGTGTCGCACAGGTAACGGCGCCCGGACAAGGTGTCCGTTATGTACAGAAGTCTGTTTGAATTGCCGATGCTCACCGTTGCCACCGAGCGCCGGCTCGCCCGTTTCTCGACCTGCCGAATGAGCACGGCGGGCGACACTGCCGAGCCTCGTGGCCGAACTTGGCGTGGAAGAAACACCAGGCAGGCAGCTGCGGCGTCGGAGGCCGCGGTTTTCTTCGCGGCGGCGGCGGTGGTGGTGGGCGGGGCGTGACGGCGGACACGAGGTGCGGTGCATCGGGGAAAGCCTCGGGAGCCTCGGGAGCGGCAACCGCGCCAAGACTCGCCTGCGTGTCCAAAGCCGCGTAGTATTTGTCGGCCTCAGCAGCGAGCGCACGGGGTTCCGTTAACGCAGAACCAGCCAAAGCGAGGCGGACTCGTGCTGGCAGCTGGCGTCGAAAAAACGCCCAGAATAGAGCGATCGGGGTTTCGTCGCCCATGAGCGCCAGCATATGGTCCATGCGGACCGACGGCCGCGTGTCCCCGATCTCGGCGAGGTCCAAGAGGCGATCGGCCCGTGCGTCCACCGTAAGGCTGAACGTGGCAAGGAGGAGACGCTTGACCGCCTAGTACTTGCCGTCGGCAGGTGGATCCCTTAGGACCGATACGACGCGGGTGGCCGTGCCGGGCCCGAGGGCGGCGACGACGTGGCAGTACACGGTCTCGTCCACCGTGATGCCTCGAAGTCGGAACTGGGCTTCCGCCTGCAGGAACCAAACTTCAGCTTGTGACTCCCAGAATTCGGGGAGCTTGATGGGGACCGCGTTGGTAGCCATTGTTGCGGCGGTTTCGGGTAGTCAGCGACGGCTGACTCGAATGTCGGAGGTCACCAATGAAGCACACGGTGCTACGCGCGTGACTTGCTACCAAGGAGGAAGCGGACAACGCGGTAAGTTTATAGTTCTTTATTCCAAAGAGGTCACTGTAGCACTGGCGCGCTCCGGGCTGCGCGCCCGGTGTATATCCTGAGGCCATGCCTACCGCTCGGGCATGGCCGCTGCCCACTTGGTGCACGGAATGATGTCACCACGCCAGTGGGCTTTCGTGTACGCCACAATATGATACATAAACTCAACGTTTTCTTTATTTTCAGGTCTGCTAGTTTAATGTAAAAGGAAATGGCGACTCCACAGAAAAAGCCCACTACATCGAATTAAAATTTTAAAAATGAAAAGAAAGCTCAGTGCGAAATCATCGAGATGAGATCCAACAAGGAAGGTGAGTTTAATTTCCGCATAATATATGGAAAAAATCATACATTGCGGAGTCGTATCAGAGAAGTGGTAAGAGAGGTTTAAGGAGACTGGAAGATGACAGAAACAGAAAAGTACCTCCCGGTTGACCAAGCACAAGTGCAGCAGGTGTTGAACAAGTGTGTGAATTATTTCAACAAAGTTCCAGAAAATAAATTTGACGTGCATCCAGAGAACTGGGAATTGATCTCTGATCATCAATTTAGATTCAGGCCAGGCCACTCTTCTCTGGACATGCTACTTCTGCTGTCTCAACAATGGATGGAGGTCCTCAACGCCAGACAGGAAACAGGAAATCAGAGCCGTCTCCCTTGACATATCTCGTGTCTTCGATATGGTCTGGAACCCCACCCTGCTCTCCAATCTCTCCTCTTATGGTATCCATGCAAATCTCCATGCTTGGCTCATGGACTTCCTCTCCTGTCGTAGTCAACGTGTGGCTCTAAATGGAATTCTCTCATCTCCTCTTCCTGTCCAGGCTGGCATTCCTCAAGGCAGTGTTCTGGGCCCTGTGATATTTCTGGTCTACATTAATGATCTCTTCGACTCTCTGGGAAATCCTCTCTATCCTTTTGCTGACGACTCCACCCTCTGCTGCTCCATATCTCAACCCTCAGATCGGCAGGAAGCAACCTCTTCTCTCTCTGCAGACCAGGATAAAATCACACACTGGTCAAACAAGTGGAACATGTCTTTCAATCCTGACAAATCTCACACTCTCACTATGTCTCTGCGAAAAGACCATCCAGAAAACCCTCCCATATACTTCATCAATAATCCTCTCAAAGAAGTTCTGTCACTCAAGCTGTTGGATCTCACTATCTGCCATGATCTTTTCTGGAAAAACCACATTTCCAAGCTGGCCTCAAAAGTCAGTCGCCGACTGGGCATCCGACTGGGCATAAAGTCCTTCCTTGGCACTACTGAGCTTCTTAGCACATACAGAGATTTCATCCGCAGCTTGATGGAGTACTGCTCTCCCCTCTGGGCTGGTGCTCCAGCCTCACACCTAGCTGGGCTTCACACTGTAGAAACCAAGGCATTCAGAATAATTGGTATCTCCCGTGATGAAGCTGATTCTGATGGTCTTTCACTCTCTCACCGCAGGCAGGTTGGTGATCTTTCTGTCTTCTACGGACTCGTCTCCGGCCTTGCAACCCCTGCTCTGTCTGTGCTCTGTCCCCAAAGTATTCCTGCAGGAAGCACAAGGTCTGCCAGAAACCCTCTTCTGGTTAAACTGCCAAAATTAAGACTCTCTGCTCACCTTTACTCTTTCATTCCTCTTGTTTCCCGCCTATGGAACAACTCCCACATTCTCTTCAATCCCACTCCTCCCTTTAGGTCTTCAAAACAGCTGTCCACCATAATCTCCTATCTTCCCCCATGCAAAACGTTGATCTTTTCTACCCCCATTAAAACACCCCAAATCCACCTTTTTCAAATTCCCTTTTCTTTCCTGAAAGTCCTTGTGGTGTTCATCTTGTTTATCCCATGTACCCCTCCCCAACCCTCTCCCTTCCATAGATATCCCAATGTCCCTGTTCTCTACTGTTGTTATGCTTTCTTCTCTCACCCCCTCTTGTCTCCTGCTCCCTATTATATGTTCTATGTATTAGTTCTCATATGAGCCTTTATTTAGTATACAAAAAGGTGGTTGGGGTGGCAGCAATCAAAATTTAAACAGCTATCTGTGTACACATCTGGAGTAAGATTGTATGGCCATCTACATACCATTGCAAGAGGATGTTCAAATAACCAAACCATTGCCTCTTCAAGCCTGGTTTGTGTTGGCTTAATGGTTTAGGTGGCTGGCTTGTGATCTCAGGGTCCTCAGTTGAAGCCCCTGTCATGCAGTTGAATTAACATCAGGTGAGTTGAGTCAGCCTGTCATCCTTCCGTGGTCAGCAAAATGAGTACCAGCGTACTGGAAATATTGTGCCATTGGATTATCCTGCGTTGGAGTGGAACTATATATATTGTTACGGTCGCGAGACCAAGAGACGGGAGGAAGATACGAATCCCCACTCCTGACAACAATTTGTTACAGGGTTCAGCCAAAGTACGAGGGGTTCAAATCCCACTCCTGAATACCAATTTGTTACAATCGCGAGACAACCGGGCCGGGGGGGTTCCAAATTCAAGGTGCCGAGCACACGTCAAGGTGCACGCACATGCCGAACCCTCCGTGCGATCGAACCCTCACTTTCCCACACCTTCTGGATGCCGAGTGGTTTTGCACGGTATGGAAAGCGGCCTTACCCCAACAAGATTTATGGACCTGAATCTAGCCAAATGCGGTCCCAGATGATGCTAGGCCAATGGAGAAAAGACATACCAAACAGGTTGGAAGTAAGAACAAAATGTACAACCTTTTATTCAGAAGGCACAGAGAAAGAGACAAAGATTTACCTTAACAAATATTACCTTGTGGCGGACACAAAAGCCCACTGGCGTGGTGACATCATTCCGCGCACCAAGTGGGCGGTGGCCACGCCCGAGGGGTAGGCGTGGCCTCATGATATACACCGGGCGCGCAGCCCGGAGCGCGCCAGTGTTACAGTGAGCTCCTGAAATAAAGACGCTTATAAGTTACCGCTTGTCCGCTTCCTCCTTGCTCGCAAGCAGCGCGCGTAACGCCGCGCTTTACTGGTGACCCCATTGACGTTGGATCTGCCGGAGCGATCCTTCCACACGCGACGCCATTGCCATGGCCAACTTCATCAAACTTCCCGAATTTTGGGAGGCTCAGGCCGAAGTCTGGTTCGTCCAGGCCGAAGCCCAATTTCAGCTTCGGCGCCTCACCGGCGATGACACGCGCTATTGCCACGTCATCGCCTCCCTCGGGCCCGGCACGGCCGCACGAGTTGTGTCCGTCCTTCGCCACCCACCGGACGGCCACAAGTACGAGGCACTCAAGCGGCTACTCCTAGCCACGTTCGGCCTCACGGACGACGCACGGGCCGACCGCCTCCTGGATCTCCCCGAGCTCGGTGACACGCGCCCGTCGGTCCGAATGGACCATATGCTGTCACTGTTGGGCGACGAAGCCCCCGGTTCTCTATTCTGGGCGCTTTTCCGTCGCCAACTTCCAGCGCAGGTTCGCCACGCGTTGGCCGGGACTGGGTTAACGGAACCCCGAGCATTGGCAGCCGAGGCGGACAAGTACTTCGCCGCTTCGGACATGCGGGCGAGAGTCGGCGTGGCCGTCACGGCCCTCGTGGCTGATGCTGCTAATGCTGCTGCTGATGCTGCTGATCCACAGCATCAGCTTATACAGCATACACAGCATGCTGATACGCACCTCGTGACCGCCGCCACGCCCCGCCCACGGCCGCGGCAAAAACCGCCACCGCGGGGAAACCCGCCAACTCCACCGGCCTGGCGGAGCCAGCCGCGCTCCTCCAGCTCCACCACCTGGTGCTGGTTCCACGCCAAGTTCGGCCACGAATCTCGGCAGTGTCATCCACCATGCTCCTTCAACAGGTCGGGAAACGCCTGGGCCGGCGCTCAATAGTGGCGATGAGCGCCGGCCGTTCGAGCAGCCTGCTGTTCATAACGGACACCTTCTCCGGGCGCCGTTACCTGTGCGACACGGGAGCGCAGGTGAGTGTCGTTCCCGCCGGCATGTCAGACAAGCACGCCACGGGTGGGGGCCCCACGCTGCTTGCCGCGAACGGGACGCCCATCCGTACGTACGGAAAACGCTGCCTCTCTCTGCGGTTCGGAGGGCAGGTTTTCCGATGGACGTTCGTCACCGCCGACGTGCCCATGGCACTGCTTGGCGCGGACTTCCTGTGCGCTAATGGGCTCCTGGTCGACGTCAAGCGCAGACGTCTTGTCCAGGCCGAGACGTTCAGCTCGCTCGCTTGTGCGTTGCCCAGCTCAACGAGCGGCTTGCCAAGCGGCTTGCCAAACGGTTCGGTTCCGGCCACGTTGGTCTGTACGCTTCCGGCAGCGGACGCATTCACCCGCCTCCTCGCCGGCTTCCCGGCCCTCACGCGGCCCACCTTCTCGGCGGGGGCCGTCAAGCACGGGGTGGCCCATCACATTCCCACCGTCGGGCCACCGTTCTACGCCGGGGCACGCCGCCTCGAGCCGACGAAGCTGGCGGTGGCAAAAGCGGGTTTCGCGACCCTGGAGCGACTCGGCATCATTCGGCGCTCAGAGAGTGCTTGGGCGTCGCCGCTGCACATCGTGCCGAAGCCCGGCGGGGGATGGCGACCGTGCGGGGACTATCGCCGTCTCAATGACGCCACGACTCCCGACCGCTACCCCGTCCCCCACATTCAGGACTTTTCCGCACGTTTGGCGGGCATGTCCTTCTTCTTGAAGGTGGACCTCATATGCGGCTACCATCAGGTCCCCGTCAGGCCGGAGGACGTCCCGAAGACGGCGGTCATCACGCCATTCGGACTCTTCGAGTTCCTGCGCATGCCCTTCGGTCTGAAGAATGCGGCTCAGGCGTTCCAGCGACTGATGGACAGCGTCCTGTGTGACTTGGATTTTGTCTACGTCTACCTGGACGATATCCTCGTCACCAGCGCGTCCCGCGAAGAGCACCTACGCCACCTCCGCACGCTCTTCAACGCCTGGGCCAGCATGGCCTGATTGTGAACCCCGCAAAGTGCCGGTTCGGCGCCACCATAATCGATTTTCTGGGGCACCGTGTCACCAGGCAAAGAGCCGCCATCCCCCTGCCGGCCAAGGTGGAGGCAGTGAAGGGGTTTACGTGCCCCCGCACGATCAGAGGGCTGCAGGAGTTCCTGGGCATGGTGAACTTTTTCCATCGGTTCCTGCCCCGTATCGCCCAGCTCCTGCGCCCCCTGCACGAAGCTCTCCGAGGTAAGCCGGGCAAAGGCGACGTTACCTGGACCGAGCAGATGGACACGGCGTTCACGGGCGCGAAGCTCGCCTTGGCTAACGCCACCATGCTCGCGCACCCGGCGCCCGATGCACCGATCGCCCTCACCACCGATGCCTCAGACTACGCGGTGGGCGCGGTGCACGAGCAATGGGTGCGTGGAGCTTGGCAACCGCTGGCGTTCTTTAGCCGGCAGCTTCGCCCGCCCGAACGCCGTTACAGTACCTTCGACCGCGAGTTGCTCGGGCATCACTTGGCGGTCAGGCACTTCCGCCATCTGCTCGAGGGCCGTGCGTTCACTGCCTTCGTCGACCACAAGCCGCTGATCTTTGCGATGGGCAAGGTCACCGAGCCGTGGTCGGCCCGGCAGCAGCGTCACCTCTCGGCCGTGTCTGAGTACACGACGGACATCCAGCACGTCGCGGGGAAGGACAACCCGGTGGCGGATTGCCTTTCCCGGGCCGTCGCCCACGCAGTCCACCTCGGCATCGACTATGCCCGGATGGCAGCGGACCAGGCCGCTGACCCCGACATCCAGGCCTTGCGGACCGCCGTCACGGGCCTCCGCGTCACCGAGGTGGCGTTCGACGGCGCGGGCGCAGCCCTCTTGTGCGACTTCTCCCTCGGGCGTCCTCGCCCCATCGTGCCCGCGGGCTGGCAGCGCCAGGTGTTTGACGCCATCCACGGCCTGTCCCACCCGGGCGCGAGGGCCTCCCAAAGGCTGATCGCCGACAAGTTTGTCTGGCATGGCCTCCGGAACGCCGTCCGCGGCTGGGCCAGGACGTGCCTCGCGTGCCAGCGCGCCAAGGTGCACCGGCACACCCAGGCCCCGTTGGCCCCGTCCACGGTGCCGGAACGCCGGTTTGACCACGTCCACGTGGACCTGGTGGGACCTCTGCCCCCCTCGTGGGGTTTCACCTACGTCCTCACCATGGTGGACCGCACCACCCGGTGGCCGGAGGCCGTGCCCTTGGCGTCGACAACGGCGGCCGATGTCGCGCAGGCTTTCATCGCCACCTGGGTCGCCCGGTTCGGCGCCCCCTCAGACATCTCGTCCGACCGCGGCCCCCAGTTCACCTCGGAGTTCTGGGGGGCGGTCACGCAGGGGCTCGGGGTCCGGCTGCACCAAACCACGGCCCAGGCTAACGGCCTGTGTGAGCGATTTCACCGCTCATTGAAGGCCGCGCTCCGGGCCACCCTCCGCGACGGTGGCTGGGTCGACAGGCTCCCCTGGGTCCTGCTGGGCCTCCGGACGGCGCCCAAGGAGGACCTGCGCGCATCCGCGGCGGAGTTGGTCTTCAGGCAACCGCTGCGGGTGCCGGGCGAGTTCCTCCCCGACTCCACGGCACCATGGTCCGTGGCACAGCAGCGCTCCGCTCTGCAAGAGACCGCCCAGAGGTTCGCCCCGGTGCCACCACGGCCTACCACCCCCAGGCTAACGGCCTGTGTGAGCGATTTCACCGCTCATTGAAGGCCGCGCTCCGGGCCACCCTCCGCGACGGTGGCTGGGTCGACAGGCTCCCCTGGGTCCTGCTGGGCCTCCGGACGGCGCCCAAGGAGGACCTGCGTGCATCCGCGGCGGAGTTGGTCTTCAGGCAACCGCTGCGGGTGCCGGGCGAGTTCCTCCCCGACTCCACGGCACCATGGTCCGCGGCACAGCAGCGCTCCGCTCTGCAAGAGACCGCCCAGAGGTTCGCCCCGGTGCCAATGGCATGCCACGGGCACCCACTGACGCACGTCGCCCCGGAGCTTCGCACGGCGGAGTATGTCTTCGTCCGCCACGATGCCCACCGGACACCACTGCGGCCCCCGTACGACGGGCCTTTCCGCGTGCTGGAGACCGGGGCGAAGCACTTCACCCTGGACATCGGCGGTACTCCTGACCGCATTTCGGTAGACCGCCTCAAGCCGGCCCACCTCGACGTGGACCATCCACTGCCAGTGGCCCGACCCCCACGTCGGGGCCGCCCCCCTGCGGGCGGACCCCCGGCACCGCCCAGCCCCGCCGCCACGCCGCCCCCCGGTCCTGCACCCATCCCAGGGGCAGCCAGGGGCATCCCACCTGGCATCCCCGCACCCCGGACGCCGCCGATCGCCAGGGGGCACTTCGGCCGGGTCATTCGTCTGCCCCGCAAACTGGCCCTCCAGGTGCGCGGGAATTCTGGGGGGGCGCGTGTGGCGGACACAAAAGCCCACTGGCGTGGTGACATCATTCCGCGCACCAAGTGGGCGGTGGCCACGCCCGAGGGGTAGGCGTGGCCTCATGATATACACCGGGAGCGCAGCCCGGAGCGCGCCAGTGTTACAGTGAGCTCCTGAAATAAAGACGCTTATAAGTTACCGCTTGTCCGCTTCCTCCTTGCTCGCAAGCAGCGCGCGTAACGCCGCGCTTTAACCTAATATAATAAACCCCACTGGCGCCTTCACTCTCTGACACACACCCTCACACACACTCTGGTTAAGGGCGTACTGATGTACGTGCTGGGATTGCCTCGCAATCGGCCACGTGGTCTGGTGTGCGCAGTTCTGTCCTCATGTGCAGCCTGGACAAAGTAAATTCAGCGCAGGTGGGACGAGTAGAAATTGCCAACGCTTGCAGGTCAGCCAGATGGCGCAAAAGGTCGGCGCAGATGCTTGATGTTGACGAAGACAAAGGCCAAACACGTGTCGTGGAAGAACCGAAATGGCAAGCGAGGTCTCGTCGTGGGCGTGGAGAAAGGACAAGAGAGCTCAGGTGTGTCCGCGATGAAGTCCCGGGTGTAAGAGATTGATAATGCGCTGCGCGTGGACTAATATCAAACTGGTCACGCCCTTCAAAATGTTCCAGAGCCTCCCATTGGCTGAGGCTTGTCGCATCATGGCGACGGGTTCCCAGCTCGCCATTGGTCACGTGGGCCGTGCTTTTGGCAATGCCTCTCTGCACATCTGGTGTTATGGCCACGCCTTAACCAAGAGGGTTTGAAGATCCTGCCTACTCAAAGCATGTTTGGTCTTTTTTTACTATACAATGGGAAGGGCTAATCTTTACATTCAATAAGACATAACTGACTAATGCAGGCTACATGTTGTCGTGCAATTGACTAAAGGGAGTTTGCCTTTAGGGCACAACTGCAACAATATATATATATATATATATATATATATATATATATATATATATATATATATATATATATATATATATATAAATTGTTACGGACACGGCTTAAGATGTTATGATGGGCCGAGCGGAATGGCCGCCGTGTTCGCACAGTTTACCCGATTACCCCCCAACTCACCCGATTCCACTCGAACGTTGGCCAAATCGCGCTACGCTAAATCAATGAAGGAAAGGACACAACGACTGGGATAAATGAAACGACGCAAGGGGTACAGTTCTCAAGACCTCCGGAGGAGGATATAATTAGTGGGGGAGAAAAGGGGTAGATTACAAGGCAATGAGGTAAAGACACAGAAGAGATAGGCACTTAGACACAATCTTATCTATCCCAGACAGACCACAGACAAACGGAACAAGACTGACTTACACAGGGATTGATGGCAGGGAAGGACAGGCAGTCGATAGCACAAGGTGCACCTTGGCTCAGGGGCAGAATCAAACACGGTCCGGTCCAGAGATGCGGGGAGGTATTGCAGCGCTCGGAGGTGGCGTCCTTTCTCCTTCAGCTCTGCGCGCATCTGACGTCACCTCCCTCTTCCTGCGCATGCTCAGCGGGGAGTGACACGCCCTCGGCTCGTTGGCTCCGCCCCAGATGGGATCGGTCCGCCGCTTCTATTGGGTGCGGGGGTTACCGGGCTCCGCCCTTGACGAAGAGCTGACAGCGAGCCCCTACTTGGTAACCCCGTCGAGCACATGGTCGATGGCGGCTCGTTGGAAAGGCTTGGTGCCCTCCCAACACCCCCTACCAACCAAGCCGGAGTGAGGACGCACACTCCCCGTGCCGCCGCCGCTGTTGTTGTTGTTGTTGTTGTACCATGAGGAAGAGCTGCGGGGAGGTATTGGGAGGTCCTAAACTTCCTAACGGTGCCATACAATCACATTCTGGTGCAACGAAGAGTCAGAATTAATGGAAACGAGTCCTTAACTGACATAGACTAAGAATAACTAGCAAGATGTCCTATAGTTGTCTACGTGAGATGCGGTGGACCTGGATGCGACATTTAATGGGGGAAATAGGGGGAGGTCGGGTCTACAGAGTGTTGTTTACAGAAAATGGGACTAGGGAATGGGGGATTGGGGATAGTTGGGAAGTATGGAGGAAATAGGGGAATATTTACAAGCGGGTATGGATGGATGTAAATCTCATATCCGCAACATTGCACCCTTCTCTACCTCGGGGCGTCCCGACCCGATAAATTTTTACCTACTTTAGTGTGGCACTCAGATGTAGTTCCCTCTACTATTAACTCAACCCTGAGTGCGACAGTTTTACAGCTGTTCACAAATGAGTAAATATGTCCCCCTGCGACGTTGCACCCTTCTCCTAACAGAAACACACCCACAGGATAACCGAATCGCGGAAAGCATCCTCAAACTAAACATACAGCCGGTAGGGAGCATCATTTACACAAGACTACACTGATATTTACACTACGATCCAGGACCTGTTCTTTGAGGAACACATGCAGATGTTATGCATAGAGAGAGCACGCATGCCAGCATCGATACACCAACCCACGAGTGCTCTGTGGCCCTACGGCCTTTAATAATGTGCAGAGCACCCCATCCAAGCACCAAAAGCACCACCCCATACACACAGTCAGCACCATCCGGTGCACCAATAAAGTGTTCAATACAAAAAAATGCACAATCAAGTGTCCATGGTCACCGGTGGTGTCGCAGCCGGCCGATGTTCTGCCGCTGGTCTTGCCTTCATGGAGTGCACTTGGCCTTCTGGCCTCTTTAGAAATAAAGAAAGGCGCCAACCGCGTCCATTTCTAAATTGTGGCCGTCAGGGGGGCCAACTATAAGTGGTTCACCTGTATGGAATAGGTGCCACGTTGACCCAAAGGTCCATCAACGGGTGGTGCTTGCCCGCAAAAGAACTGCGGTCCATTGTGGGCGGCCACCAAAATTGCGGTCCATATGTTGTATCGATCCAGGCAGCAAGCAGCGGAAGTACAGGCCCACAACTGCAGAGCCAGCACCTCTCTCTCCTCTCTCTCTGCCCCAAAGCCAGATCCTCGGAGGTGGGAGACAAAAGAAAACAAGTGAGTAAGGTGGTAAGGGCGCAAAAGTGCACGCAATATTAGGTAATGCACACTAGGGGCACATGGGAACCAGGTGAGACAGGTACGTTCCTACCGTACGCCCCCCCCCCCCCCACCAGGTAACCTACATTGCCCCTCCCTTACCCCTTACGGTATCCACAAAACACAACGCTACCCATAAACATCTACTTTACACATCAACAAACGTCCCTACTGTCTTCCCCGTTCCTCCCATAAACCAAATTCGTCTTCTCTCCCTCCTAACCAATCAAATTTGCCATTTCCAACTCTCATCAAAATTTGCCATCACCAATTCATCATCAGTCCCTCCTAAGGAGGGAGAGATGGAATCACCCCAATGTCTTATCCACGTCGTGATGCGTCTCACAAATCCAAACAGCAATTCTCCCTTCCTGCAACACAAAACAAAGAAAACACAGGTGTGGAGTCATCATCATCACCTCAGGTAAGTGGCTGCGTATGGTGCGACAGGTTCATCAATCCTAACTATTTCCTAAATGACTTTAACAACTTTACATTACCCGGGGTCTTTCCCTGCCAATCCATTGGCCAACTTACACTATGGGTTCTAAAAACCAATTCCCATTGACCAAACTGTGGTGCTTCTCAATTTGGGGTCTCACTCCCCCGATTCATCTCCCGGTGCCCTTGCACAATTTCTGGGCTGTGACGTGTAGCTCTCCCAGCAGGTCTACCCACCTGCACACCTCCACCACTGTAGTTGCCACCCGAGCTTACCTGCTCCTCACCCTAACCTAACTAACTGGGGAAGGCCCTCTCGCACTCTCACCCCCTCAGTGCCCTCTCTGGCACGGGCTGCCCGATCCACACCCGGGATCCTCAGGCACCCACTGACACTAACGGCTCCCAGAGCCCACCTGCGGCCTCACCTGGCCGACATCCTCACAGTGATGGAGTGCCCAAACCAACTACACACACTAACAGGCTACACACCCAGCCATTTCCACAACACTAATGCACCCATCCACAATACCATTCTGCAACCGCACCACAAATGCCAATATCCAACCACAATTTACCTATACCCTCTACCTAACACTTACACTACCCGCCCCGGGTACTCGTGAAAGGGGTCCACTCTTCCCCCATCCACACCTTCGCACCATGCACACCACTCCGTACCACTTACTCCAACTCTCTCCACACCACTCATTCCAATACTCCATGTATTCCACACACCTGTACTTGCACACCTGTGCTCTCATACTTGGTGCCGCCTGCACCCTTCTCTCCCCCAAGCGCATTCGCGCTGATCCACTACACTCACTACTCATACACTGCTCCACACACCTGTCCAGTTCTCACAAAGCATCATCTCATCTAACTACTCCCCTCTGAAACTTGCGCTTCCCAGTCGTCCCTTTAAACTATGGCGCTCCCTCGTCATTATCATCCACTAAGCTACTACGTCCCCACTACAGGTATCAGTCACTAACTAATCTTAACGTTACCTAATGTCATCTTCTAGGGCCCTACACACAATATCCTAACCCACCCGGGCTAGTTTTCACTGCCATCAACCCCATAAACTATAGCGCATTTGCCCCACTTTGTGAGGGATGACAGAGTTGCCATCCCACCACATCGGGCATCTCCCACTACCAATTCTGCACATCAAATTTCAACAAATCAAAAATTTGCCAATCACTACCCATCATCTGCCAATCATTACTGCCAATCCTTTGCCAATCATCAAATTTAGTTTTTCTAATTTCGGGTCCAAAACACTAACCTCATCACCCGTCTACTTATTAGATCCTCTCGGTGCGCCAATTCCCTTCTAAAGCTCGGCTTCGTACAGCCGAGCAATGAATGCGGGTTGATCTGTGCCAGCGGCTGGATGCGTCCGGCACTCGGTGCAGGGACGGGGGCTTACCCGGGCCAAGATCCCACGCACCACCCCGGCGTGGAGCCATCCAATGTCCCGATCTCGACCTGCCGGCACGTCTCAACAAAAAGTGGTCGCCATGACGACCCTTCCTATCCGGCTGCCCGCTCCGCCTAGTGGAGCACGGACGCGGCCGTTCAAAGCGATGCCCAGCATGGATCGCGTACGGCGGTTCTTTCGCAACCGCCGTGGTTCGGATCCCCGCTGGTCCTCGCGGCACGCGAAGCTGCCTGACGCGCTCCGAGGGCCCGATTCGGCTATAAGTCATTCTAACCTCTAACCCGGTTACCGTCGATGCCTCACCTGCATGCTCACATGCATACGCTACCCCTTTCTTGCCCATACATCCAGCTGTTCCCATGCTCCTCGTCGTACCTTCTCTAACACACCCAGGTACACTCATTCCACTCACAGCCTTGGCCACACACCTGACCACCGAACACTTTGGCACACATTCGTTGTTCGCACACCTCACCAACACACCTCTTCGTGCCCCTTCCTCGGTCACCTCCTCTGTGACAATCACAGGTGTGCTTTCACTCGCACACCCAACCACGTGCCTCACGACCAACTCAAGTGTGCATTCCCACACACGCTCTACCATTCCAGGTGTGCTTCCTTTCTCACCTGTCACAACCAACTCACGCTCCGTGTGACTCTTACTACTCTCACCTCCACTCTTGACAGCGCACTCACCCTTACTCTCGACAGCACACTCTTTCCTCATGCACCCGTCCGTTACACACCTTTCTCGCGCACACTCTCCCGTTACACCCTCTGTAACACTCACCACAGGTGTACACTCTTCCTTACTTTTGACAGCGCACTCTTTCCCCATGCACCTGTCCGTCACACATCTTTCTCGCACACCCTCTCCCGTTACATCCTCTGTAACACTCACCACAGGCGTGCATTCTCCCTTTACACCCTCCGTAACACTCCTCACTACGCGCTTCCATGTGCTCCCTCGCACACGCGCTACGACCGACTCACTCTCGACAGCACACTCACTGGTCGGCGCGCACTTTTTCCTCACACACCCCAGAGTCGGACTTTCTTGCACACCTCCTTTTTCGCACACCAGACCTGTCGCACACTTCACCAACGGCCTCTCACGAACACCCGGGTCCATCTCGACCCCCAAGCTTCTTAAATCACCTGGCGCATCATACGCACGACCATATTGGTCACCACTTACACCGGGTCCTCTTTCTCTTCGCTTCTCCTCCATCACCTGCGAATCCCTCATCCGGTTAATGAGCACATCATCACAATCCGAACACAGACTTTGGACCAATTCTTTTACCTCCTCTTTTATCTCTTTCTTATCCCCTCTCCGTCGCTTCTTAATTTCGCTCACCCCTTCTTCCACTTCTTCTAATTTCTGCTTCACCTCTTTTATTTCCCGGTGCGTCTCTTCAAGCTCGTCCTCTAAGGCCACCTTGACCGTTTCTATGTGCGTCCTCACCTGCCGGTCCTTCGTCTCCATTACCTCTGTCACCTCGTCCAACCTCGTTGTCAGTCCCTCACGTACCATCTGACATTGCCTCTGTGTCGCTATCAAGTCATTTTTTATGTCGTTTTGTGTCGCTTTTAACCCTCCTAGTACCACAGTGTTCCTTTGAACCTGCTCCGTTCGTCCTTTTTGTCCCTCCGTCAGCTGTTCCACTTCCAGCGTCAACTCCTCTATACCACCTTCCAATTTTACAGTCCCCTTTCTCACCTCCTTCTCCATGCGCTCCTTACAGTGCCTCACCTCCTCGCGCACTCCTCCGACCTCCTCACTCACACCTCTTCTGATCTCTTCTCCCATCACTTGCATCTCCTGCCCAGATGCCACCCTCATCTGCTCCATTTCCTCCCTGTGAGCATCCAATTTAGTTTCTACCCCCATTCTGACCCCCTCTATCTGCTGCCCCATTTTTAAACTTCCCTTTCCGCTTGGTCCCTCATGTCCCTCAATTTGCCTTCCATACTGTTTTCTAACCCCTCTAACCCATTTTTTACTCCCTCTATCTGATTCTCCTGGGCAGCCATTCTATTTTCCACCCCCATTAACCCATGTTTCACCCCTTCTATCCCATTGTCTAACCCCTCTAATTTCTTGTCTAATCCCTCACCGGTACCCCTCGCTTCGTCCCTCATTACCCCCATTTGGCCCTCCAATCGCTCACCCTGAGCATCCATCCGGTTCCCCATTACCCCCAATTGCTCACTCTGCAGTTTGAGGGACGCCTGCATTTGCGCCATAAATTGCTCCATGAGGGCCTGCATTTGGGCCATCCCTCCCACTTGTGCAGCGGGTGCGGCCGCCGTAGCCATGTGCGAGGCGCCATTTTGCGCGCCCGCAACCTCGTGCGCGAGGACGCTATTTTGCGAACCCGCCGCCCTCACTGCTTCGCTCTCCTCATGTCCCTCAATTTGGTCCTGGATCGACCCTGCCTCACTCTCCTCTACCGGAACCCAGCCGTTTTGATCTGCCATAGCGCGACTTTCAAAATTCGGGTTTTTATTTTAAAACAAAACAAATTTCACACTGCTTGTAATTTTGAGCACGTTAAGCGCGCTTCGGGTCCAATCCCACTTCCCGACACCAATTGTTACGGACACGGCTTAAGATGTTATGATGGGCTGAGCGGAATGGCCGCCATGTTCGCACAGTTTACCCGATTACCCCCCAACTCACCCGATTCCACTCGAACGTTGGCCAAATCGCGCTATGCTAAATCAATGAAGGAAAGGACACAACGACTGGGATAAATGAAACGACGCAAGGGGTACAGTTCTCAAGACCTCCGGAGGAGGATATAATTAGTGGGGGAGAAAAGGGGTAGATTACAAGGCAATGAGGTAAAGACACAGAAGAGATAGGCACTTAGACACAATCTTATCTATCCCAGACAGACCACAGACAAACGGAACAAGACTGACTTACACAGGGATTGATGGCAGGGAAGGACAGGCAGTCGATAGCACAAGGTGCACCTTGGCTCAGGGGCAGAATCAAACACGGTCCGGTCCAGAGATGCGGGGAGGTATTGCAGCGCTCGGAGGTGGCGTCCTTTCTCCTTCAGCTCTACGCGCATCTGACGTCACCTCCCTCTTCCTGCGCATGCTCAGCGGGGAGTGACACGCCCTCGGCTCGTTGGCTCCGCCCCAGATGGGATCGGTCCGCCGCTTCTATTGGGTGCGGGGGTTACCGGGCTCCGCCCTTGACGAAGAGCTGACAGCGAGCCCCTACTTGGTAACCCCGTCGAGCACATGGTCGATGGCGGCTCGTTGGAAAGGCTTGGTGCCCTCCCAACACCCCCTACCAACCAAGCCGGAGTGAGGACGCACACTCCCCGCGCCGCCGCCGCTGTTGTTGTTGTTGTTGTTGTACCATGAGGAAGAGCTGCGGGGAGGTATTGGGAGGTCCTAAACTTCCTAACGGTGCCATACAATCACATTCTGGTGCAACGAAGAGTCAGAATTAATGGAAACGAGTCCTTAACTGACATAGACTAAGAATAACTAGCAAGATGTCCTATAGTTGTCTACGTGAGATGCGGTGGACCTGGATGCGACATTTAATGGGGGAAATAGGGGGAGGTCGGGTCTACAGAGTGTTGTTTACAGAAAATGGGACTAGGGAATGGGGGATTGGGGATAGTTGGGAAGTATGGAGGAAATAGGGGAATATTTACAAGCGGATATGGATGGATGTAAATCTCATATCCGCAACAATATATATATATATATATATATATATATATATATATATATATATATATATATATATATATATATATATATATATATATATATATTGTTGCGGTTTTGATTTTGTACAATAAAGGTTAATTTCTCCCTCATAGTTTAGCCACACTTCAACACGTAGCCTCGCGATAGTTCAGTTATTTCTTAGTATGTGTAAGCATAGTCCTTTTCCTGTGTTAGTTTTGCGTTGAGTAAAATAATGAGAGTTAGGTCCTTTCATTGCCTTATGCCGCCTTACGCCGCCTTATGCCACTTTTGGCTTTTGGCGCAAATTAACACGAGGCAGGCCTGGCAAGTCGAGGCAAGACCGAAGGAGGGCGGAGGAGAAGCCAACGGTAAGAGCGAGCCGCCAATCAGGGCTTGAAGGGAGTGGCTGCGGCACTGCGTCACAAGGCGTGGTTAGACCATTCGAGAGAGCGAAGGGGGTTGGCAATATAACCCCGTTGTGCGAAGCCCCACCACAGTTCTGTGGAGAGGTGAGCTTGCAAGTTATGAGAAGGGAGAGGCGCTTGTGAGAGTTGAGCAGTTCTGGTGGGAGAGGCGCTTGTGAGAGTTGAGCAGTTCTGGTGGGAGAGGCGCTTGTGAGAGTTGAGCAGTTCTGGTGGGAGAGCGCTTGTGAGAGTTGAGTTATGGGAGAGGCGCTTGACGAATGACTGAGTTATGAGAAGGGAGAGGCACTTGTTGAACGAGTTCTGAGAGAAGACGCGCATGAACCAAGTTATAAGGCGCTCTTACAAGTTAAACGCTCGGTCGAGCTTGAGGCAGAACCTCTATCGGGGTTACGCTAGTGAGAGCGCGCCGGTAATTAATCGCGCTGTGGGAAACCACCAAGCCTGGCGAGAGACGCGTACATTTCCCTCCCGCCTGCCTGCTCTGCCCCTTTGTTCGAGAGACGCGCTGCAAGGATCCCTCCCACCGCCTGCTTGCCTTCATCGCGGGACGTGCTGTGACCGGGGAGAGCCACGCCGGGCAAAGCCGTTGCTGGACGACCAAGTCGGCGCGTTCAGCGACTGAACATCATCCTCCCTTCATTTCCCCCTGTGAGTGTGATCGGGCCCATGTCTGGAAGAAGTTAAGACTGTATAAGACTGCTCTGTGTCTCTTCGCCTTGTACATAATAGTGTGAATAATTATTAAACCTGTGTTCTTCCTTCCATTCGATCGTCCCCGTCATTTCCATCCATTGACTAAGCGTGGTACGAATAAAACCGCTCTAATCGGGTTCCAATACCAAAGGTAACTGCACAGACCACGTGGTACGCAATCCGCTCGGTGTACTCAAATAACGCGTGGCTCATGCGAGGCTTGATTCCCCGCTTTCGCGGCGGTGCAGGTACTTAGGTACATGCGAACATCGTCCCGGAACTCTACCCTGTGTTTGCCCGGGAGGGGCGATTCAAGTCTCTTGGTTGCGCCGACCCAAGAAGAACAAGGGGCTTAATCTCCCTTGGTAAGGGCAGGAGGGTAGCGTGGAAACCGTATCAATATTTATATTTATATATATATATATATATATATATATATATATATATATATATAATTTTATATATATATATATATATATATTGTTGCGGTTCTGAGAATGTACATATAACATCAATAAAGGTTAATGGTTTGCCCCCATAGTTAGTCCACATGCAACATGTAGGCCACCTTAGAACATTAGTTATGTCATAGTATATGTGAGAATAAGGCCATTTCCAATAGTGATATTTGTGTAAAGAAATAAATAAGCTTAGGTCCCATTCATTTTGCGGCCCACCCTCCAAATCAACCTCGTTGAGCAGCATCCATCCCGCGCCCTGATTCGGCTAATCCACCTCGTTGGCCGGCAGCGTCAGCTGCCAGTTGCTCGCTCAAACTAGTCGGGTGGCCACGAGGTAGGCCTGGAAAAGGGGTGGAGCGCGAGGTCAGGGTGTGGCCACATCAAGCAGCACGTCATGGGTATGAGCCGGTAAGAGCCAACAACCAACCAGGGCTCGATGGGCATGGCTTAATGGGCGTGGTAAGTGCGTGGCTGGAAAATTCCAGAGGGTTCGCTGGGCGGCGCTATATAAACACGCACACAAAGCCCTTCCACAGGACTGTCCAGGACTGGCCAGAAGGAATATATGAGGACTCGTTGGAAGGTTGGATTATTGAGGACTGGCACGATTCGCGCATGAAAGAGGACTTGAGGACTGCCCTTGTGAGAGAACTGTATAAGAGGACTGAAGGAATCGCGCTTGCTAACAAAGGGCTTATGCGACGTGACTGTGCATAAAAAGGACTCGTGAGGAGAAACACATGAAGAAGCGCGTTCAAGCTGCCGATTATTACGTACGCAGTTGAGCCGCGAGTGTAACCGCCAAGCCAGCCTACCTTTCGCCCACATTCCGCCCTGTAATTGTCCGCTCCACGCAAACGACACGAGGAGAGTTCCTGGCCGCAACCGCCTGACCATCTACACCACGGTACGAGTCGAAGACCGGAGTGAGCTGCCTGGACGCCATAATCCCTGACCATCAACCCTGACCATCTACATCCCCATGTGAATGTGTCTGTGTGTGCGGGCCCGTTTGTCCTGGGATATGTTAAGACTGTATAAGCTTCACTGTGTGTACTTCTCCTCCTTCCTGTACAAATCTATATATATATAAAACACAGTTTGTGTGTGTGTGTGTGTGTGTGTGATGTTACCGATAGACTCCTAAACGGAGAGGCTCACGTGCTTGATATTTGGCATAGACATGGCCATTGAGCCTGGGAAGAACATGGCCGACCTAAAAAAAAATATTTCATAATATTTTTTACCATATTTTTACCTCAGCGCATTTCAGCGAGGAATATAATACACAGAATCTGAGCCGGTGGCAGAGCAGCGCGCTGATTCGCTCAGAGCGATCACGTGATGTTCCTTGCCGCCATAAACTCACAGCAAGTAGCATAGATTTTAGCATGATTAGCATTTAGCATGATTTAGCATGATTTAGCAAAGATAGTAGCATGTTTCACACAGATTTTTTTTCAGCGAGGAATATTATACACGGAATCTGAGCCAGTGGCAGAGCAGCGCGCTGATTCGCTCAGAGCAATCACGTGATGTTCCTTGCCACCATAAACTCACAGTTACGCATTCGCACGTAATTCAGAGCGAAAAGCGATTGCGTTTTTTCACATTTCAGCGAGGAACATTGCCATTCACACCACATAGGTTTTTTTTTCTTTCATCTTTAGATCCATATTTTTTTTCAGCGAGGAATATTATACACGGAATCTGAGCCGGTGGCAGAGCAGCGCGCTGATTCGCTCAGAGCGATCACGTGATGTTCCTTGCCGCCATAAACTCACAGCAAGTAGCATAGATTTTAGCATGATTCGCATTTAGCATGATTTAGCATGATTTAGCATAGATAGTAGCATGTTTCACGTCGATTTTTTTTCAGCGAGGAATATTATACACGGAATCTGAGCCGGTGGCAGAGCAGCACGCCGATTCGCTTAGAGCGATCACGTGATGTTCCATCCCCGCCGCCAGACCATTGAACATAAAACACAGTTTGTGTGTGTGTAATGTAATGTTACCTCCCCTCCCCTCCCCCCTCCCCCTCCCCTCCCCCCTCCATCCTCCCCTTCCCCCCCTTCCCCTCCCCCCTCTTCCTCCCCTTCCCCCTCCGCCCTCCCCTCCCCCCTCCATCCTCCCCTTCCCCCCCTTCCCCTCCCCCTCCATTCCCCCTCCACCCTACCCCTCCCTTCCCCCTCCACCCTACCCCCTCCCATTTCCCCTCCCCTTTCCCCCTCCCCTTCCCCCTTCCCCTCCCCCTTCCCCACTTACCCTCCCCCTCCCCTTCTCCCACCTCCCCTCCCCTCCCCCCTCCTCCCCCCTCCCCCTCCCTCTCCTCCCCCTCCCCCTCCGCCTCCCCCTCCCGACCCCTCCCGACCCCGTCCCCCTCCCTCCCCCTCCTCTCCCCTCTCCCCTCTTCCTCCCCCTCCCCTCCCCCTCCTCCTCCCCTTCCCCCACCCTCCCCCCTCCCGTCCCCCTCCCCCTCCCTCCCCTTCCCCCTCCCCCTCCCCCCTCTCCCTCCCCTCCCCCTCCCCTCCCCCCTCTCCCTCCTCCGTCCTCCCCTCCCCCCTCCATCCTCCCCTTCCCCATTCCCCTCCCCCTCTCCCTCCCCTCCCCCCTCCGCCCTCCCCTCCCCCCTCCATCCTCCCCTTCCCCCCCTTCCCCTTCCCCCTCCCTTCCCCCTCCACCCTACCCCCTCCCTTCCCCCTACACTCTACCCCCTCCCCTTTCCCCCTCCCCTTCCCCCCTTACCCTCCCCCTTCCATCCTTACCCTCCCCCTTCCCCCACCTCCCCCTCCCCTCCCCCTCCTCCCCCCTCCCTCCCCTCCCCTCCCCCCTCCGCCCTCCCCTCCCCCCTCCATCCTCCCCTTCCCCCCCTTCCCCTTACCCCTACCTTCCCCCTCCACCCTACCCCCTCCCTTCCCCCTACACTCTACCCCCTCCCCTTTCCCCCTCCCCTTCCCCCCTTACCCTCCCCCTTCCATCCTTACCCTCCCCCTTCCCCTCCCTTCTCCCCTCCCCCTCCCCCTCTTCTCCCCTCCCCCCCTCTCCTCCACTCCCCCCCGTTCCCCTCCCCTCCCGTTCCCCCTCCCCCTCCCCTCCCCCGCCCGGCAATGCCGGGTACTTCTGCTAGTTATTAATAAACCAATCTGTTCTTCCTGTTCTTCCTAATCTGACCGTATCAGTCTTTTCCTCCATTGGGTAAGCGTGGCACGATTCGGAACCGCTCGGATCGAATTTAGTACCTGCTAACGGCCCGGATCATGGCTCGCTATCGCTCGGCGTTTCCATTAAAACCGTGGTTCGAGCGGGGTTATTTCCTTGCTTCCTGGGAGGCATTGGTAATTAGGTATTAGGAATTCGGCCTACGACCCTACCCAACGCTGACCGGAAGGAACGTCATAGCCCCGGATCACATCGGCTAGCAAAAAGACAAGGGGATTAATCCCCCCTTGGTAAGGGGAAAGGCCGACGTTGAGATCCGCAACATTTGGTGTCAGAAGTGGGATTGGACCCGAAGTGCGCCTAACGCACTCAAATTACGAGTGGCCAAAATTTATTATTAAAACCCAAATTTAACATCGTGCCATGGATAACCAAGACGGTCGGATGCCGGTGGGGGTAAATGAGGAGGATGAGGAGGTAGAATCAACCCAGGACCCCCGGGAAGAAGTGGGGGAAATGGAGGATGCAATCGATGAGGGTGAGGGTGCATCAGTAGGGGGTGGCAGGCGAAGAAAATGGCGGCGCCTCGCACATGGTGGCGAGAGCCGAGCCCGCGGTGGCAGCTGGGGCCACTGTGCAAATCGGGTTTGACGTTAGACTATTCCTGACCCAACTGGATGCAAAAATGGACAAATCAAGGGAAGAAATGAAAGAAGGGTTAAATAATTTGGAAAACAGGATGGCCACCCAAGAGAATCAAATGAAAGGAATGAAAGACGGGTTAACGGGGTTGGAAAACAAAATGGGGGGCCAAATGAAGGAAATGGGGGGCCAAATGAAGGAAATGGGTGACCAGATGAAAGACGGGTTGATGGGGTTTGGAAACAGAGTGGGTGGCCAAATAAAAGAGATGGGGAAAGACATAAAGCGCAGGTCGGGCGGGAAGGTCGCATTGGTGTGCGACGAGGTAACGCGAGTTGAGAAACACGTGGAGAGCCGGGTAGAGCAGAGCACAGCCAAGTGGACCGGGGTAGAAATCGCGACACGGGGTATGGAAAAGCCGATGGCCGCCGAATTGTAAAATTTTATTTTATGTGCGCCAGCGGTCGTCGAGCTTAATAAGGAAAAAGAAATTATAGTTGAAATTGGGGACGAAGAGATGGCAAAAGCAGAAATTTAATCGGAGATCGAGATGGAATTTGTGCAAAGTCCGTGTTCGCATCGTGATGTCGTGATGTCTAACCCCAATGAGAATTTGCAGGCGCTACTGTGGAAAAGAGTCCCGAAGGTGAGTAGGGTCGTGTATGGCGCGAAAGTGTTTGGTGCGAAAAGATTTGTCGAGCGCTTGGGATCACGACATCACCCGGGCGCTCGTGGAAGGTCCATGGTGCGAGGTGTGAAAGTGAATGGCGTGCGTGTGCGAACGGCGCCGGAGCGCGAGTATGAAACCGAGAGCGAGGGAGATTGCACAACGGAGTGTATGTGGGAAGAGTGCGACACAGAGTGTGAGTTGGCCAAGGAGAGTGTGTGGGAGTGCACACCAGAGCGCATGATTAGGTGTGCGACAAGAGATTGCACACCCGTGGGTAGGTGCGTGCTGATTGGGTGTGTGCAGGAGTGCACACCCATGGGTGTTACGGAGTACGTAACAGAGGAGTGTGTGGTAATGGAATGTGCGAGCGGCGTGAGTGCGCCTGAGTGGTGTGCACCTGAGTGTGTGAGAGAAGAGTGTGCACAGGAGAGTTCAGAATTAAGGGAGTGTATGGGATGTGTGAGTATGGAAAGGGTCGCGTGGTGTGAGAATGTGGCTCAAGCATCGATGCAGACCGGGGCAGCGTTGAGGGTGTCGTACAGCCGATGCGAGCTGTCGGGGCGTGGTGCGCTTTGTGTGCTGCGGGGGCCGGCGGGGATCATTGCCGCGGCGGTCTCGCAAGGAGCGCCGTGCACGATCCGGGCCGGGCCCCGCCCTGTATGGTCGGTGCTGCGTCGTAGCGGCGACCGGCACGGTTTGAGGGGAGGAAGGCGAGGTCGGACCTTCGCCCCCTGGCGGGTGCGGTGCTCCAACTGGGGTAGGTTGGGTCATCGTGCCAGAGACCGAAAGGCTCCGCGCCGAGATGGCGCCTGGAACCTCGGCCCAAGTATGCCTCCTCCCCAGAATCGGAAATGCCGGACGGACTCAACCAACAGGAGACAGACCACCCGTATGCATTGCTTGGCTTTGCGAAGCCGAGCTGTGAAAATGTATTCCCGCACGACGAGGCTCGCGTATGGTGGACGAATTGCAGTAGTGATGGCGAATGGTAACTTTACCATTCACTTGGGGCAAAGGAGCAGTCGTTTATGGGGTTTGGCAGTGAAAGCTCGCCGAGGGCGGCTAGGATAATGTTAGGGATTAGAGATGACCATAGGAGACATGAGAATTAAGTAGAGACATTGATACAGGTAGAGGGGACGTAGAGAGATTATGTGGATATTAATGACGAGGGAAGTGCTTAGTATAAGGGAAGACGGGGAAAGCACCAGTTTTAGAGGGAAGTAGATAGTTAGATGATGCTGTGTGTGTGTAATTGTGTGTGCCTCCTGGGCTTGGTGAAATGAGGCATTGGTCGAGAATGGTTGTGTGTGTGAGTATGGGAAGGAACTTGGTGAAATGAGGAATTGAGTGAAATTGTTTCGTGGATGAACTTGGTGAAATGAGGCAATGGTCGTGGATGACCGGAGAAAGTGTATGAGTAGTGTATTGGGGCTAAGTGTAAGTGTGTTGAGTGATTGACTTGCATGGGGTGCAAGTGAATAAATGGTGAGAATACTAAGTGGTGTGGAGTAAATGGTGTGTGGAATGAGTGGTGTGGAGTGCATGGTGCGAAGGAGTGGATGGGGGAAGATGGACCCCTTCACGAATACCCGGGGAGGGTAGTTTAAAGTTAGGTAGAGGGAGTAGGTAAATTTGTTGGATAATGACATCTGTGGTGCAGGGAGTATCAAGTTGTTGCTTTGAGGGGTGCATGAGTGAGTGGAATGGCTGGGCGTGTGGGCTTAATTGGTGAGTATGGTGAAATGGGCACTCCGCCCCTGGTGGTCTGTTGGCCAGGTGAGGCCGCAGGTAGGCTCTGGGAGCCAGGTAGAGTTCAGTGTAGAGTTCAGCGGGGCCCGAGGATCCTAAGGGAGGACCCGGGTAGCCCAATGCCAGAGAGGGCATTAGAGGGGTGAGAGAGCCAGGAGGGCCTTCCCCAAGTTAGGGTAGTCGCAGGAGCTAGGCAAGCTCGGGTGGCGACTTCAGTGGCGGAGGTGCGCAGGTAAGTAGGACCTGCTGGTAGAGCCACACGACCCAGCCCCAAAATTGTGCGATGGCACAGTAGTGAAAAAATGGGGGAGTGAGACCCCAAATTTGGAAGAGCACAACAGAATGGTCAATGGGAATTGGTTTTTAGAACCACATAGTGTAAAGAGGCCAATTGGATTGGCAGGGCAAGACCCCGGGTAGTGCAAAATGAGTTAATGTCAATTAGAGGATAGTTCGGATGAAAATCTCTTCGCACCATACACATCAACTCACCGAGGTGACAGGACTCCACACCAGATTTTTGCAAATGTTTGGAGTGCAAGACGCATCATGACGTGGGTGAGACATTGTGTGTAATTCCATCCTTTCCTTCCTGGGAGGGATTAGGAACGAATTTGGACTTAGAGGGGATAGAAGAGACAAAACGTAGAGACGGAATTTGTAAAGTGTAAATACGGGGAGGGGCAAGTGTAGTGTAGGTTGACATGGGGGGTGACGTACGGCTGGGGACGAGTTTTATCCGCTCGCTCTCCCGTGCCCCTCATGTTGCATTACCTTTTGGTGACGTGTACCCTTGCGCCCTTGCCCCGCTGACTCTCTCTGCTTTGTCTTTCCTCCCCACCCATGGACCCATTATCTTTTGTTGAGGGGAGTGTGCAGGTACCCTGAGCTGTGCGGCTGCACTTTTGCACTGCACCCTGCTACCTGTTGCCTGCACCGGTACACCTATGGACCACATGTTCTGTGGCCTGGCACCTTTGCTGGGGCAGGCAATCACGGCAAACATGATCTTGCCCTGCGGACCACTGTGTTAAGTGGCATCAATGCCATGCAGTCAGACCACCTAAGCTGGCCCTGCTGGCCAAAATAAAAACGGACATGGTTTGTGCCTTTTTATTAATTTCCTTTAGTGTGTCAGGAAAGAAGACTGGCCTTCCTCTCTGGCCTTCCCCCCCCAGCTCTCTCTGGGCTCTGTCCCGCAAATATTCTTACAGGTCGCACAAGATCTGCTTGCAACCCTCTTATGGTTAAACTGCCAAAATCAAGACTCTCTGCTCACCTTCACTCCTTCATTCCTCTTTTCTCCCGCCTCTGGAACAAACTCCCTCACTCTCTTCAATCCCACTCCACCCTCCAGGTCTTTAAAACAGCTGTTCACCACCATCTCTTATCTTCCCCCATCCAAAACCTTGATCTTTTCTACCCCCGCTAATTTCACCCCAATTCCAATTTTTTGAAATACCAACTTCTGTCCTGGAAGTCCTTGGTGTCCTTGTGTTTTATACTTCTCCCACCCCCCCCCCCCTTCCCACGCCTCCTCCCCCCAAGCCCTCTCCCTCCCACACATCTCCCTGCTCTTAAATGTTGTGTGCTCTCAAGTGTTTGTGTGCTTCCCCTTCTCTTGTCCTCCGCTCCCTCTTTTTATATATTTTGTTTGTCTGGTTCATTTGTTTGTGAAGTAAATGTCAGCTCTTTCACGAGCCTCGATTCAGTATACAAAAGACTGTAAGTTTTGACGATGGCACACCGAAGACGAAGCAAGAGGACGCCGCAGCCCAGCAGCCAAGCACAAGACATCATCATTGATTTATGAAATGGGTTTTGTGCATTTATTGATGAGTGTGCATTTTGATGATTGTGCATAATTGTGCATTTTTGGTGCATATGGGTGTATGGTGTATTGGTGCAGTGCATTCTGTGTTTCTCTCCTCCAAAATTCTTTTCCCAAAAAAAGAGCAGGTCCTGGGTTCTAGTATTGTAAATAATTAGTAGTCTTGTAAATAACATGCTCCCCACCGGCTTTATGTATAGTTTGCAAATTCTTTCCATAATTCGGTTCATTGTGGGTGTGAGTCTTTTGGTTAGTACACAATGCAGTAGGCGGGACATATCTAGTGTTTAAAACTGTCGCACACAGGGTGTTAGGTTAAATGTAGAGGGTAACCACACCTAAGTGTCACACTAAGTTAAAAAGTAGTCCTGACCCTTGCATCAGAACCGGTCATGCTCACGTGTGTGGGTTCAGCTCGGGGACGAGCCTGGCGAAGGAGGGGTGCAGTGTTGCGGTTCTGAGAATGTACATATAACACCAACAACAACAACAACATGCATTTTAAAGGCCATTTTCCCTACTAGAGCGGGGGTTAGCCAAATGTTGTGTGCTCTGTACATATAACATCAATATATGTACATCAAATGTACATATAACATCAATAAAGGTTAAAGGTTTGCCCCCATAGTTAGTCCACATGCAACACGTAGGCCACCTTAGAAATTTAGTTATGTCATAGTATATGTGAGAATAAGGCCATTTCCAATCGTGATACCTCCGTTGTGTAAAGAAATAAATAAGCTTAGGTCCCATTCATTTTGCGGCCCACCCTCCTAATCGACCTCGTTGCGCAGCATCCATCCCGCGCCCTGATTCGGTTAATCCACCTCGTTGGCCGGCAGCGTTAGCTGCCAGTTGCTCGCTCAAACTAGTCGGGTGGCCACGAGGTAGGCCTGGAAAAGGGGCGAGGTCGGGGTGTGGCCACGTCAAGCAGCACGTCAAGGGCGGAGCCGGTAAGAGCCAACAACCAACCAGGGCTCGATGGGCATGGCTTAAGGGGTGTGGTAAGTGCGTGGCTGGAAAATTCCAGAGGGTTCGCTGGGCGGCGCTATATAAACACGCACACAAAGCCCTTCCACAGGACTTTCCAGGACTGGCCAGAAGGAATATATGAGGACTCGTTGGAAGGTTGGATTATTGAGGACTGGCACGATTCCTGCATGAAAGAGGACTTGAGGACTGCCCTTGTGGGAGAACTGTATAAGAGGACTGAAGGAATCGCGCTTGCTACCAAACGGCTTATGCGATGTGACTGTGCATAAAAAGGACTCGTGAGGAGAAACGCATGAAGAAGCGCGTTCGAGCTGCCGATTATTACGTACGCGGTTGAGCCGCGAGTGTAACCGCCAAGCCAGCCTACCTTTCGCCCGCATTCCACCCTGTAATTTTCCGCTCCGCGCAAACGACATGAGGAGAGTTCCTGGCCGCTACTGCCTGACCATCTACACCACGGTACGAGTCGAGGACCGGAGTGAGCTGCCTGGACGCCATCATCCCTGGACCATCAACCCTGACCATCTACATCCCCGTATGAGTGTCTGTGTGTGCGGGCCCGTTTGTCCTGGGATAAGTTAAGACTGTATAAGCTTCACTGTGTGTACTTCTCCTCCTTCCTGTACAAATTATTAATAAACCAATCTGTTCTTCCTGTTCTTCCTAATCCGACCGTATCCAGTCTTTTCCTCCATTGGGTAAGCGTGGCACAATTCGGAACCGCTCGGATCGAGTTTAGTACCTGTTAACGGCCCGGATCACGGCTCGCTATCGCTCGGCGTTTCCATTAAAACTGTGGTTTGGGCGGGTTATTTCCTTGCTTCCCGGAAGGCGTTGGTAATTAGGTATTAGGAATTCGGCCTATGACCCTACCCAACGCTGACCGGAAGGAACGTCATAGCCCCGGATCACATCGGCTCGCAAAAAGACATGGGGATTAATCCCCCCCTTGATAAGGGGAGAGGCCGACGTTGCGGTTTTAGAACCCACACTTTTGTAAATAAATAACTCTTGTAAATATGACACTAAAGGTTAAAGGTAGCACCCTTAGTTAGGCCACAGCAACACGTAGGCCACCTTAGAAATTCCAGTTATTTCCTTATTATGTGTTAGTTAAGGCTGTGTTTCCAATAGTTGAATCTGCGTTACATCAATCAAATAAGGAGTAGGCCCTTTTGTTCATTTTGCAACCTCTCTCCAAATTCTGTTACACGCCTTGGTTAGCGTTCGCTCAGGCGCCACCATTGACCATGCGGTCGGCTCGAGGAAGAAGGGGGCGGAGCGCCAGGAACTAGGTGTGGCCACGTCAACTCACAATCAAAGGCGTGGCCGGTAAGCCCCCACCAGCCAACCAGGACTGATGTAAGATCACCGACGGGTGTTGCTTGATGAAGCGCGTAGTGATTTTGAAGCGCGATATATAAGCGCGAGCGCAAAGCCTTTGACGGACATCTTTCGGGGACCGCTTGCGCGAAGGACTTCCTTGCGAGGACTGCGTGGAGATGGCTGGTTGTAAAGGACTTGTTGGAGGTGCGCCTATTGTGAGGAACTGCTTTTGATACGGAGCGCACATTGGAAAAGGGGGGACTCACTCGCTGGCGCTGAATGAGAATTGGAGAGAGAGAGGGAGCGTTTAGCACGACCGGCCATCTGTGACATACGCTAAAGGACACGAGCCCTCCCCCCCGCCATATGTAAAGTCCGCTCGCGTTGAACGATATGTGCGAAGCTGCCTGCCGGGTTTTCGCCCACGGAACCGGAGCCTCACCTGGAGTCTGGACCCCATCGCCTGGACCATCTACCTGGACCTTCCACCCTACCAGCTGCAATCCCATGTGAGTGTGTATGTTTGTCCAGGGTTGTAAGTTAAGATTGTGTAGTTAAGCCTGCCCTGTGTCCTTCTCCTTCTTCTTCTTCTTCTTGTACATTCTTTCCTTTCCTCTTCTTTTTGGTTGTAAATAAATCACCTTGTTCTTTCTTGGTTTTTCCCTAATCCGATTGCATCCGTCCTTTCTTTCCATTGAGTACATGTGGCACGATTACCAACCGCTAAGAATCGGGTTAGTCATTGTTCCCCGCCCGAGCCGCGGCGTTAGTGGACACGCCGAGCGAAGCGAGCCGCGACTCTGGCGGGGCTCATTTCCTCACTTCCCGGAAGGCGCTGGTAATTAGGTAATAGGAACAATTTTGGCCTACCACCCTATTCAGCGCTGACCGGAAGTGATCTCATAGCTCCAGGACTCGGGACAGCCAGCTTAAAGGACAAGGGGATTAACCCCCCCCCCCCTTGACAAGGGGAGCGCCGACCCCCGAATCCGTAACAATATATATATATATATATATATATATATATATATATATATATATATATATATATATATATATATATATATATATATATATATATATATATATATATATATATATATATATATATATATATATATATATATATATATATATATATATATATATATATATATAGTTACAGACCGCGGATAAGATGTTGGTTTTGCCGAGCGGAGGCCCCGCGGCCCTAACAGTTATCCCGACTACCCCGATTCCCGAACGTTGGCCGGATCGCGCCACAGATATTCAATATGGAAAAGACAAAAGCGACACGGATGTGAAGAAGAAGAAGAAGACGAAAAGGTTGGCAATGCTACTAAATTTATTCCTATTATATACATGCTCAAAGTAACCAAGGAAGAAGGAAAGATAATAAAATAATTTACAGAAGAATCAGAGACACAGTGCAAATTCCTAGCTTGCTTACAGTCTTAATTAACCCGATGACAGAACAAACAAAACAAACTCACGTACACAAGAAGGATGGAAAGGCAGGAGGTGGATGGCTGGAGGGAAAGGAAGGTCCAAGGATGCTGCAGCACGATCGGCGCGTTTGGCAGCCGCCGTTCCTTCGCGGCCCCGCTCAAAACTGCCGTCCAGGCCCCAAGCTGCGGTTACTGAAGCTGCTGTTGTTGAAGCTGCTGTGTTGCTGCGTGGACGTCACGTGCTTTCTCCAGGACTCGTCTGACTCGTCTGGTCCAACCACTCAACTCAACAACAACGCACGTCTCCCTGTCCAACTCCTCCAGGCTTCATGCTGTTAACTCCTTTTTTTGGTCCAACTTTGGCGAGCAAGGCGACGAATAGCAGGCTTTGTGCTTCCCTGGATATCCTTCGGCAGTACCTTGCGCGCACGCTTTTATAGCGCCTCCGGCGATCAAGCCGCCGGCCTTTAGGACACGCCCATCGGTCAGCTCGCCTCGGCCCTGATTGGTGGGCACAGGCCCTCTGACCCCGAGATGAGCACATGCTTAATGGCGGCTATTGGGGTGAAATCAGCAACCCACCGCTGTAACAAACCTGTGCCCCATGCAGTTGGCAATGGAGGCTTGGAGGGGATGTAATTGGCAATCGAGGCTTGGCAATGAAAGTTTTTGGGAGTGGGAATGGGGAATGAAAGGAATCTACTCTATTTCACTTGGTGCAATGGAGTGTCATCTTAATGGAAGACAAGGCCTTACCCTAATACACATAATAAAGATATAACTATCAACCAGGGGGAAATGTATGATTGGCTGACGTGATTGTTTATGACCTAATTATGGGACGCCCTTTGACCTTGATACATAACTGGAGTAAGGAGGGTCCAGAATAAAGCAATATTTCACCACAATTTACTATACAATACAACACAATAAAAAAAACACAATCCTCATATCCGCAACACTGCACCCTCCTCCTCTTAGGCACGGCCCGGGCCTATAACTTTAACTTAGTGTGACACGTAGGTGTAGTTCCCTCTACTTTTAACCTGACCCTGAGTGCGACAGTCTTAAAACATAAATAAATATGTCCCGCTGCTCCATTGCACCCTACCTAACAGACTCACACCCACAGCTAACCTAATTGCGGAATGGTCTTCAAACTATACACTGACGGTGGGGAGCATTATTTACAATGGCTCTGCTTATATTTACAAAACTAACCCAGGACCTGTGATTGTTCTTTTGGGGGGGAGAGACAGTCTGCTCTGCATCAATGCACCATGAAAGCACCCATAAACGCACCAAAACACCCTCAAGCACCAATCGGTGCACAGTCATCACTGTTCATCAAAATAAAAACAACAACCCCTAACCCTGCAGGTGGTCTCTTGCTCTTCGGCTCCCTCTGCTGGCTATTTGCTTTCTTCCAGATGTTGTCATTTTCTTTTGCTGGCGGCCTATTTGTATTACAACTCGCACAAAACGTGTCCATTTTTATTTTATTTATGGCCCACAGGGCCGACTAGTGTGGTTCACCTGTGGGGCATCGGTGCCCTGTGATCAAGGTCCGCCAGCAAGATCTCGGGCCTTCATGGCTGGTGCCAGCAGAGGGGCCATGCCCCAACCCACGGGGTCCATAAGTGGTGCTCGGCCACAGACATGTGGTCCATAATGTGGTGCATCGAAGCAGACAGCTGGTTCTGGGAGTTCCGGGCGCACAATGGCGGACTCACGCACGCTCCCCTCGGTGCCCAGTGGCGCACAGGTACTCATGTGGGAGACAAAGGGGGGGAAAGACAGATGAGCGAGGGGTAAGGTCACAAGGGTACACATCAATCAAGGCAATGCAAGGCAATGCAAGGCGAAGTGCGTACGGAGAGCGAAGTGAGAAAAGCTCGTCCCTACCGTACGTCACCCCACCCCCCCCCCCCCCTGTCACCTACTCTACCCTTGCCCTTACCCCATATTTACAACATCTACACATTTACAAATTCGTCGCTAATGTCACGTCTTCCCCATATTTCCCCTATTCCAAATTCGTCACCACAATCCCTCTAGCCAAAATTTGCCATCACCCAATTCATCATCAATCCTCATAAGGAGGCAGAGATGGAACATCAGCACAATGTCACACCCACGTCATGATGCGTCTCACAATCCAAACATTTGCATCAAAAATAATTAAAACAACCTGGCATGGTGTGGAGGTACGTCATCCCAGGTGAGTGGATGTAGATGGTTCAAGGAGATTTTCATCCTAACTACTTTCTAAATGACATTAACACACTTTACACTACCCGGGGTCTTTCCCTGCCAAGCCATTGGCCAACTTACTCTATGGGTTTTAAGAACCAAATTCCCATTGACCAAACCATGGTGCTTCATCAATTTGGGGTCTCACTCCCCCGATTCATCTCCCGGTGCCCTTGCACAATTTCCAGGCTGGGTCGTGCAGCTCTCCCAGCAGGTCTACCCACCTGCACACCTCCACCACCATAGTTGCCTCCGAGCTTACCTGCTCCTTACCCTAACCTATCTACCTTGGGAAGGCCCCTCCTGGCTCTGTCACCCCACTCGGTGCCCTCTGGCACTGGGCTACCCGGGTCCGTCCTCCGGATCCTCGGGCCCCATCCACAACAACTACCGGCTCCCAGAGCCCACCTGCGGCCTCACCTGGCCGACATCCTCACAGTGGTGGAGTGCCCAAACCAACTACACACACTAACAGGCTACACGCCCAGCCATTTCCACAACACTAATGCACCCATTCAAATACCATTCTTTCACCCGCACCACAGATGCCAATATCCAACCACAATTTACCTATACCCTTTTTTTTTTTTTTTTTTTTTTCTTTTTTTTGTATACAAGATCGAGGCTCGTGAAAGAGCGAAATCTACCTCTACCCCTCTACCTAACACTTACACTACCCTCCCTGGGTATTCGTGATGGGGGTCCATCCTTCCCCCATTCACACCTTCGCACCATCCACTCCACTCCATAGTTTCCACCATACTCACTCCATGACCATCCATTCCAATACTCCATATATTCCACACTCCATGTATTTCACACAACCATTCTTCATTCAGCTGTCGTTGCACACCTGTGCAATCTTACCTGGTGCCACCTGCACCCTCCTTCCTTCCTGGACCATTTGGTCAGCACAATACTCATCGCCATCACTCACTCAAACACTGCTCCATACACCTGTTCAGTTGCACACCTGTGCAATCACACCTGTTCACCATACACACGGCATCATCTAATCTACCTGGTGCCCTGCTAACTTAGTGCTCCCCGTCTTCCCTTTAAACTAAGCACATACCACGTCATTATCATCCACTCTAATCTACCTGCGTCCCCACTACAGGTATCAGTCACTACCTAACCTTAACGTTACCTAAGGTCATCTTCTCTAGATCCCTATCATTATATCCTAACCCTCCCGGGCTAGTTTTCACTGCCATACACCCCATAAACTATTGCGCATTTGCCCCCCACCTGTGAGGGATGGTGGATTTGCCATCCCATCACATCGGGTATCTTTCACTATAAATTTTGCACATCAAATTCCAAATTCAACAAATCAAAAATTTGCCAATCACTACCAATCTGCCAATCATCACTCTGCCAATCCTTTGCCAATCCTCAAATTTTGTTTTTCTAATTTCGGGGCCAAAACACTATCCTCATCATCACACGTCTACTCACTAGTGCCTCTCGGTGCGCCAATTCATCTCCAGAGCTCGGCTTCGTAAAGCCGAGCAATGAATGCGGGTTGCTTGGTGCCGGCGGCTGGATGCGTCCGACACTCGGTGAAGGGAAGGACGCTTACCCGGGCCGAGATCCCACGCACCATCTCGGCACAGAGCCGTCCAATGGCCCGATCTCGACCTGCCGGAACGCCTCAACAAAAAGGGGTCGCCATGACGACCCTTCCTGCAGGGCCGCCCGCTCCGCTTAGTGGAGCACGGACGCGACCGTTCAAAGCGCGGCCCGGCGTGGATCTCGCACGGCGGTTCTTTCGAAACCGCCGTGGTTCGTATCCCCGCTGGTCCTCGCGGCACGCGAAGCTGCCCGGCGCGCACCGAGGGCCCGATTCGGCTATACATCGCTCGAACCGCTAACCCGGTTACCGTCGATGCTTCACCTGCATGCTCACACGCATACGCTACCCCTTTCACCTTCACCGATCTCGGTGCTCCAACGCCGCCCGGACACCCTGCGTACTTCGTTATTGCACTCGTTCTTTTGCTCACAGACTTGGTCACACACCTGACCACCGCACACCTTTGCACACACTCGTCGTTCGCACACCTCACCAACACACCTCTTCGCGCCCCCTTCTCGGTCACCTCCTCTGTGACAACAACAGGTGTGCTCTCACTTGCACACCCAACCACGTGCCTCACCACCAAATCCAGCGTGCATTCCCATACGCGCTCTACCATTCCAGGTGTGCATCCTTCCATTCCAGGTGTACATCCTCTCTCACCTGCCACAACCAACTTACGCTCCGTGTCACTCTTACTACTTTTACCACCACACTCGGTCGCGCATTCACCCTCTCTCTCCCCAGCGCACTCTTTCCTTATGCCCCCATCCGTTACACACCTTTCTCGCGCACACTCTCCCGTTACACCCTCCGTAACACTCACCACAGGTGTGCACTCTTTCGTTACATCCTCTGTAACACTCCCCACTCCGCGCTTCCATGTGCCCCCTCGCACACGTGCAACAACCAACTCACTCTCGACGGCACACTCACTCCTCGGCGCGCACTTTTTCCTCACACACCCCAGAGTCGGACATTCTCGCACACCTCCTCCTTCGCACACCGTACCTGTCGCACACTTCACCAACGGCCTCTCACAAACACCCGGATCCAAATCAACCCCCAAGCCGACTGAAGCTCCCCTCACATCATATACATTTCCTCGTATATCGCCACTCACCTTGGCACCTCGTCTCCGCACCTCCTTCGCCACCTGCAAACTCTTTATTTGGTTAGCGAGCACACCATCACGATTTGAGCACCGACCTTGTACATATTCCATCACCTCCTCCTGTATTTCTCTCTTAGTTTCCGTCCGTCTCTTCTTAATTTCACTCACCCCTTCTTCCACCTTCTCTAATTTTTGCTTCACCTCTTTTATTTCCCGGTGCGTCTCCTCAATTTCGTCCTCTAAGGCTACCTTGACCGTTTCTATGTGCGTCCTCACCTCCCGGTCCTTCGTCTCCATTACTTCTGTCACCTTGTCCAACCTCGTTGTCAGTCCCTCACGTACCATCTGACATTCCCTCTGTGTCGCTATTAATTCATTTTTAATGTCTTTCTGTGTCGCTTTTAAACCTCCTAGTACCGCAGTGTTCTTTTGTACCTGCTCCACTAACTCCGTCTGTCCCACCGTCAGCTGTTCCACCTCCCTCGTCAGACCCTCTATTCCCCCCTGTAACCTAGCCGTATTATTCCTCACCTCTTTCTCCATACGCTTTTCACCTCGCTTTACCTCCTCGCGTACCCCCGAGACCTCCTCGCTTACACCTCGTCGTATCGCCTCCTTCATCTCCTCCATCTCCTTAGTAGATGCCACCCTCATCTGTCCCAATTCATCCCTCTGAGCATCCAATTTACCTTCTAACCCGATTTTCACCTCCTCTATCTGGTTCCCCATCCATTTGATTTCCCGGGCGGATTGCTCCCCTACTTCCCGCAATTTGTCGTCCATTGTGTTTTCTAACCCCCTTAACCCATGTTTCACCCCTTCTATCCCATTGTCTAACCCCTCAAATTTCTTGTCTAACCCCTTAAAATTATTGTCTAACCCCTCAAATTTACTCTCAAATTTATTGTCTAAACCCTCAAATTTATTTCCCATATTGTTTAACCCGGCTCTTAATTGCTCACTTGTACCCCTCGCTTCGTCCCTCATTCGCTCACCCTGAGCCTCCATCTTATCATTTAGCTTCTCGCGAGTTGAATCAGAAAGAGGTTCATGTCTATCGGCGCCATGGGCTCGGCAGCCGCGGCTACGTGTGCAGCGCAATTTGGTGCTGCTACGGTCACGGGCGCCGCTAAATTTGGTGCCGCCGTAACCACGTGCGCGAGAGCGCCATTTGCGTGCTTGAAACCTCCTCAACCACATTGCCATTTTTCTCCTCCTCCCTTTCCTCCACATACATTTCCCCGAGGTCCTGGGTCGATTCCACCCCGTCTATCTCTCCCACCGGCATCCCGTCGCCTTGACCAGCCATGGCACGATTTCAAAATTCGGGTTTTGTAAAACAAAACAAATTTCGGCAGCTCGTAATTTTGAGCGCGTTAAGCGCGCTTCGGGTCCGACCCCGCTCCCGACACCAATTGTTACGGACCGCGGATAAGATGTTGGTTTTGCCGAGCGGAAGCCCCGCGGCCCTAACAGTTACCCCGACTAACCCTATTCCTGAACGTTGGCCGGATCGCGCCACAGATATTCAATATGGAAAAGACAAAAGCGACATGGATGTGAAGAAGAAGAAGAAGAAGACGAAAAGGTTGGCAATACTACTAAATTTATTCCTATTATACACACGCTCAAAGTAACCAAGGAAGAAGAAAAGATAATAAAATAATTTACAGAAGAATCAGAGACACAGTGCAAATTCCTAGCTTACTTACAGTCTTAATTAACCCAAGGACAGAACAAACAAAGCAAACTCACGTACACAAGAAGGATGGAAAGGCAGGAGGTGGATGGCTGGAGGGAAAGGAAGGTCCAAGGATGCTGCAGCACGATCGGCGCGTTTGGCAGCCGCCGTTCCTTCGCGGCCCCGCTCAAAACTGCCGTCCAGGCCCCAAGCTGCGTTTACTGAAGCTGCTGTTGTTGAAGCTGCTGTGTTGCTGCGTGGACGTTGCGTGCTTTCTCCAGAACTCGTCTGACTCGTCTGGTCCAACCACTCAACTCAACAACAACGCACGTCTCCCTGTCCAACTCCTCCAGGCTTCTTGCTGTTAACTCCTTTTTTTGGTCCAACTTTGGCGAGCAAGGCTACGAATAGCAGGCTTTGTGCTTCCCTGGATATCCTTCGGCAGTACCTTGCGCACGCGCTTTTATAGCGCCTCCGGCGATCAAGCCGCCAGCCTTTAGGACACGCCCATCGGTCAGCTCGCCTTGGCCCTGATTGGTGGGCACAGGCCCTCTGACCCCGAGCTGAGCACATGCTTAATGGCGGCTATTGGGGTGAAATCAGCAACCCACCGCTGTAACAAACCTGTGCCCCGTGCAGTTGGCAATGGAGGCTTGGAGGGGATGTAATTGGCAATCGAGGCTTTGCAATGAAAGTTTTTGGGAGTGGGAATGGGGAATGAAAGGAATCTACTCTATTTCACTTGGTGCAATGGAGTGTCATCTTAATGGAAGACAAGGCCTTACCCTAATACACATAATAAAGATATAACTATCAACCAGGGGGAAATCTATGATTGGCTGACGTGATTGTTTATGACCTAATTATGGGACGCCCTTTGACCTTTATACATAACTGGAGTAAGGAGGGTCCAGAATAAAGCAATATTTCACCACAATTTACTATACAATACAACACAATAAAAAAAACACAATCCTCATATCCGCAACAATATATATATATATATATATATATATATATATATATATATATATATATATATATATATATATATATATATATATATATAATATATATATATATATATATATAGTGGTGTCTGGAAATTGTTAGCCCGTTGGCGGGGGGTGGGGGGGGGGGGGCTGTTTGGGCGTCCTGCGGTATGGAGACCCTCGGCGACCTGTGAGGCTGTGTGACCCTGGTGTGAGACCTCACCGGTGGGAAGCGTAAGGAGCTGTTTGGCTGCCACTGGGCCAAGAGTTAATGGGGGGGGGGGGGGGGGAGGGGTGAAGAAGTCATAAGTCGGGCGACTTGTTTTTGGACTGCGGACACTAGAGCCTGAAGCGCCCCCACCATCTTGCTTGTACGGTACCTCCCCGCTGCCTAGTAGAAACACACATACATGTGTAATGACATCTATGTCATGGTCCTGCCGGGGGGGGTGAAATAAGTGCTTTGTTGATTTTTGAAATGTGTGTGAATGGTTATGGGATTTGTGTGAATGGATGGGGGCAAAATCCACCGAGCCATGTCACTCACCTGTAACACCAGGACAGGGCCCGCGGAAATTTGGGGTACATTGGAATGGCCCTGCAGGTAATGTTGGGTATTGTGGCATCCACCGGGGGACGTGGTCTGTAGGAAGGCGTTGTATAAAGTTTTTTGTTTTTTTTGAATTTTTTCAATTGATGGATACGTTTTGTGGTGAAGGTAGGTTTTTGTGTGCTATGTTGGTTTTCTTCCTGCCCCAGGAGTTAGGAACAAGGACCTCAAGTTTTGTAAATATTTGAAATATAAATTTTTGTTTAATGGGGTAGAACGTTAGATAAGCAGCTACGGTAAGCAGCTAGGTAAGAGTAGCTACGTAGAAGAACAGGTAAGTAGCTACGGCTCGCTTCCCACAGCCCTCCTGATTTCTTTCATTGGCTAATTAAGTGTGAGTCGGTAAGTGTTAAGACTGTGATGGTAGCGCCTGCAATACTGCAATAGGGATACCTTAGTTCAGGTAGAGTGTATAGATTAAAGTGCTCTGACTGTCATGAAGAAGAAGAACCACCTCGATTTACCATAAATGGGGATCCGGTAGACTGTGTGTCGTGGGTAAGCTTGTATCGTCGTCCCCATCACTAGGGGTGTGGCTTGTTAATAAGCGAGGGATTATGGGTAAATTAATCCTCTGTGTGTTGTTGCCTCTGGAATCTATTCCTTTGTTTTTTTTGTTTTGTTTTTTTTTGTATACTGAATCGAGGCTCGTGAAAGAGCTAACATTTACTTCACAAACAAATCAACCAGACAAACAAAATATATAAAAAGAGGGAGCGGAAAACAAGATGGGGAGAGAAGGGGAAGCACACAAACACAACATTTGAGAGCAGGGAGATGTGTGGAAGGGAGAGGGCTTGGGGGGAGGAGGCGTGGGAAGGAGGGGGGGGGGGGGGAGGGAGAAGTATAAAACACAAGGACACCAAGGACTTCCAAGACAGAAGTTGGTATTTCAAAAAAGTGGAATTGGGGTGAAATTAGCGGGGGTAGAAAAGATCAAGGTTTTGGATGGGGGAAGATAAGAGATGGTGGTGAACAGCTGTTTTAAAGACCTGGAGGGTGGAGTGGGATTGAAGAGAGTGAGGGAGTTTGTTCCAGAGGCGGGAGAAAAGAGGAATGAAGGAGTGAAGGTGAGCAGAGAGTTTTGATTTTGGCAGTTTGACCATAAGAGGGTTGCAGGCAGATCTTGTGCGACCTGTAGGAATATTTGGGGGACAGAGCCCAGAGAGAGCTGGGGGGGGGGGGGGCAAGGCCAGAGAGGAGTCGGTAGAATACGGAAAGACCACCATCCTGCCTGCGGTGAGTGAGTGAGAGGCCCTTGGAGTTAGCTTCATCGCGGGAGATTCCAATGATTCTGAATGCTTTGGTTTCAACAGCGTGAAGACAAGCTAGGTGTGAGGCAGGAGCACCAGCCCAGAGGGGAGAGCAGTATTCCATTGAGCTGCGGATGAAAGCCTTGTATGTGGTGAGGAGCTCAGGTGTGCCAAAGAAGGACTTCGCACGACGGAGGATGCCCAGTCGGCGACTGGCTTTGGAGGCCAGATTTGAAATGTGGTTTTCCCAGGAAAGATCATGGCAGATAGTGAGACCCAAAAGCTTGAGTGACAGAACTTCTTGGAGAGGATTATTCAGAAAGTGGATGGGAGGGTTGTCCAGTCGGTCTTTTCGGAGAGACATCGTAAGAGTGTGAGATTTGTCAGGATTGAAAGACATGTTCCACTTGTTTGCCCAGTCTGTGATTTTGTCCAGGTCTGCAGAGAGTGAGGAGGCTGCAGACTGCCGATCTGAGGGATGAAGAATGGAGCGACAGAGAGTAGAGTCATCAGCAAAGAGATACAGAGGATTTTCAAGACAGTCAGAGAGATCATTGATGAAGACCAGAAAAAGCACAGGGCCCAGAACGCTGCCTTGTGGAACTACAGCCTGAACAGGAAGAGGAGATGAGAGAAACCCATTCAGGGCCACACGTTGACTATGACTAGAGAGGAAGTCCGCCAGCCATGCATGGAGATTTCCATGGATACCAAAAGAGGAGAGTTTGGTGAGCAGAGCAGGGTGCCAGACCGTATCGAAGGCACGTGATATGTCAAGGGAGACTGCTCTAATTTCCTGTTTGGCATTGAGGACCTCCATCCATTGTTGAGAAAGCAGAAGCAGCATGTCCAGAGTAGATTGTCCAGGTCTGAAACCAAATTGATGATCAGAGATCAAGCCATTGGAGAAGAGGAAAGATTTCATATCTGAAGCAATGATGGATTCCATGACTTTGCTGATAATTGGGAGAAGGCTGATTGGTCTGTCGTTGCTGGGATCTGTTTTTACACCTTTTTTGTGCAAAGCGGTGATGTTGGCAGATTTCCAAGCAGATGGAAGATGACCTTGTTCCTTTTGACACCGCACTAGACACCGAGCCAGAAATCGCCTATTAAGCACACTAATTAATAAACACCACTGGAAACCATGCATCAAGCACTACCGCTGACAACCCCGACTTGGTGAGCACACAGAACAGACAGGCCGAGAGCCACGCCCCGAAGAGCAGTGATTTGTCCGGGGTTTGACTGACAGAAAGGACTGGTAATAAAGGACTCACTGATTGGTGAAGCAGGACAGATGGCGTCAGAGCCTGGACAATAAAGAAACGTGCCGGCAAACATTTTCTCTCTCTTGCCTGGACTGCTGATCCTGGATCCATAGTGGACGGTTGCGCTTTGCTCTCTTACGCGGGGAGGCTTCATCGCGGGCGGCCATGTTCCGGCATCTTGCTGGTGGTCATGAGGAGGAAAGGCTGCGGTTTTCCAAGCAAGAACGACGAGTGGACAGGCGCTGCCTGCTTGCTGCAGCGCGACGAGGCTAGGAGTGAGCGGACGTGCGGTGAGGCCTAGCCCACACTAATGAGCACATTTTCCCGCCAAGGCCTCAGATGATCTTTGACATTTGTTGATGAGATACACCAGTGATTGGAGATAAGTGCCATAAATAACACATAGTTATTTTCAGTTATTTCTCCCTTTTGTCTGTCTACAAGTCTGTGTGGAGGGTCCCTCAATTTTGGAATTTAGTGTTATCGTGTTTCATTTGGTTACCGGCATTTCTTAATAAAGCCGGCATTTATTTGTACATTTTAAATCCTGCGTCATTTGAGTTGATTTATTGCAGGTTTGAGGACTGCCGGTGGGATCGGGAAGTTACGCTTGGCAGCCTCCTCCCCCCCCCACGCATATTAACTCCACCATTGAACTGAACACGTTGGAGTTTAAAGCTTGTTTGGTCGGCTAGTCACATGACAATATATATATATATATATATATATATATATATATATATATATATATATATATATATATATATATATATATAATATATATATACATATGTAAATTAAATACATATAATTATATATATAGGGGAGCATATGCTGGATCAGCACGTCGCTGTGTCCTTGGACAACTCCTCACCTCAGCACCATCTTGACACACACCACTGTATGTGCTAAGGAATGAGGTGTTTTTTACGGTGGCCGGAGTGCAAATCCTGCCACCAACCTCCTTGAGAGAGGACTTTGAGTGGAAACCTGTCCAGGATTGTGCCCACTTGCCTCGGAAACTACTTGGGCAGCCCTATGCAATTGAAGATTCAAAAGGAGTGGTCTATTCAATCTATTCAATGCAGAATAGAAGACTTTATTGCGAGAAAATGCCCCTTGAGCAAGCCAGAAGAGGAAGATCTACTAAAGACGAAATAGCAAATTTGAGGTGGATCACGGAAAAGCAAGGGCATAGCAAAAGAAGTTGTATCTCCGTTTTATAGATTAGCGCACAGCCTTCTATTGCGTTGTTCAGGAATTAATGTGAATTATGCTAAGACAAATGGTGATGTCTGAGCACCTGATATGTCTGATAAGAATCCCAGGTAACAAAATCTCAAATGGTAAAAAGCATTATGCCCTAGACAGACAAACTGACACTTCCTATGGCCATGAATAAGCTTCCTACACCTCTCTACTGGCAGTTTGGCCCACTTTTCTTGTGCAAACTGCTCCAGTTCTCCCAGGTTTGAAGGGTGCCTTCTCCCAAATGCTGTTTTCAGATCTCCCCACAGGTGTTCAATGGGATTTAATTCTGGACTCATTGCTGGACATTTCAGAACAGTCCAGCATTATGTCTTGAACCATTCCTGGGTGCTTTTTGAAATGTGTTTGGGGTCATTGTCCTGCTGCAAGACCCAAGCCCTTCGACGGAGACACAGCTTTCTGACACTGGGTTGAATATTGCGCTCAAAAATGCCTTGGTAATCTCTTGGTTTCATGATTCCATGCACACATTCAAGGCACCCAGTGCCAGATGCAGCACAGTGACCCCAAAACATCACTGAACCTCCTCCATGTTTGACTGTAAGGTGTTCTTTTCTTTGAAAGCTTTATTTTATTTTCTGTAAACATAGAGATGATGTGCTTTACCAAAAACCTCTAATTTGGTCTCTTCTGTCCACAGGACATTCTCCCAGAAGGATTTTGGCTTGTTCAGGTGTGTTTTGGCAAACTCCAATCGGGCTGTGTCAAAGGGCTTTCTTATGTCTCTTTCTCAGCAGTGGGGTCATCCTAGGTCTCCTACCATAGAACCCACTTTCATTAAGTTGGTGACGGATGGTGCAAGTTGAAACTGTCGTACCTTGTGTCTGAAGGTAAGCTGGAATCTATTTGGCAGTTGATTTAGGTGCTTTCTCCACCATTCGTACAATCCTTCGCTGCAATCTTTGATCAGGTTTTCTCTTGTGGCCATGTCCAAGGAGGTTGGCTACAGTGCCATGGGCCTTAAACTTCCTGATAACATTGCGTACGGTGGACACATGAACATCAAGGTCTTTGGAGATGGACTTGTAGCCTTGAGATTGTCCATGCTAGGCTACAATCTTGATTCTGACCTCCTCAGACAATTCTCTGATTTTCTTTCTTTTCTTCATGCTCATTGCGGTATACACAGTGACACAAAACAGCAGAATGACTCCTTTTCTCTATTCAATCTTGTTGAATGAGTGATTTTTATATTGCAGGCACCTGCAGCTCACCACAGGAGAGTTCAATTCCAAAGTAAAGGAGAATCACCTGCTTGAAATCTAATTATTTCTAACAACTTCTAAAAGGTGCCACGGATATTATCCAGGCCATTTTAGGATTTCTGTGTGGAATAAGCTAAGATTTCGTAATTTTTTCAGATTTTTGGTTTTGTTCCACTGCAAACCAAATAAATACATATGTGGATACCAAAAGATTTTTTAATTTCAACAATTTTTGGAAGAAATGGTGCATCATTTGAAAAAAGTGCAAGGGTGCCAATATTTTTGGCCACAACTGTATATGCAATACATGGTATTCCATATGTTATGTCAAAATCCCGAAACATTGGCAGAGGACTCATCGACACAGTATCTCTATACCATACATCCATTCCGATTCATGCTTTAAATAAAATGTCAGAGCTCCTTGCTCACTTAAATAGATCTACCAGTTTCCTGAACCTTCTATCCTTTGCAATCTTGTCCCTTTCATAAGATGAGGTCCAGAATTATTTACAAACTGCTCACGCGCCCATTCCTCCTGTACAGTGAGCTTAAGGCGCCACCTGTGACCTCTGCACTCTCTGCAGCAAACAATCCATTTTCAAAATCTTGAATTAATTCAGAATGTCCGTTGTGGACCTTCTGCATGTGTGAGGTTATTCCTATTAGTGCCAGCTGACGAGCTCTTGATTGAAATAAATTTCCAATGAGACATGGCAGAGAGATCTGAAGAAATCCTGAAATTTACTTAATGACCGCCTGATTCAATGGCCATCCAAATCATAAAAACGCCCTTCCTGTGTATGTCAAATGCTATGTAATTCCCTCACCAGAGGGAAACAAGTGAGGCAGGAATATAAAACAGTTGTAATCGAGACATGTAATTTGTTTGATCTGCCTCTATACATATAATCGCTGCAAATGTGACCAACATTTTCTATTTTCTGCCTTTTAATGTTATCAAAATTAGAATCAAATGGATATTGAACTTTAATGTCATATTATTGTTATAAAACAATTGCAAACAAGTACACATACATTCAAAGTACACCGCCCCATGCCAAATAATTAAATATGCTGCAGCGCGGCATTGCCGGGGCGCCTCTGGCGCCCGGCAATACCGCAGTACAGCTCATTGAGGCTCCATTGGGAGGGAGAGGTGTACACTAATTGATTGATTAATTGTATAATTAAAATCAATAAAAGATTATCACAAAATATTTTCATAATCAATTGGCTAATCGCATAACTAAACCAGTAAGTGCTTCATCCGAAGATGTATCTTTTAGAAATTTAATTAAAGAAGTCATTTATAAAAAATTAAATAATTAATTGATTACTCAATAAATAATTAATCGATTAATCAATAAATACTTAATAGATGAAATGATTAATCAATAAATCAAAAATATCCTTGATAGCCACATCACTTGGTCACTCATGTCCAAATATTAGCTTCCCAGCTCAAAAGGTGCCTGAGATATTGGCCAAATGAGAAAGAAAATAAATAAATGATTAATAATGAAAATAAATAAATAATAATCATAAAAAAATTAAATTATTAATCAATTTGGTCAGAGAACACATAAACTACCACTATTTCATCAGAATCTGTAACTTTAAAAAAAAAAATTTTTTGTCATTAATCGAATAATTAAATAATTAATCGATTAATTGATTAATTAATAAATCAAAAATATCCTTTGCAGCCAAATCACCTGGTCATTGGCATGTCCAAATATCAGCTTCCTAACTCAAAAGGTGCCTGAGTTAATAATGGTCAGAAGAGAAATGAAATTTAATTAATTAAATAAGTACTTAATTAAACGCTAATAATTAAATAACTCCTCAATTAATTGATTATTCAAAAAACAAAAAAATACCGTATTTGACAAAGGACTTGCTCACTACTGTGCCGAAATTTCAGCTTCCTAGCTCAAAGGATGGCTGAGATATCGCCCGGACAACCAAGAAAACAAACAAACAAGAAACCAGAGTGAAAACTGAGTACTCTCTTTCAGCGTGCGTCACTGCCGAGCCCCCTTTGGTGCCCGGCAATGACGATTTGCAATGCCTGGAGATGGCATAGGAAAGGAGCGGTGTACAACTAAAACGGCATTCAGCAGAATGCATACAGTGCCTTCAGAAAGTATTTACACCCTTTGACCTTTTTTACATTTTGTTGTGTTACAGCCTGAATTGAAAATGGATTACCTTGTGATTTTTTCATCACTGATCTACATATTGTCATGTCCCCATGGTTAAGACCCTTGGGTGATGGATGGCCGACTGAGCTTTAACTCCGAGGCATCTAAGCCGAATCACTGGCGGTGTTATTTCTTTAGCACATGCTGGCGGTGGAGGGTAGCAAGGGCTTACCTGGACGGAGTTCACTGGGCGTCCTCGAACCCACCATGGATAAACAAGACAAAACACAAGGGATTGAAAATGCAACAAATAATGAATTTAATGAAAATAATGCCAGGATAACATAAATAAAAGGTAAGGTAAAAATATAATTCCTAATTGTGGCACCCCCTACTCAGACACAATTACATGACACAGGGAGAAATAAACGAAATAAAGAAAAGGTTGTGTGAGTTGGCCGATACTCAGTTTTGAGTTCAATGAAGACACTTGGGATGGTTGAATGGCTCTGGTCGGTCGGCAAAATGACCGCGCGTCGGCACGAACGAGATTGTGCCGAGTCACCAAGCGAGCACAACGAACCGCGAAGCGGCGGCAAAACGTCCCCCTCTCTCAGCCTTCGATCGTTCCATGCTCAACAAAGCTCCGATACTTCTCAGGTGCACATGGCACAAAGCACCCCCATCCTTTTTCCCAGCCAGAAGAAGCGAGAGAGAGAATCAAAGCGTGACCACTCCAAGCGCAGCCGCCTCCATCGAGGGCACAGGAGGAGAGAGAGAGAGATACATCCGCCTTCCATGAACCCACGACAGAGAGAGAGCAAAATGGAGGTCGCTTCGCCTTTTTCCTATAGCAATAGAATGTTCGATGATGACATCACACTCTAACCAATCGTGCAGCACCGTCACATCGCTCCATCGTTCCTCAACCACACAACCTTCGGGGCGTGGCCTCACGGCCATTCTTGATGCCCATCAAGAAGATTCGGCTGGACGGGGTAGTAGTGTCTGGGTCCCATCGGCGATTATGTTGTTTGTAATTACATGCCAAGTGCATGGCAGGCTGAGTAAATGTTTTTTAAGAACAAAGCGAAAAATCACAGAGGTATTTACACACTGGGAATTTATCCTCATGCCCTATCTAATTAGCATAGCTCCACCCCTCACATGGAGACACATAAACGCTTACACGGACATCAGGCCCTAACTTAGATACATTGAGGTGGCTTCACGGTATATGGAGCACGCTCAACCAACACAATTCTACCTTGACTAAGGTATGTCATTAGCCTCATTACCTACCCCCACATACATAACAATATAATAACCCATAATGTCAAAGTGGAATTGTTTGTTTTTAGGATTTGTTACAAAATAATTAATATATCGTTTTTGGCCCTACCACTCAATGGTGAAGACGCACTTTAAAATGTTCTCTGATCTGGATCCGGATTCTAAAAATTGAATCAATTCTTCCTTGTCACACACCTGACCTGTCCACCAAGTTTCAGCCTAATCCATCCACAAGTTGTTGTTGCAATACTGTATACCGTTTTTTGCCCTCTCTCCCAATGGTGAAGAATCACTTTTAAAAAATTTCGATCCAGACCCACGGATCTTCACCAAAATCTAGTCATTTTGCCAATGTCACATACCTAACCTGGTCATAAAATTTCGTCCAAATCCATTCACAACTTCCTTTCACAACTTCTTGAGATAATCCTGTTCACAAACAGACAAACAAGAAAGACACTTGTAAAATCCATCCGCCACAAAAAGGTTGCCATTGAGACATCATATTGTCCATTTAATTAAGATTAATATTGACGATCTTAATCAAAGCTCGGATCAATCGGATTAAAATTGATTCTTTTTCAGATGAAAATTGATGATTTTTGAAGTTTGACCTTGAGTTCACCTTTGACCTCAAAATAGTTGGTTTCCCAATTCACTCACTGAATATGCAAATGCTGTTCAACTTTCAAGTCAATCAGATGAAAAATGACGATTTTAGAAATTTCACTTCAAGATGACCTTTGACCTCAAAATCAATAGGCTTCTCAGTTGTGACTACCTATTCAACTTGGTAAAGTTTCATGACGATCGGTTTAGAATTGTGACCTGTAGGCGAGTGACAAATAGACAGACAAACAGACAGAAAGTCGACCGACCAATATAATTGGTCTTCACAAAACTTCAATTTTGCAAGTAACAAACAGACAGACGGACAGGGAATGACTTTGGACCAAATGCTGCAGAAACCAGGAAAATGATCAAACACCATGAGCTAAAAATAGGGGCAATACCCCTGGCCACTCACCTGGTCGAATAAAGCAATATACTACACTGACTAAAGGTATTTTAAACAGTATTGTGGTATTTTAAACCAATTGCAATGGTTGCTAGGAGACAGGGCAGCATGTACAATCAAACTATCGTAATTACAAGACTTAAAACTAAAAAAGAATTACCTATTTTGGGGAGCAACAATACTCCCACTCGTAGATCCCCTTAGATCTCGATTTTTCTAATACCGTGAACAAACTTTGGTACATCATGGGTAATGAAGGTTGTGATCAAGTTTCATCAAAATTGTGTGTAGTTTTGGCGAAGAGAGCAAATACCTATTTTAGGGGGTCAAACCCCCCAACAGACCTCCCTAAACCCCCATTTTTTAGGACGTGAACAAACTTTGGTACATCAAGGCCAATGAAGGTTGTGATGAAATACCATCAAAATTGTGTGTGTAGTTTTGGATAAGAGAGCGAATACCTATTTTGGGAGGGGGGAGGGGCGGGTGTCAAACCTGGACCCACTTTGACCCCCCATAGACCCACATAGACCCAGATATTGTTAATGCCTTGAACAAACTTGAGTTGCAACATACCAAATATAATTGTACACCGCACTTTTCCTATGCCATCTCCAGACGCTGCATAACGTCATTGCCGGGCACCGAAGGGGGGCTCGGCAATGACGCACGCTGAAAGGGAGTACTCAGTTTTCACTCCGGTTGTTTGTTGTACACCGCTCCTTTCCTATGCCATCTCCAGGCATTGCAAATCGTCATTGCCGGGCACCAAAGGGGGCTCGGCAGTGACGCACGCTGAAAGAGAGTACTCAGTTTTCACTCTGGTTTCTTGTTTGTTTTCTTGTTTGTTTTCTTTCTTGTTTGTTTGTCCGGACGATATCTCAGCCATCCTTTGAGCTAGGAAGCTGAAATTTCGGCACAAGAGTGAGCACGTCCTTTCTCAAAAACGGTATTTTTTTTTTGATTAATCAATAAATTGAGGAGTTATTTAATTATTAGCGATTAATTAAGTACTTATTTAATTAATCAAATTTCCTTTCTCTTCTGACCATTAACTCAGGCACCTTTTGAGTTAGGAAGCTGATATTTGGACATGCCAATGACCAGGTGATTTGGCTGCAAAGGATATTTTAGATTTATTAATTAATCAATTAATCGAGTAATTATTTAATTATTCGATTAATGAGAAAAAAATTTTTTTTTTTTAGTTACAGATTCTGATGAAATAGTGGTAGTTTATGTGTTCTCTGACCAAATTGATTAAGAATTTAATTTTTTTATGATTATTATTTATTTATTTTCATTATTAATCATTTCTTTATTTTCTTTCTCATTTGGCCAATATCTCAGGCACCTTTTGAGCTGGGAAGCTAATATTTGGACATGAGCGACCAAGTGATGTGGCTATCAAGGATATTTTTGATTTATTGATTAATCATTTCATCTATTAATTATTTATTGATTAATCGATTAATTATTTATTGAGTAATCAATTAATTATTTAATTTTTTATAAATGACTTATTTAATAAAATTTCTAAAAGATACATCTTCGGATGAAGCACTAGTGGTTTAGTTATGCGATTAGCCAATTTATTATGAAAATATTTTGTGATAATCTTTTATTGATTTTAATTATACAATTAATCAATCAATTAGTGCACACCTCTCCCTCCCAATGCAGCCTCAATGAGCTGCACTGCGGTATTGCCGGGCGCCGGAGGCGCCCTGGCAATGCCGCGCTGCAGCATATTTAATTATTTGGCATGGGGCGGTGTACTTTGAATGTATGTGTGCTTGTTTTCTTGATTTCTTGTTTGTTTGTTTGTTTGTCCAGGCAATATCTCAGCCATCCTTTGAGCTAGGAAGCTGAAATTTGGGCACAATAGTGGGTAAGTACTTTGTCAAAAACGGTATTTTTTTTTTTTGATTAAACAATTAATTGATTAGTTACTTAATTATTATCGATTAATTAAGTACTTATACATTTCCTTTCTTTTCTGACCATTATCTCAGGCACTTTTTGAGTTACGAAGCTGATATTTGGACATGACAATGACCAAGTGATTTGGCTGTAAAGGCTGTTTTGATTTATTGATTAATCAATTAATCAATTAATTATTTAATTATTCGATTAATGAATCATTAATTTTCTTTTAAGTTACAGATTCAGATGAAATGGTGGTGGTTTATGTATTCTATTAGCCAATTGATGAACTTTTTTTAAATTTATGATTATTATTTATTTATTTTCATTATTAATCATTTATTTATTTTCTTTCTCATCTGGGCAATATCTCAGACATGTTTTGAGCTAGGAAGCTGATATTTGGACATGACAATAACCAAGTGATTTGGCTGTAAAGGTTATTTTTGATTTATTGATGAATCAATTAATTGATTAATTATTAAATAATTTGATTAATGACTTAATTCATTTTTTTAAGTTACAGGTTCAGATGAAACGGTGATGGTTTAAATATTATAATAGGCAATTGATTAATTATTTAATTATTTTATGATTATTATTTATTTATTTTCATTATTAATCATTTATTTGTTTTCATTCTCATCTGGGCAATATCTCAGGCACCTTTAGAGCTAGGAAGCTGATATTTGGACACGACATTGACCAAGTGATGTGACTCTAAACGAAATTTTTAATTTATTGATTAATCAATTAATCGATTAATTATTTATTTATTTATCCATTAATTATTCCATTTTTTCGATTAATGGGTTCTTTAATTAATTTTCAAAAAGTCACAGCTTCGGATGAAACACTGCTGGTTTAGGTATGCTATTAGCCAATTGATTAAGAAAATATTTTATGATTACTATTTATTGATTTTAATTATGCAATTAATCAATCAATTTATTGTCCACCTCTCCCTCCCAATACAGTCTCTGTGAGCTGCGTGGCCGTATTGCCGGGCACGAAAGCTGCGCTGGAGGATATTTATTTATTTGGCATGGGGGTGGTGTACTTTGAATGTATCTGAACGTGTTTTAGCCAAGTTTTGTCACAATCCCATCAGCAGTTTTGGAGAAATTGCAAGTGTTGACAGATTTACGGACGGACGGATGGACGCCGCACCATCCGATACGCTCCCTGGAACTACGTTCCAGGTGAGCTAAAAATGAGGTCGAGGTCTTGGAAATTGAAGAAGTTGAAATTGTACCAGTGGTAGTGGGAGCAACAGGGATGATCAAGAAAACCTTTGCTGAGTATTTAAAAATCATTCAGGGGAATATCACTACAAACGAGGTACAAGTGGAGGCTGTCAGAGGGTCAGTGAGGATTCGAAAAAGAGCCCTTGGAATGAAGGTATGAGAATGAAGTTTCACAATCTGGTTCATGAATAATGATCCTGTACCGAAAAATGGAGGAAAACTTGCCATCCTCACCAGAAAAAAAACATAACCTCCATCCACCATCAGTAGCGGAGGTAATAAGGACACAAGAGAAAGGGAACTATGACAAAGCGGAGGGGAGGGAGGAGAAGCGGGAAGAGGAAGAGAGGGGTAAAGGTATCTTTCCACACCTGAAGTCTCAACTCACACGTGTCCCGTCCACCAGCATTCGTTGGTGAACGTTAATTAAAGATCCCACGGTATAGACCGATCCGACGGAGGGTTCAATGGGCGGGCGCCCTCTATAGACGCCGCCATAGCTGGGGGGCGCCCGCTTCATTCGGCTTCTAGTCCATGGGCTGGACCCCAGATTATAGCCAATCGGTACCAACCAGAGGTACCAGATAAAAATATACTTTTATTAAAGCTTATTATCTGTCCTTTTCAAGTAACTTTGCTGGACCACTATAGCTTGTAGCTTTTTTTGGCAAATTGCTGTCAAACAGACATACTGTGAATCAAGATTTGAAAGCAACCGCTTGGAGATGTGCGCTTGATAACACACTCTAATATCTCAAATAGGACACAAAACATAACTTTACAAGTCACAAATTCATGTATTTATTACACAATTAAGCATCATAAATCCACGTAAACAAGAAAATCCACAGTTTCACATGTCAAACAGAAAGCTGACTTGTAAACATCGTACCTGTACATGTACATGATCATCTACATTAAAAATCTTAATTGTTTGAGTGGCCAAGTTACACTTGTCCATGTATGTTCACAAGGCATTCGAATATACTTGTACAGTGTGTATGTTTGATCTTTAGTCAACATCCTCATCATCATCAAGATCTTCAGCATCACTGATATTCTGGTCTGAATCATCTTCATCAGCATCCATCATGTTGGTGCAGTCTTGAAGTTTGCACTCAATTGTGCACTTTAGTCTATTAGACAGACACTGGCAGTTTGGTAGCTGTCAAACACGCCGGCATGTACAGGATATGAATTCCATGATGACCTGAGGTGCAGGAGAGCCAGTCATCCACAGAACATCAAGTGTGCCATCCTCTCTTGCAGTCCCATCCATGGTTGTCCTGGGGATCTGGTACATCTGGATCTGCTACCAGGCTACGTTGCCATATGGCACTTTGATAGTTGGCTCTCAAGGCATGTTGGTGAAGGCAGTCTTCACAGGGTGGTGTTTAAAAAAAAAAGTTTTTATCTTTTTATAGCGATGTTTTTATGCTTAGCAGTTTTGACTTCTGCCATTTGTGCCTCGTCAGGCTGAAGTGGTGCGATTGCTGGAGGACTTCTTCTGTCGCCACAGTTGTAATTGGGTGACACAAAGGGTTTAGGAGGAATAGAGCGTCTTCTGTCCTTCTGCATTGCTTCTCTGTTTGTGGGGAGATGGGCTGTTAATACTTGCGGTTGTACAACAATCCCATTAACTCGATGTGATGTCCCTCCTCCACTGAGGGTTTCCTCCTGCCTGTCGATGTTGTCGTATGCTAACACAGTAGGAACCCCAGGATAGATATTTGATGGCAGCACAACATCATTTTCTGGTTGTGTTTGCAATTTCTGCAGACACAAAGCTGTGTCTATTTCCAACAATGTAGAATATGATATCCCATGACCTAGACGGTTCAGAATCTTTATGATCTCGACATTACCAGTCAGTGATTTTACAGTCCAAGGCAATAAATATATGCTTTGATGTCTTTACTTTGCCTGAAGTTGTTCTATATATGAGATCTTGAGCAAATGACCACACCAATCTCTGGACACGAGTTGTGCTACTTGAGCTCTTTGTTTCACCAGTTAACAATTTTGTTAGAAACGCTTTGAGTGATGATGGGATGTCCACATACAGACTTAGCATTTAATATGGAATGTTTTTTTTTTTCTTGACTTGGGTTTAATTTCTGAACTCGGTATATCAATCTGGTGAGTTTCTTTTACGCTTCGGTGATTTCTTTGTTAAAAGAACCATGTCACTGATTGTCTGTCGCAGCAAGAAGTCAATAACAGGATTATATCACAGGTGGCGTGACAAAATGTACGGACAGGTACATTTGACGATTGGCTTCACAATCGGGTATATAAGGGTTGTTGCGTTCTGTATTAGTGGAAAACAACTGCTGCACGTCTACAAAAGTTATTGCTGCTTCCCCTGGAGATGGTCCGTCAACTCGACAATGCTGTTTGTCATTTAGTGGTGGCTTTACGAAATTCCGGCATGAAACAGCGTGCTATTGCTTGGCAGGACGGCATCACTCAAGGTCAGGTGTCAAATATCCTGAAACGAAATGCTCAGAGGGGTGTTCCTACTCCAATACCGAGGCCAGGACGTCCCCGCAGAACCACAAGGAGGGATGATCGCCAGCTGCACCGGTTAGTCCGCAATGGCCATACCAAGTCAGCTAATCGGCTTTGGGCTGCGTGGCAGCAACTGACAAATGTGCCTGTATCCAGAAGGCTAGTCAACCAACGACTGGTTCAAGCAGGCTATCGTGCCAGGCGTCCCCTGAGAAAGCCACGTCTGACCAGACAACACCGCCAGCGCCGATTGCAGTGGGCCAGAGAGCACAGTCAATGGCAGCCAGGACACTGGAATCACGTGATCTTCAGTGACGAGTCTAGATTTCTGGTCTATCGTCAAGATGGCCGCGTCCGAGTGCACAGACAAGTGCATGAAGCCTACAACGAAGATTGTGTAGTGCCAAGAGTCCAAGCTGGAGGTGGTGGGGTGAACGTTTGGGCTGCTTTTCATGCAGGGGGCAAAACTGACCTGGTTGTTCTGAATGGAAACCTGAACCAGTTCAAGTACAGGGCCATTCTGGAAGAAACATTGCTTCCATTTGCTCGTGCAACCTTTCGAGGAAACTTTGTCTTCCAAGATGACAATGCACGGCCTCATCGTGCTCGCATGATCCAACACTTTCTTGCTGTCCGTGGTGTAGAGTATATGGAGTGGCCTGCCATGTCCCCGGATATGAATCTGATGGAGAACTTGTGGGCAGAATTAACGCATCAAATCGACCACTTGGACCAGCAGGCTGCCTCTGTGCGTGAATTGCAGCAGGCTATTGTAACTGCATGGCAAGTGATTCCTGTCCAAATCTTGGCAAAACTTGTGAACAGCATGCCTCAACGTGTATGTGCTCTCCTGAATGCTCGTGGGGGTTACACGAAGTACTGAACTGTAATTTTACTGTCCGTAATCCCAGTCGTAATTAAACTTTTGTTTTTGTTAAAAAAATTTTTGCCTAATGTGCAAAATAAAGAGATACTTCTGGAAAACGCACAGAAGTTTAACACAGTACTGTCTGTGAATTGAGTTTGATATCAGTTTACATCACTTTCAAGGATCAATTTATTTGCTTTAAAATGTCAAATGTGGTTTTTGTTTCTTTTAAAGGTCACATTAACAAAATCTAGAATAATTTCAACATAATTCCAATGAACTTTTGGTTCTAAGTCATCTTGAAAAGTAAGTTCACCCCCACAAAAAAAATATTCCATATTAAATGCCAAGTCTGTATTTGTCATCTAGTTCATTTGGGCAAGGTGGCCAAGGCTGTTCATTTTTGGCTTCCTTTATTTCATTCCGCAAATGTAAAGCTGCTTTAGAGAGCCATGCCTCAATTTCCTGATCATGCTTTGAGTACATGTCAAGTTTCTCCTTCACTAGGGCATTGCCCGTACGTGGGTGCCCGTTCCTTGCCAAAAAAAAAAAAAAACGCTACCCGTACGCTCTACCCCGCCCGTACGCCCGTAAACAAAAAAAACAACGCTCTTCGCTTCCGCCCTTCGCTCTGACTGAATTGGGAGAAATAATGCGCATAAGAAATCGAATTACGTACCGTAATGGCGGTCAGCTCGTAACGCGCTCAGCTCCGCTCGTCTCACATCGGCCACGCCTACGCAACAAAGCGTTCTGTGATTGGCTGCCGGAAGTGAAGTCGTCACTGTCCGGAAGTTCGCAAATCGCAGTTACGATGAATCGTTTTAATTTAATCGCAGTTTGAATTCGTTTTAAAACATAGTTTAACGGCAACATAGTTTTCCAACGTGAAATAAATGAATACGCTGTCAAATGTGCCGTCCGAGGCAGAGTCTGATCGCCACGTTCGGCACACGTGATAGCTCGCTGCTCTCTGATTGGTTGAAGCGTTTTTTGGACATAGCTCGGTAAGTACTTGTCCGATTAATTACAAACCTTGAAAAGGCACATCCTCGGGTCCCCAGCAATATACCTGGCAAGTTTCAAGTATATCGGACCCGTGGTTGTCGAGAAACAGCGGTCACAGACACACAGACACACAGACACACAGACACACAGACACACAGACACACAGACACACAGAGATTGCTGGAATTATAGATAGACTAGGGCATTGCCCGTACGTGGGTGCCCGTTCCTTGCCAAAAAAAAAAAAAAACGCTACCCGTACGCTCTACCCCGCCCGTACGCCCGTAAACAAAAAAAACAACGCTCTTCGCTTCCGCCCTTCGCTCTGACTGAATTGGGAGAAATAATGCGCATAAGAAATCGAATTACGTACCGTAATGGCGGTCAGCTCGTAACGCGCTCAGCTCCGCTCGTCTCACATCGGCCACGCCTACGCAACAAAGCGTTCTGTGATTGGATGCCGGAAAGCGTGCTGCCGGACAGTCTTCACTGTCCGGAAGTTCGCAAATCGCAGTTACGATGAATCGTTTTAATTTAATCGCAGTTTGAATTCGTTTTAAAACATAGTTTAACGGCAACATAGTTTTCCAACGTGAAATAAATGAATACGCTGTCAAATGTGCCGTCCGAGGCAGAGTCTGATCGCCACGTTCGGCACACGTGATAGCTCGCTGCTCTCTGATTGGTTGAATCGTTTTTTGGACATAGCTCGGTAAGTAATTGTCCGATTAATATGAAACCTTGAAAAGGCACATCCTCGGGTCCCCAGCAATATACCTGGCAAGTTTAAAGTATATCGGACCCGTGGTTGTCGAGAAACAGCGGTCACAGACACACAGACACACAGACACACAGACACACAGACACACAGACACACAGACACACAGACACACAGACATTACTGGAATTATAGATAGATGATCATATGTTCTTCTGCTAATTTTTCGAAGGGGGCTCGGAAGGGGGCTCGGCATGGCGTAGCATAGGGTACGCGATTGCAAACAAAATAGGTTTGGTGCAGGTGGAAGTGGAAACCGTGTACCCCCAGGTGCCAGGTGCCTTCAGGGCGCCCGGCGATATCGCCGAAAACGGGGTTTGTATCGTGTGCCTCCAGGTGCCAGGTGTCCACGACCGCTCCACACGTATAGAGAAACACTTGAGAACGATTATCACGGAAACTTTTCATGTACGATCGCGATGATAGTTGTGCTGGTGCAGCCAGCTGGATCGGGACGCCTCCCAGTAATGGCGGACGCAAGAGCGCCGCCTATCGGCGAGGGGGCCCGATCGTCCTTATCGGATCGGTCTATACTTAGGGAAGAGTAGGCGAGCTATCGCCGGCACCATTAACAAATGACTAATTCCTGCCCTAACCAGCTGGGAGTGCTGCATCATCGGCCTCAACCAATGAGGATTCCTTCCCCACAGCCTTGCGCTGCACACGAAAACATTGAGTCGAAAGGAAGAATAAGAATGGGTATAGTGTTGAAGAAGAAGTAGAAGATGGACTTTAGTTGAAGAAGAAGATCATGATTTCTATTTTATAAATTTTTTCTCACTCCCGTTGTTATCGAAACCCGCATAATTATAGATAGTTAAGCTTAATTAATGCCATGAGACATGAGTGTAAGGATGTCGATAGCTAAAGTCTTCCTGAGCCATGTACTTTGTGTCTTCGATGATTGTAAACAGTAAAGTATTCATTAACATCCTGTGGAGACGTTATATTATAGAGATCGATGTGCAATAATTTTTTAAAATTTTTTTTTTACAGCATCCGCTTCATATGCATATTATCCAGTTAATGGACATCAATGTTTTACTTTTGAATTCTCATTGTTTTTATTAATATTATGAAATTATTTTTAAACGATTTATATCATTACAGAATATTCCTTTAGAGCTTTAGAGAATGAGGTGAAAACGTCGATCCCCTTCAATTAAAGTATCCATCCAAGATTTCATAGTCGATTGAGACTCGCTATCCTTTTTCAACGAATACCGATAATAATGATTAATCTCATCCGATGAGCAGCAGTGCTGACGTGTAAACCATCATCGAGGGGTTCTACTCTAGCGGGTTTCCAATGCGTGTGAGTACGTGGACGGAAGTGACGTCAGATCGCCGGCTCATCGCCATTAGTGCGGTCGTGGTGCGTCGACGGCTCAAGCGGCGTGAGCTCCTTCGCTTCCACGAGCTCTCCGGTCTGTCATCCCGTGGTTTCCTTCGGGCAGAGCTCTCACGAGGCGCCGACACCGTCAACCCGGCGTCATGGGGAGTAAGTTTATACCGTCGGTCGGAAAGCTTGGGCCTACTTTCAGTCAGAGGCGCTCGAATTTCGACTCGTAGGTGGATTGGGCTCTGGTTCAAAGCTTTTACCTTTAGTATCTCGACTGTGGAACGAGTGTTTGTGATTCTTGTAACCTTGTATCTTCTTTTTCTTCTTTTTAACAGTCAAATTTCTAGAAGTGATCAAGCCTTTCTGTGCCATACTGCCCGAGGTACAGAAACCGGAAAGAAAGGTACAGCTCGTTACACCTTCAGTCCTTCATCTACCTAGATGCTTTAAACGTTGGTAACAATGGCTTGACCAGGTTGAGATTCAAATCCCATGTACCATAGTGGGTTTGCCCATTGTCTACTGTACTGATGTCTATGGCCTAGCTCCTCCATCATGATTTGGATTACTGGCGACAAATGATACACAACCTGCGTTGTTACCTGTGCTGTCTGCCTGTAGATTCAGTTCAGGGAAAAGGTGCTATGGACGGCGATAACCCTCTTCATCTTCCTCGTTTGTTGTCAGGTATGTCCTATCCTGTATCCAGGTCTAAACTCTTATATCGAGTCTTAGTAAAAGTTTTCCCGTTCACTAGGAGCTTATTACTGTGTATATTCGGGTGTACCACCTGTGGTGTGTATGTGGATAGCATGTCTGGGATAATTGACATATGGACGGGGAAGGACAGCTGGATTTTGTCCCATCAGGATTCAGGACTGCTGTTTGTTCTTTTAGTTAAATATTTAGCAATTTGCTCGTTTGATGCACAGTTGACAGTTGTAGTTTATTGCCTTGGTACCTCCGCCACCAAAGGCGGATGGAGGTTATGTTTTCACCCCTGTCTGTCTGTCCGTTTGTTAACAAAATATCTCAAAAGTTGTGGATGGATTCGGACCAAATTTGGCAGAGATGTAGCATATGTTATAAAGACGTAATGATTCGAGCTTGGTGAAGATCCGGATTCGGATCTGGCTACTAGAATTTTAAAGTGATTCTTCACCATTAGGAGATGAACCCTGGTGTTGGCTTAGCGGTTAGGGTGCCGGCTTGGGATCCTAGGATCCTGGATTCGAATCCCGGTCGATCGCTGAATTAACGCCAGGGGGGGTTGACCCAGCCTGTCATCCTTCCGAGGTCGGCAAATTGAGTACCAGCTCACTGGTAATTCCCTGTGTGTCGCAAGAGGCGACTAACAGGTTTGGCGGCAGGAAGGGCACCCGGCCATAAACCATTGCTTCAAAAAAGGGGACCACGGTGCCCAAAAAAAGGCCAACCCCTGCTCTGCGGGGAAAAATTACCTCTAAAAGGTGGTTCTTCACCATTAGGAAATAGGGCCAAAAACGATATATAGCAGGATATCTCAAAAAGTTGCGGACAGATTTGGACGAAACTTGGTGGACCGGTTGGGTGTCTGACGAGGACGATCCGATTCAATTTTGGTGAAGATCTGAATATGGATTTGGATATGAGAATTATTTAATTTTTTTAAGTGATTCTTCACCATTGGGAGATGGGGCCAAAAACGATACATAGCAGGATATCTCAAAAAGTTATGGATGGATTTGGACGAAACTTGCTGGACAGGTTGTGTGGGTGACGAGGAAGAATCGATTCGATTTTGATGAAGATCCGGATCCGGATCCAGCTAGTAGAATTTTTTAAAGTTACTCTTCACCATTGAGTGATATGGCCAACCAGGTGGAGGTACGCTCTCCACTGAGTGCCATTCTATTTTAATGTTGTGATTTGTGTTATTACTGCTTTGTTCTGTTATCAACAGTTATAGTTGGTGTGTTGATTCTGTACTACGAGGGTTAGATAATAACAACAACAACAACAACAACCCAGTGGATAGGGGGGGGGGGGCGTGCATTGCCCTGGTAAGGTTTTGGACTGTCAAAGTCCCGTGGTTTCAGGTTGGGGAGAGGGCACCAATTATTTCGATGTAAATGTGTAATGTATAGCGCCGCCTGGTGGGAGGGGTATTTTGATTCTCTGCGTGAAAACTATAGGTATCACAGACACTTTTGGAATTATCATACGATACCAGAACCCGACTCGGTTGCACAATGGTTCACTCCGTGTCCGGGAGGTCGGTGGATCAAACCCCGGCCGAGTCGTACCGAGGACTTTAAAAATGGCACGTCCTGCTTCCCTGCTTGATTCTCAGCATTTAAATGGACAAACAACGCTGGGAAGGCAATGGCGAACCACCGCGTATAAACCTTGCCAAGAAACTGCTCCGGTAGTGCCAACGCTCTGTAAAGAATACGGTATATATAATTAAAACAAAAAAACATTGTTTGTGCTTATTATTTTTTGCTTGTATGTACATTGCATTCAGAAAGTATTCAGACCCCTTCACTTTTTTCACATTTTGTTATGTTGCACCCTTATGCTGAAATCGTTTAAATTCATTTTTCCCCTTATCAATCTACACTCAATACCCCATAAATACAAAGAGAAAACAGGATTTTAGAAAGTTTTGCAAATTTATTACAAAGAAAAAACTGATATCACATTTACATAAGTATTCAGACCCTTTGCTATGACACTTCAAATTTAGCTCAGGTGCCTCCCATTTCTCTTGATCATCTTTGACATGTTTCTACACCTGGATTGGAGTTCACCTGTAGTAAATTCAATTGATTGGACATGATTTGGAAAGGCACACACCTGTCTATATGAGGTCTCACAGCTGACGATGCATATCAGAGCAAAAACCAAGCCATGAATGATGGCAAAGGAACTGGCTGCAGAGCTCAGAGACAGGATTGTGTCGAGGCACAGATCTGGGGAAGCCTACAAAAAAATTCTGCTGCATTGAAGGTTCCCAAGAGCACAGTGGCCTCCATAATTCTTAAATGGAAGAAGTTTGGAACAACCAGGACGCTTCCTAGAGATGGCCGCCCGGACAAACAGCAATCGGGGGAGAAGGGCCTTGGTAAGAGAGGTGACCAAGAACCCGATGGTCACTCTGGCTGAGCTCCAGAGATCCTGTGTGGAGATTGCAGAAACTTCCAGAAGGACAACCATCACTGCAACACTCCACAAAGCTGGGCTTCATGGCAGAGTGGCCAGACAGAAGCCAAACAGTTCAATCTTGGTTTCATTGGACCACAGAATCTTGTTTCTCACAGCCCTAGAGTCCTTTAGGTGCTTTTTTTGCAAACTCCAAGCGGGCTTTCATGTGTCTTTCACTGGGGAGAGGCTTCTGTCTGGTCACTCTGCCATAAAGCCCAGATCGGTGGAGTGTTGCAGTGATGGTTGTCCTTCTGGAAGTTTCTCCCATCTCCACACAGGATCTCTGGAGCTCAGCCAGAGTGACCAACGGGTTCTTGGTCACCTCTATTACCAAGGCCCTTCTCCCCCGATTGCTCAGTATGGTCGGGCGGCCAGCTCTAGGAAGAGTCCTGGTTGTTCCAAACTTCTTCCGTTTAAGAATTATGGAGGCCACCATACTCTTGGGAACCTTCAATGCAGCAGAGATTATTTTTTTTTGTAGGCTTCCCAAGATCTGTGCCTCGACACAATCCTGTCTCTGAGCTCTGCAGGCAGTTCCTTCGACCTCATGGCTTGGTTTTTGCTCTGATATGCATTGTCAGCTGTGAGACCTCATATAGACAGGTGTGTGCCTTTCCAAATCATGTCCAATCAATTGAATTTACTACAGGTGGACTCCAATCAAGGTGTAGAAACATCTCAAAGATGATCAAGAGAAATGGGGGTGAGGGTGGGGGTGGGGAGGGGGGAGGGGGTGAACCTGAGCGAAATTAGCAACGGGTTTTTTGCCCCCCCCCCCCCCCCCCTTCCAAAGCCCTCTCCCTCTCACAGATCTCTCGATGTCTCCACGTCTCTCGGTCCCTGCTCTCAAATGTTGTGTTTGTCCTTCCCCCTCTCTCCCCATCTTGTCTACTGCTCCCGATGTTATATGTTTTATGTGTCGGTTTGTCTTTCTGTGTGATTAATGTTCGATCTTTCACGAGCCTCGATCTTGTATACAAAAAAAGAAAGAAAAAAAAAAAGGGTCTGAATACTTATGTAAATGTGATATTTCAGTTTTTTCTTTTTAATAAATTTGCAAAACTTTCTAAAATCCTGTTTTCTCTTTGTATTTACTAGGGCATTGCCCGTACTATATCTATATCTAAAATTATATCCCCCCCTCTATTTACATGAAATGGTTTGGTCCAAAGCGAACGGCTTGCGAGTACGGTGACAATCCCCCCCCTCTATTTACATGCAATGGTTTGGTCCAAAGCGAACGGCTTCCGGAGTTTGGTAAAGAAATCGCCATCGCGTGCACAAACGCGCAGGAAAGCGAATGAATCGCAAATTCGGTTTTATTAGTTTTAAAACATAGTTTAACGCCAACATAGTTTGCAAACGTGAAATAAATGAATACGCTCTCAAATGTGCCATCCGAGGCAGAGTGTGTCCTCCACGTTCGGCACACGCGATCGTTCGCTGCTCTCTGATTGGTTGAATCGTTTTTTGGACATAGCTCGGTAAGTAATTGTCCGATTAATATGAAACCTTGAAAAGGCACATCCTCGGGTCCCCAGCAATATACCTGGCAAGTTAAAAGTATATCGGACCCGTGGTTGTCGAGAAACAGCGGTCACAGACAAACAGACGTACAAACGTACAGACGTACAGAGATTACTGGAATTATAGATAGACTAGGGCATTGCCCGTACGTGGGTGCCCGTTCCGTGGCCAAAAAAAAAAAAAAACGCTACCCGTACGCTCTACCCCGCCCGTACGCCCGTAAACAAAAAAAGCAACGCTCTTCGCTTCCGCCCTTCGCTCTGACTGAATTGGGAGAAATAATGCGCATAAGAAATCGAATTACGTACCGTAATGGCGGTCAGCTCGTAACGCGCTCAGCTCCGCTCGTCTCACATCGGCCACGCCTACGCAACAGAGCGTTCTGTGATTGGCTGCCGGAAGATAAGTCGTCACTGTCCGGAAGTTCGCAAATCGCAGTTAGGATGAATCGTTTTAATTTAATCGCAGTTTGAATTCGTTTTAAAACATAGTTTAACGGCAACATAGTTTTCCAACGTGAAATAAATGAATACGCTGTCAAATGTGCCGTCCGAGGCAGAGTCTGATCGCCACGTTCGGCACACGTGATAGCTCGCTGCTCTCTGATTGGTTGAAGCGTTTTTTGGACATAGCTCGGTAAGTAATTGTCCGATTAATATGAAACCTTGAAAAGGCACATCCTCGGGTCCCCAGCAATATACCTGGCAAGTTTAAAGTATATCGGACCCGTGGTTGTCGAGAAACAGCGGTCACAGACACACAGACACACAGACACACAGACACACAGACACACAGACACACAGACACACAGAGATTGCTGGAATTATAGATAGATGCACAGAAGCATTTTAAAGCAAACTCCCAGAAGTGGGAAGTGCCTTGTCAAACTTTATATCAAGAGATGATGAATATCGTGAAGATCAACTTGCAAAAATGAATCAAAAATAAATCATAGACCACAGGATTCAGGGTGGGGCAAGGACACCAGTTTTTTCTATGTAAATGTGTATTGTACATCGCCTCCTGGTGGAAGCCGGTATCAAAAGTCGTAACTAGAACGGCACTCGGTAGAGAGCACACCGGCGCCTGGTTGGCCATATCACTCAATGGTGAAGAATCACTTAAAAACTTCTACTAGCTGGATCCGGATCCGTATCTTCACCAAAATTGAATCGATTCTTCCTTGTCACACACGCAACCTGTCCAACAAGTTTCGTCCAAATCTATCCACAACTTTTTGAGATATCCTGCTATGTATCGTTTTTGGCCCTATCTTCCAATGGTGAAGAATCACTTTAAAAATTCTAGTAGCCGGATCCGAATCCTGATCTTCACCAAAATCTAATCATCTCGTCCGAATCCGTCTACAACTTTTTGAGATATTTTGTTCACAAACAAACATACGGACAGACAGGGGTGAAAACATAACCTCCATCCACCTTTGGTGGCGGAGGTAATAAAATTCGCTGTATATATCATAGAAGTGAGGTAATTAACATGTCAATAATGACATTCTCTTTGTCAGTTCTTGTAAATCATGCAACACATCTCCCAACATCCTTGTTCTGCTTGTGCGATATGTGCAATCTCTGCCATGAGTTTTGGATTCAGCAGGATGGTTTGGAGGGGACGCATCACAAATTACACCATCTCTCGACTTAAAAACCTGGGTGTCCCAGCTGTTAGCATTATTTGTTGGATGTTAAAGATCTCACAGCGAGCGTCTTTCACAAAGAGTAGGCAACTTGTCGTGGGTACCTTGAATTCTTTCCAGATTCCTACACAAATTGGCTCCGGTCGAATGTCACGCCTGTCCAGCTGGTTCGTAAAAGCGTTCGGCCACAACCTTTTCAATGGCAGACCCAATGAGATGAGGGAATCATTGTGGCCATTGACGTAGGCAAAAGTCTTCCAAGAGCTTCCGATATAAACCGTGGAAAGGAAAATGCAAACTCCTAAATGAGCCTTCCCTGTGAGAAACATTTGTATGCAATTTATGGAAAAATTGTTGCACTTATAATGTCTTCTTTATGCGGTATTGATGGCAAATGTTTTTATTTGAAACACTTTTTTTTTTCCAGATTCCATTGTTTGGAATAATGTCGTCAGATTCTGCAGATCCTTTTTACTGGATGCGGGTCATCATGGCCTCCAACAGGGGTATGACACTCATTTATTTTATTTGCACTTTGTTCGGTAGTAATTGATAGCCGGCTGTTGGTTGTTTTGTTGTATTGCAAGGTACATGATTGAAAACCGATGACGTGTTCTTTTATAGTTTGCAGTTGCCAAGGTAGACGTACGCATTCTTTTGTATGTATCACAAGGCTGTGGGGTAGCATCATTGCCTGAGGGCAAGGCTGTGCTGCTGATGCAATGCCTTCTATAGGTTAAGGCAGGAATACTTGTTTGTCATTTGTCACTTTGCTGAAACTTGCATTGGGATGCATTTTTGTAATTTTATACTGTTTCGTACACCACTCTTTTCCCATTCCATCTCCAGACTCTGCATGACGTCATCGCCGGGCACCAAAGGGGGCCCGGCGATGACGTGCGCTGAAAGGGAGTACTCAGTTTGAACTCCGGTTTCTTTCTTGTTTGTTTATTTGTTTGTTTATTTGTCTCGGCAATATCTCAGCCATCCTTTGAGATAGGAAGCTGAAATTTTGGCACAATAGTGAGCAAGTGCTTTGGCAAAACTTTCTTTTTTGTTTTTTGATTAATCAATTAATTGATGAGTTACTTAAATATTATCAATTAATTAAGTACTTATTTATTTCCTTTCTCATCTGGGAAATATCTCGGGAACCTTTTGAGCGAGGAAGCTGATATTCGGACACGACAATAACCAAGTGATCTGGCTATAAAGGATATTTTAGGTTTATTGATTAATAGTGTAGCAGCATAGCAAACCTGTTGTGCATTTTGTGATACAAGCACCAAATTTGGCACAAATGTACATTAATATGTTGCGAACATTTTCAGATATTGGGCCACTTGAAATTCCGTAATTTTTTTTTTCAAATTTTTTCAAATTTCGTAATTTCAAATTTTTCGGGTGACACCGTCACAATTTCGGTCTTCGAGGCCGGCCGATATAATGGGGCGGCTTAGCCCAAATATTCAAAAGAATTGTGCATTTTGTGATACAAGCACCAAATTTGGCACAAATGTACATTAATATGTTGCGAACATTGTGTGGTCAGCAATGAAGACGAGAGTCTGAATTACATGTATGCAAAAGACCTTGTGAACCAGTGAAGCAAATACACGGGTAAGCATGAATTAAATCTAGGGCATGATATAATTTCCATGATGTTTACCTCTACACTCAATGGTGGAAGGAGGTAATGTTTTGATCCCAGCTTGTCTGTATGTCTGTTTGTCTGTTAGTCCACAAAATTCCAGACAAAGCTTGTAGTAGTGGTAGTTGTAGTGGTAGTGGTGATAACAGAAATTGTTATATAGAACTGAACTTATATTATTATTATATGCAGAAAATAACTTCATTTCTATATGCCCTGCAGTGGACAGGTTAATTGGTTTATGCACTGAAGGGGTCACCCTGGTGTGCACTGCTGTGTTCTGCCTCACTGAGTTGTTCAGGTATGATGTACTCAGCACAAGCTTCCGGTCGGCCCGGAGGTGGGGGTGCGGGGCCTGTCACGGAACGTCAAAACAAACGGCCTGCCGGGGCCGCCCAAAAGTCGGGCGTGAGGGGCGCGTCCACTAATGGAACGCCTCTCGCTTCCCAGATCGAGGGCCACGTGGTCAGGAGAACCTCATCCCTTCCGGTCACACTTTGCCTATCGGCCGGCCTCGAAGACCGAAATTGTGACGGTGTCACCCGAAAAATTTGAAATTACGAAATTTGAAAAAATTTGAAAAAAAAAATTACGGAATTTCAAGTGGCCCAATATCTGAAAATGTTCGCAACATATTAATGTACATTTGTGCCAAATTTGGTGCTTGTTTCACAAAATGCACAATTCTTTTGAATATTTGGGCCAAGCCGCCCCACTATAATCAATTCATAATAATAATAATAATAATTCATTTATTTTGTATAGCGCTTTTCCAGAAGCCCAAAGGCGCTTTGACAGAGTGGCAAACATAATGCATAACAATACATGAAAACAACAATTGCAAAAAGACAAGAATCAATAGGGAAATATTTAAAGCAAAAGGAGGGAGAAGGAGAAGAGATAGTCAGGGGTTAAATGCTGTGGGTTGAATGTTGAATGCAGTGTTGAACAGGTGGGTCTTTAGTGATGTTTTGAATGTGGTGAGTGAGGAGGAGTCTCTGATGGTGTGAGGTAGTGAGTTCCAGAGGGTGGGAGCAGCGATGGAGAAGGCCCTGTCCCCCCAGGATCTGAATTTGGTCCGGATGGAGGGGGTCAGGAGGTTGGTACCAGCAGAGCGGAGGTTGCAGGTGGGAGTGTGTCTGGAGAGGAGGTCAGCCAGGTAGGATGGGGCCAGGTTATGGAGGGCTTTGTATGTCAAGAGGAGGATTTTGTACTGGATTCTCTGGGGGATGGGGAGCCAGTGAAGCTTGTAAAGGATGGGGGTGATGTGGTCACGGGTCCGGGAATGGGTGAGTAGACGGGCAGCGGAGTTCTGAATGTATTGGAGTTTATTGGTGATTTTTGAGGGTGAACCATAGAGGAGGCTATTGCAGTAGTCCAGACGGGAGGTGATGAAGGCGTGGATGAGGGTTTCTGCAGCCGTGGAGGAGAGGGATGGGCGGAGACGGGCAATGTTTTTCAGGTGAAAGAAGGCTGACTTTGTGATCTGTTTAGTGTATTTGTCGAAGGAAAGGGTTTGGTCAAAGATGACGCCAAGATTCCGGATGTGAGGGGAGGTGGATACTGGGATACCGTCGATGTTGAGGGCAAAGTTATGGGTGGATTTTGTGAGCGTTTTTGGGCCAATGATGATTATTTCAGATTTATCACAGTTAAGCTTGAGGAAGTTGATTTGAAGCCAGGATTTTATTTCAGTGATGCAGTTTGTCAGGATAGAGTGGGTGTCGGTGGAGACGGACTTGGTGGAGATGAAAAGCTGGATGTCATCGGCGAAGCAGTGGAATTGGAGACCATGACGGCGGATTAAGTGACCGAGCGGGGACAGGTAAAGGATGAAGAGGAGGGGGCCAAGAACTGAACCTTGGGGGACACCTTGGGGGAGGGGAGCAGTGGGGGATTTGCAGTTATTGATGGAGATGAACTGGCATCTGTCAGAGAGGTATGATTTAATCCAAGAGAGGGCAGTGCCGGTAACGTTAAAGGTGGATTCAAGTCGGGTGAGGAGGATAGTGTGATCGATGGTGTCAAAGGCAGCGCTGAGGTCGAGGAGGACGAGAATGTTGAGGTTGCCAGCGTCAGAGGAGAGGAGAAGGTCGTTGGTGATTTTGAGGAGAGCAGTTTCAGTACTGTGGTTGGAGCGGAATCCGGATTGGAATGTTTCATACAGGTTATTGGCAGAGAGATGATGTTTGAGTTGAGTGGCTACAGCGCGTTCCAAAACTTTTGACAGAAAGGGTAGGTTGGAGATGGGTCTGAAGTTGTTTAGGGTGTCAGGGTTTAGACCAGGTTTTTTTAGAATGGGGGTAACAGCAGCAATTTTGAGGGAAGGTGGGACGATGCCTGTAGACAGGGAGGAGTTTATTGTTGCAATGATAAGTGGAGAGAGAGCAGGGAGGGAGGCTTTGACAAAGCTGGAGGGGATGGGGTCAAGAGTGCAGGTGGCAGTTTTCATTCCTATGAGGAGTTCAGAGAGGTCAGTAGGGGAGTTTGGGGAGAACCGAGACAGGGGATGGCAGGACAAGGGGGGGCAGGTGGTTGGAGGGGGAGCGGGTGCGGCGGTGGTCAAGCTGTTGTAGATGTTGTCAATTTTGCGTTGGAAGAAAGAGAGGAAGGAGATGCAGTTGTCTACTGTGAATGACTGGGTGGTGGTGTTCAGGGGGCGGAGGAGTTTGTTTATTGTCGAGAAGAGTGCTTTTGGGTTTCCGGAGCCAGAGTGGATAATTTGAGAGTAGTAGGCAGAGCGGGCGTGGGAGAGGGCATCTTTGTAGTGTTGTATGTGGTCCTTGTAGGCTTGGGAGTGAACTGTGAGACCCGTTTTATTGCGGAGTCTTTCAAGTTGGCGAGCACGAGTTTTCATCAGGTGGAGTTCAGGGGTAAACCAGGGAGCAGAATGGGTGAAAGAAACTGTTTTGGTTTTTACAGGTGCAAGCTGGTCAAGGCAGGAGGAGAGAGTGTGGTTGTAGTAGTCAGTGAGGTCGGAAGGGGTGTGGAGGTCAATGAAGGGAGAAGTGGACATTTTTTCAGAGAGGGTGGATGAGAATGAGGTAGGTGAAAGAGCGTTTAGCTTACGGAAGTTGATTGTGCGATAATGCCTTGGTGTTGGGGCGGGGATGTTGATGGTCAGAGTGATGGCTAAGTGGTCAGAGAGGGTGAGGTCGGAGCCATAGAGATGGTGCAAATTTAATCCAGTGGAGCAGACAAGGTCCAAAATGTGACCACGGATATGGGTAGGAAAGTCGACATGTTGAGTGAGGTTAAAGCAGGTGAGTAAATCAGTGAAGTCAGTGGTTATTGTGGAGTCAGTGGAGTCCATGTGGATATTGAAATCACCAAGGAGGAGGATTGAGGGGGAGAGGGAACATAGCTGGGTCAGAAAGTAGGAGAAGTCAGACAGGAATGATGGGTGTGGTTTGGGAGGGCGGTAGACGACAGCCATGACTGACTGCGTGTGACCAGAGAGTTTTAAAGCCAGGTGTTCAAATGATGGAGCAGATGAGATGGAGATGAGGTTGGTCTTGATGTCTTGACGGTGGATAACGGCAATTCCACCACCTCGGCCCTCCGAGCGTGGTTTATTGACGTAGGAATATCCATTGGGTGTGGTGAGGTTAAGTGTGTAGTAGTCCAGAGGTTGTTGCCAGGTTTCGGTGAGACAGAGAAAGTCCAGTTTGTTATCCAGGATGTATTCATTCAGGATGAGGCATTTGTTGTTGAGGGACCGGGTGTTGAACAGGGTGAGCTTGATGTTGTTTTGAACAGCAGGGATGAATTCAGGTGATTTAGCCAGGGTTCGTAGGCAGGAGGTGCGATCGTGTGGGTTGCTGTGACCAGGTGCGCTGGGACGAAGAGTGAGAGTGCGCTGAGCCGACCAGAGGACGGGGATGGAGTGACCTGATTGCAAATAAACAAACTTACGACCGGAGCCACGGTGAATGTACCTGGGTCGTCGGAGGAGTCCATTTGATTTGATGGCAGAGATGCATGATGGGGTGGAGCGGGTATTGAGCAGAAGAAGCCTTGCGGCGGAGTACCTCAGAGCCATGCCAGGCAGGAGCGAAGGGACGAGTACGAGGCCAAGGTCGAGGAGGCAAAGCGGCAAACGCAGCGGCAAACGCAGCGGCAAACGACTGCAGCCGCTAATCAAGACCACAGCGGCAAACAGCCACCGCCGCAAACAACGGCCACAAACAACGGGAGCGGGCCTGAGGAAACAGTGGAGGAGCCGGGCAGGCGAAGCCAGGAGCAGAGCCGGGACCGAGCAGAGGGCAGACCCAACGGTCAAAAATCCGCCACGACCACCAGAAAAGCAAACTATGTACAATGGCCCAGTCGGAGAAGCGGCGAACAAGTAACGCCAGCGTCCTCTCCAGACCGGACCCTATATGCCTATTTGGGGGCTCCAGTTCATCAATGAATTATTTTATTTTTTTCGATGAATGACTTGTTTAATCAATTTTCAAAAAGTTACAGCTTCAGATGAAACACTGGTAGTTGAGGTATGCTATGAGCCAATTGATTAAGAAATTATTTTATGATTATTATTTATTGATTTCAATTATGCAATAAATCAATCAATTATTGTACACCTTTCCCTCTCAATACCGTCTCTATGTGCTTCACGGTGGTATCGCCGGGCACCGAAGGCACCCCGGCATATAATACCGCGCTAGAGGATGTTATTTATTTGGCATGGGGGCGGTGTACTTTGAAAATATCTGTACTTGTCATTATTTTTATTTTTATCTTCCAATGGCATGCTTTCCAATTAAGTATCCCAGGGGTCCACAATAATTTTCTTTTTTTTAGACACAAGCTTTGCTGTGTCTAAAAAAAGCTTTGGATTCACCAGGACGGTGCAGAGGGCACACATCACAAATTGCCCAGTCTCTTGAATAGATAACTTCGATAGAGATAACAAATTACACCCACGCTTTGTAACTTTGATATTTTTTTTTGGGTGCCCGAAAAAAATTAGAAGCAAATAAAAAGAAAACTGTAAAACTTATCTATGATATTCAAGTTTGGGGAAAAAAATGGATATTTATACATGCGCTGATCATTGAAAAGTCCGAAACAGCCGTTGTTTAATAGAGACAGACAGAGAATGTTACTTAAAGTACAATAATATATTTGTTCACATTAAACTTCATCATCACCATGTTAGAAGGAATCGATACAACAGCAACAACACAACATGCATTTTAAGGCCATTTTCCCTGCTAGAGCAGGGGTTAGCCTTGCGGTCCCCATGACAATCTTCTCCATTTTGCCCTATTTTCTGCATCTCTCCTTGTTAACCCCCTTGCCCGCATTTCTTCTTCCACCATCTTTAGCCAAGTAGGAAAGTATACGTGTACGTATACTTTGTTTACGTGTTTGTTTGATTTGTTTGTTTGATCAATGTTAGCTCTTTCACGAGCCTCGACTCTGTATACAAAAAAAAAAAGTCTTTCTCGGTCTTCCCCGTCCTCTACTTCCTTCTACATTCATTTCCATCATTCTTCTCAACCAGTCACTTTCATCCTTCCTCAACACATGACCAAACCATCTCAACCTGGTACTCTTCACAGCATCAATCACAGGCTCTATTTCCATCATCTTTCGCAATTCATCATTTGTCTTCCTCTCTCTCAACGATACTCCGCACATCCACCGAACCATTCGCATTTCCACCCTTTCCAGCCTTCGTTGCTGCTCTACATTCATGACCCATGTCTCGCTCCCATAAATCATAACACTTCTCACACATGCAGCATACACCTTTCCCTTCAGCTTCAACGACACTCCCCTCCTCATCAGCACGCCACTCAGTTCCCGAAACTTCTTCCATACACATCTCGCTCTAGCAACCGTTGCCGAGTCTGATCCACCTTCTCCATTCAGCATGTCTCCGAGGTAGCAAAATTTTTCACACCTTCCAGCTTCACGCCGTCTCCAAGATCCAACTCAGCATTTCCTCCATCTGCACCTCCCTCTGTGCACACCTTACATTTTAATGTAGCTGCCACACTGGTTAATGACCCTCTCAGACCACTACATTTTTGATGAACCCACTCGGCGCACATTGTACATTGAATGGAGTTCACTCCGACACCCTTCCTGCACACAGCACATGGCCACTTCCCAGTTCTTTCCACCTCACCACATGCTTTACCACTTGCCGTCACCTTCGTCTTTCCTATATTCACCTTCAGACCTTTTGTCTCTATACATTCCTTCCACTTGTTCATCTTTTCCTTCAGTCCATCCATACTTTCCGCAATCAACACCAGATCATCTGCATACAACAACTCCCACAGTAAACCCTCCTTTACGTTCTGAGCCAGCACCTCCATCACAGCTACAAATAGTAGTGGACTTAGTACCGACCCCTGATGCACTCCCACCTTCACCTCAAACTCACCACTGTTCCCGTCCTTACAGCTGTGCGCGCTCTTTTGTACATTGCCATCACTACTCTGATCAACCATTCCTCCACTTCTAACTTCCTCAATGCCCATGTCAATACTTCGCGTGGAACCCTATCGAATGCTTTCTCCAGATCAACAAACCCAAGAAAAAACTTCTTCCTCTTCTCCATGTACTTCTCCTGCAACTGCCTCACAATAAAAAGCGCGTCTGTCGTTCCTCTTCCTGGCATAAATCCAAACTGCATTTCGTCGATCTTCACCTTCTTCCTTATCCTCCTCTCCAACACCCTTTCCAATACCTTCATTCCATGCTCCAATAACTTTATCGCTCGGTACGAGCCACACTCCAGAGGGTCACCTTTCCCCTTGTATAGAGGGATGAGGGTACTCGGTTCCCAATCCACTGGAATGCGGCCTTCTTTCACCCCCAGATTACAGATCTCTGTCATTCTCTTCACACCCCAACTTCCTGCTGCCTTCAACATATCTCCCACAACTCCCGTCGGCCCTCCCGCTTTTCTAGTCTTCATTGCTTTTATCGCTTCCTCAACTTCCTTCTCAGTTATCTTCTCTGCCGGTCCTAAAACTGGGTTACTCTCTATGTTGCCATCCCATTCATTCTCTGTATTCAACAGCATTTCCATATATCTTTTCCATAGACCTTTAATTCCATCTGGGTCCACAACGATTTGTCCCACTTCATCCTTCAAGCAACACACCCCCATCACATCACACCTCTCTTTCGCTATCTGCTTTGCAATCCTGAATACCGCTCTCTGACCCTCTTCCGAATCCAAGCGTTCTCCGAACATTTTCCTACATGCCTCCTGCGCCTTTGCTGCCTCTTTCTTTGCAGCCTTCTTGGCTGCCTTATAACTTTCATGCTCTGCTTTTTCTGCTCCCGTACCCTTCGCCTTCTGCCACTCCTTGATCTTCTTCCTCTTCTCGTCGATCTTCTTTCCAACCATCATCCCACCACCATGTTTCCGAGTGCCTCGGTGGTCCTTTTGTCCATCCACATACCTCACCAACGACTCCCAACAGACGATCTTTCATTGACATCCAACCACGTTCAAGCTCAAACCACATCATCCTCTACCCTACTCAGCCTCTCTTTTAATGCCTCCCTTACTGTCACCTCTTTCAACCTCCACACCTTCATTCTCTGTTGGTACTTCACCCGCCGAGCTCTCCTCGCACATTTCACCCTTATGTCGCAGACAACCAAGTGGTGCTGTGAAACAGCCTCCTCCCCCGGGATCACCTTTGTCCCGGAGGTGCCCCCTATCTCGCCTACGCACCATCAGGTAGTCAACGGTTGTCGTCGACCCACCTGACGTGTATGTAACAAGCTTATTATCCCCTTTCTGGAACTGAGTATTAAAATCAACAAATCAGCTCCATCAGCAAACTCCAAAATCCTTTCACCTCCTCCATTTCTCACACCATATCCGTAACCCTAATGAACTTCTTCAAAACCGTCCATACTCCTTCCCACATGTCCATTTAGGTCTCCTCCTACCACAACAACTTCCTCATCTTTTACGTTTCCCATCAGCTTCTCTATCGCACACCAGAACTTGTCCTTCTCTTCATCGCTTCGACCAACCTGCGGAGCATAACCCGAGATGACGTTCACCAAGAGCTTTCCAATCATCATTTTCACCATCATCAACCTATCACTCACTCTAGTCACACTCACCACACTATCTACAAACTCCTCAGAAAACAGGACACCAACACCATTCACGCCCTCCAGGCACCCTTGCCACACAAACTTGTATTTCTGTCCCTGCCTACCCTTCACCATTCTCACACCACTTCCCTTCCATCTCGTCTCTTGCACACAACATATGTCCACTCTTCTTCTGACCAATACTTCCACCACTTCTCCTGATCTCCCTGTCATTGTCCCTACATTCCATGTCCCAAACACCTCAGAAACCGATCTCCACTTCGGGCTGTACCCTGCCCATCTGTAGTTGTAATTGTCATGGTTCTCTTTTTGAGGCAATGTTTTTTTTTATGGCCGGATGCCCTTCCTGACGCCAACCCTCTTTGTCGCCTCTTACGATACGCAGGGATACGGTGTACCTATGCTAACCAGGGTACACACCGGGAAATAATCGATATATATAACGATCGTTAGATAACGATATCGATATAACGATAGCTAGAAGGAATCGATATAAGCCTTGTCTTCTTGGGATGATGCTGTGGCGCCTATTCACATCCTACCATTGGACCGCATAACCGTTACGTCATTGGCAGAGGTACTAGCCGAGCTCGCTGATGTGCCGCCCGAACACGAGGGCACACTCTCCTCTCGATCCCCTCAACCTGTCCTCCTGCTCCATCAGGAACACTCTCCTCACAACTTGCTGCCCCACTCTCCACATTTTTATTCCACATTATCTCAATTGATCTAGCCTCGCTCTAATTGTGCGCACTTTCCTCTTACAGGGGTGTCATGTGTATTCATTGGCATAACTGTATTTTTAATACATCACTGAAAGTTGACCGTCAGAAAAGGTTAATTACACTGTTATGATTAAATGAAGTTTAACATTGTCTTTCAAAATTTATTACCAATAAATATTTGCAGGTGCCTTCTATTAATATGCTTCATTTTCACCTCTGTTGAAGATGGAATATCCCCAAAAGCTCTTCATTTGCATATTTTGAATACCGGTACATAGATTTGACCAGGAATCTGCTCAAGATCAAAATGAGAGAACTATGTGATCCTGTGATTGTGTTTACATTGCTGAACATAGCTCAGGACATCGACCCGACTGTCCCACTACCAGGCACGTTATATGGCTCATTCTCCAGACTAGTCTGCATTGCCATTATCCCTGATTAATATAGGCCTCCTCATGTACCATCCTGTTGATAAAATATTTCCAATCCAATGCCATCAATAGTGATTGTAAGAATGTACGGTTTTTTTTAGATACAACTTGGATGTGATAATCAAATCGTGAATCGTAATCGACCAATCCTTTTCACATCTTGGGTCATGTATTTGCAAGTATGCTGCATCTTCCCACAGACCATATGAGAGTGTAGTGCATTTGAGAACTAGAAAGAGCAATCAGAGATTGCAGACCCTCGCCAGGACGTGTTTTTTAGTGGTTTTTCAGGCTTTTGTGTTGAAACAAATATGGCGGCCAAACCACGTGACCGATGACGTCATCATTTTTTCTCCCCAAATTTTTTTTTATTTTTTTATTTTTTTTGTATACAAGATCGAGGCTCGTGAAAGAGCGAACATTAATCACACAGAAAGACAAACAGACACACAAAACAAATAACATCGGGAGCGGTAGACAAGATGGGGAGAGAGGGGGAAGGACACAAACAACATTTGAGAGCAGGGACCGAGAGACATGGAGACATCGAGAGAACTGTGGGAGGGAGAGGGCTTTGGGGGGGGGGAGGCATGGGAAGGGGGGGGGTGGTGGGAGAGGTATAAAACATATGGACACTGCCAAGACTTCCAGGAAAGAAGTTGGAATTTCAAACAAGGTGGATCTGGGGTGAATTAGTGGGGGTAGAAAAGATCAAGGTTTTGGATGGGGGAAGATAAGAGATGGTGGTGAACAGCTGTTTTGAAGACCTGGAGGGAGGAGTGTGATTGAAGTGAGTGTGGGAGTTTGTTCCAGAGGCGGGAGAAAAGAGGAATGAAAGAGTGAAGGTGAGCAGAGAGCCGAGATTTCGGCAGTTTAACCATCAGAGGGTGGCTGGCAGATCTTGTGCGACCTGTAGGAATATTTGGGGGACAGAGCACAGAGAGAGCTGGGGGAGCAAGGCCGGAGAGGAGTCGGTAGAAGACAGAAAGACCACCTACCTGCCTGCGGTGAGTGAGTGAAAGGCCCTCAGAGATAGCTTCATCGCGGGAGATTCCAATGATTCTGAAAGCTTTGGATTCAACAGCGTGAAGCCGAGCCAGGTGTGAGGCAGGAGCACAAGCCCATAGGGGAGAACAGTATTCCATTGAGCTGTGGATGAAAGCCTTGTATGTGGTGAGGAGCTCAGGTGTGCCTCGGAAGGACTTCGCACGACGGAGGATGCCCAGTCGGCGACTGGCTTTGGAGGCCAGCTTGGAAATGTGGTTTTCCCAAGAAAGATCATGGCAGATGGTGAGACCCAAAAGCTTGAGCGACAGAACTTCTTGGAGAGGATTGTTGAGAAAGTAGATGGGAGGGTTGTCCAGTCGATCTTTTTGGAGAGACATAGTAAGAGTGTGAGATTTGTCAGGATTGAAAGACATGTTCCACACGTTTGACCAGTCTGTGATTTTGTCCAGGTCTTCAGAGAGTGAGGAGGCTGCAGACTGCCGATCTGAGGGAAGAGGAATGGAGCGGTAGAGAGTGGAGTCATCAGCAAAGAGATACAGAGGATTTTCCAGAGAGTCGGAGAGATCATTGATAAAGACCAGAAAAAGCACAGGGCCCAGCACACTGCCTTGGGGAACTCCAGCCTAAACGGGAAGGGGAGATGAGAGAAATCCATTCAGGGCCACACGTTGACTACGACCAGAGAGGAAGTCCGCAAGCCATGCATGGAGATTTCCATGGATACCATAAGAGGAGAGTTTGGTGAGCAGAGCTGGGTGCCAGACCGTATCGAAGGCACGTGATATGTCAAGGGAGACAGCTCTGATTTCCTGTTTGGCATTGAGGACCTCCATCCATTGTTGAGACAGCAGAAGCAGCATGTCCAGAGTAGAGTGACCTGGTCTGAAACCAAATTGATGATCAGAGATCAAGCCATTGGAGAAGAGGAAAGATTTCATATCCGAAGCAATGATGGATTCCATGACTTTGCTGATAATTGGGAGCAGGCTGATTGGTCTGTAGTTGCAAGGATCTGTTTTTGCACCTTTTTTGTGTAAAGCGGTAATGTTTGCTGATTTCCAGGATGCTGGCAGATGACCTTGAGCAAAGGATAGGGTGAAAAGAACAGAGAGAGGGTGAGATAGAGTGACAGAGCAGGATTTTAGGACCCGTGGGCTGATGCCATCTGGTCCAGTTGCAGAATCAGAGTCGAGGTTTGACAAAAACTCCTCCACCTTGTCAGGAGAGAAGGTCACAGAGTCCAGGAGCAGTTTGGTTCGACTGGGAAAGGTGGGAACAGAGAGAGATGGGTTTGGGACTAAGGATTTTGAGGCAAACACAGAGTTGAGACATTCGGCTTTGTCACGTGCGATGTCAACTGTGTGGCCATTTGAGGTAAGGGAGGGGATGGAGGGGGAACAAACACCAGAAACGGATTTGACCAGACGCCACCAGGATTTGGAGGAAGGAGACAGGTTTGAGAGTTCATTCTTGAGTGAGGAGAGATAGTGCTTCCTGGCACTCCTGAGGGTAGACACACACTTGTTCCGAGCTTGGTGGAAGGAACTGAGATTTCCTTCAGTTGGATTAGCCTTCCAAGAGGCAAAGGCAAGTTGTTTCAGGGCAACTGCCTCACCACAAGATTCAGTGTACCATGGACGGGAGGAAGGGTAAGACAACTGAAGGCGAGATGGGATAAATCTGTGCATGAGAGAGATCAGTTTGCTTTGGAAGAATTCCCAGGAAGAATTGATGTCAGAGGCAGTGGAGATGGGAGACCAATCCAGACGATTGATGGCTGCTTGAAGACCGTCCCAGTCGGCCTGAGTGAAATGCCAGACTCGTCGACGCTGAGGAGGCTCTCTGAGAATGGCCAGAGAGATGTCCACTTTGACAAGCACATGATCAGAAGAACCGATTGGAGCAGAAGAAGAGCAGCAGACATTAGCAGGGAAGTTAGTCATAACCAAGTCTAGAAGAGAAGATACTCCATGGGCTGAGATCCGGGTCGGGAAATTGACAGATTGTGTCAATCCCAGTGAGTCACAGAAGTCCTTTGCTGAGGTGCCATGACTGGTGAGAGAGGAACCCACACCCAACCAGGTGGCATGATGACAATTGAAGTCACCACATATGAGGAAGAGAGAGAGTTGGGATGAGTGGATAGAAGTTGGTCCATGTTGTCAGACAGTGAAATGTAGATGGAGTCATCACTGTTTGGGGGACGGTACAGAACACATATGAACAAAAGGTGGGAGCGGAGAGGAAGCCGTAGCCAGAGGTACTCCTGGGGGTGAGGAGGAGAGAGGGCAGTGCAAGGAGAGTGAGGAAGAGAGTTTTTGATAAAGATAGCCACCCCACCACCAGGCCGAGGCTCAGGTCTATCATACCGGAGGAGGGAGTAACCAGGAAGAGATATTAAGGAATCAGAGACATCTTGAAGGAGGAAAGTCTCTGTTAAGCAGATCAAGTCTGGATTGTCAGAAGCAACCTGTATGGAGAAATCAGTCAGGTTTGAGCGAAGGCCCCGGATGTTTGAGGTCCATACCGTTAATGAAGAGAGAGGGGGAGCATCGGGTACAGGACAGGGGAGGGGAGGAGTAGGGTAAGATGAAGGATGAGAGGGGGAGGTAGGGAGAGCAGTTGTTAGTGTGTCAGCGATTGCAGAAGAGTTCCAAGAAAGGGAAGGATGAGGAGGATGAAAGGTTTGAAGGTGAAGGGATGAGGCACAGAGAGGGGTTGTTTGAGGGGGGGCAGAGGAAAGAAGAAGGTTGGGGGGGGGGGGTGGAGGTATGAGATAGAAGGGAGACGAAGTGGGGAGGAGGCAGCTTTGAGGAGGAGGAGGGGGGAGGAGGGAGAATTGGAGAGGAATGGTATGGGGGGAGATTTGAATGGGAGGGGTTGGGGGGGAGTTTTGAAGGGGAGGAGTGAGGGGGGAGTTTAGGAGGGGAAGGGCAAGGGGGGAGTTCAGGAGTGGAAGGGCAAGGGGGGAGTTCAGGAGTGGAGGGGTAGGGGGGGAGTTTAAGAGTGGCGGGGCAAGGGGGGAGTTTAGGAGTGTAGGTGCAAGGGGAGGGATTTGGATGGGAGGGGCAAGAGGGGAGTTTAGAAAGTGGATGATTAATGAAAGACGAACAGTGAAAACAAATTGGGTTTGTTGTGATTTTCAAGTTAGCAATCCGGTTCAGAATGATGGAGGAGGGATGGAATGAATGTGAATTTAGACCATGTAGTGAGGGAGACGTATAAGATATTGAATTTCTTTTTTTTGAGGTGGAATGAGTTGGAGAGGAAATTGAGAAAAGCCTTTTAAATAGGAAGAAAAACAGCGTGTTGTAAAATACCACTGAGTAAAACATTGAAGGGGAAAGGTTATACATATTTAAATAATATTTAAACAGAACCGTGAACAATCTTATGTGCACAAAAATAGCAACAGGGGGAGAGCCGAGAGGGACCACCACGAGTCACGTGAAGGGCAAACGGTCAAACGGTCAATTTATCCCTAGATTTTAAAAAAAAACACCTTTAGAGGCCATTTTTTCCCCGCAATGCGGGGGTTGGCCTTTTTCGGGAACCGTGGTTGTTGTTTTTTCGGTCCCCTTTTTGAAGCAATGTTTTACGGCCGGATGCCCTTCCTGACGCCAACCCTTTTTGCCGCCTTTAACGACAAACAGGGAATTACCAGTGAACTGGTACTCAATTAGCCGACCTCGGAAGGATGACAGGCTGAGTCAACCCCCCGTGGCGTTAATTCAGCAATCGACCGGGATTCGAACCCAGGATCCTTGGATCCTAAGCCGGCACCCTAGCCGCTAGCCCAACACCAGGGTATCCCTAGATGACGCTGAATAAATTTAATCTTGATCGGATGAGGTTTTGTACTTGTCAAATTATGACGTCATAATGAGGCACCTATGACATCATCATTAACATATTTTATTTCCCATGGAGAGTTCTTTGCAATGAGCCATTTCTCAATTTTCTCTATGTAGTGCTTTTGGAGATAGAAGTGCAATTTATTTGGGGCTTTTCCAAAATGGCGGCTGAACCACGTGACCTATGACATCGTCATTATTTTTTCTCCACCAATTTATCCCTAGATGATGCTCAACAGATTTCATCTTGATCGGATGACGTTTTGTACTTGTTGAAATATGACATCATAATGGAGGCACCTATGACATCATCATTAACATATCTTATTCCCCATGGAGAGTTCTTTGCAATGAGCCATGCCTCAATTTTTTCTATTCAGCACTTTCGGAGATAGAGGTGCAAACTTTTTCTGTTTTTCCAAGATGGCGCCATATGACCTATGACGTGACCTATGACGTCATAATTTTCATTAAAAAAATTATACAGGTGGAGTTGCACCTATGGTGAAAATTTCCTGTCAATCAGACCAACGGTTGCAGAGAAAATCATATTTATTCTGTGCGGACAGACAGACAAACAAATGGACTCAAATGCAATACCCTCTCCTCTGGCGAGGGTAATTATTAATAGTACCTCTAAATTTGGCCATATTTCATTGTATGAAGTGGATTTCTAAAACTTTGTCTCCCTGATCATGGCGATCGGAAATTTGGGGTCAATATTAATGATGATCATCCAATTTTGAGGGTGCCCGGTGCTAAAATTAGGTGCCCCGAGCACCTATTAATGTCGAGCCCTGGGTATCCCAATATTCAATAAAAGGCAACAAGGAAATACTGCAACATGATGCTCAAACTTGTAAAACAGCAAAGCAACCACTGGTGCAAGTCTATTTTTTTTTTAAGGGTTGTAGGGAAACTGTTTGCAATGAACCTGCTACTGAGTCGGGAACATTAGCTTTGGTGTGGAAGTGTGCTACATCCTGTTGAAATATTTGGCGTTTCCAAAAAGGTCGATGTCACAGTTCCACAAAGAAGAATGTGTAGTGTGTAGCATTTCCAAGGTGCCATTCCCACTGACATAGCCATCAAAAATGAAGGGATATTTCACTCTCTGCATGGAGATGGTGCACTCGACCAACACCTTCTGGAGATAAAGTGGCATTTCATAGATGTTATTCAAATTTTCAAGTCCTGAAGAACTAATTGTCTTTCTTGTATCTGCAGTAAAATGGAGGCCTCATCATAATACATCAATGATTAAAGAACATCCAAGCCAAAACTCTCATTGATGTTTTTGTGTTAACCAACAGCTGTTAGTCTCTGATTGGAGTGCATAAGGTGGGGCTGACAGGATGGCCTAGGCCTAGAGGTACGCACACTCGCCTCTAAGCTGTCTAGCCTGGGTTGAATTCCGACCCAGCTTTAAACTGTTATCCTGGTGTTTCATAGGCAGGGTGATTCATCTATGTGTGTGCTGTCCCCCGGATGAATGTTAAACTGGGTGTCAAATCTGTCGACATTAGCTGGTGGATGTTAAAGATCCCACATTGTCCTTCGTGAAGAGTAGGCGAGCTATTGCTGGCACCCGAAACAAATTACAAAGTCCTGCCCTGATATACAGGGGGAACTGCATCAGTGGGACATGCGGTGCCCTCAGCCTATTATGTTACCCCAAAGCCTTGTGCTGTATACAAAAGAAGCATAAGGTGACATTTTATTTTTTAACAGAAAACCATTAAAGTTTTTCCTAATTCTCCAAGTTGTTGCCTTACCATCCCCATTGAGGGACTAAACAATTATTTACTTTGGGGGGTTGTCAATCACCCTACGGCATGGTTTAATTGGTGTGCAGTCTGTTGGCAACTATGTGTGGTTAGTCCACACACGCACTGCCTGTGTTCTCAAATTACTGAACTAAGTGATGAATGGATTTCAGTTTTGGGCCTATGAGGTACTTAACTACCCCCTCTGTGGTATTATGACCAACTCTATCAATGAACCACTTGAGGAGTGGTCCACCATGTTTTCCAAAATCATGGAATATGAAACAAACCTTTACGCTTTCATCTGTAGTTGATAATAGTTGATAATAAGTTTTTAAAATAAGAAAAATTCAGCTGGAGCACCCTAAAAAAATTGATAACTTTGAGCATTTTGATCTGCATTATGATATGATGATCATTTTAGTAACTGAAACAATTGGAATAGTGCTGAATTTAAGTTTGCGATTTGACACTGTTATTATTTCAGGAACGTTAATGGAACTCGGGATCTCCCCCATTGTCACCTCTGGCATGATCATGCAGCTTTTGGCTGGTGCAAAGATCATTGAAGTTGGTGACACACCAAAAGATCGTGCGCTCTTCAATGGCGCACAGAAATGTGAGTGACTTGCACACTTCGTTAAGAAGGCCGTCTCTGGTCTTGGTCTTGGTGCTGATGTTGTGATTTTGAATATCCTATCTCCTGAAAATAATGAAGTTCATTCATTTTGAAGACATTTATGATGGTGTCTGCATTACTTGATTGTGGAACATTTTTAAATATTCTCTTGTTTATAATGCTTTTGACATTAATGTGTGTGCCGTCCTTCGGAGGGACGTTAAACCGGACGCCGCATCTGCCAGCATTCGTTGGTGGACGTTAAAGATCCTATGGTCTCCTTCGCGAAGACAAGGTGCGCTATCGCCAGCACTATGTACAAATTACAAATTCCTGCCCTGACCAGCAGTGGGCGTTGCATCAACAGCACAGCTGTACCCTCAGCCAATAATGCCATCCTGCAGCCTTGTGCTGCATACGAAAGAAGAAGAATGGTTTAGACAATTGCATTTTAAATTCATTTTACGCAATTAATTCATGTTATGGTTGATGGATGTTCTATATGCACAGCCCTATCCATAAAATAAGTAAGATTTTTTTTGTAAATTAATTGCTGTACGCATTTACATAAGTCTTGTATCAATTGTGAAGGAGTTTATCGAGCTTGCATTGTGTAAATGTTTTTTTATTGTGCTAGTTTAGATATGTCAGATTATTTCCAGTTTATAGACTTGCTTAAACATTTTTTTTTTTGCTTCGAATTTGGTTCATTATAGAAGTCGGTGGTTGGTTTGCCTAGCTTTTTTGTTTGTTTTAATTATCATTATTAGGGATTGTGTGCGTATGAAGAAAAAGTGCTTCCTGTTTCTTATTTGAATCAATCCGCGATGACATCCCTGAATACTTTGGCTATAATGAATGTCAACATGGTCCTCAATTCCTGTTTTTCTTCGACAGTGTTTGGAATGATTATTACAGTGGGCCAAGCCATTGTGTATGTTATGACTGGCATGTATGGAGAGCCAGCAGAAATGGGCCCTGGCATCTGTTTACTTATCATCATTCAGGTATTCATATGCCGGCTCATTTGATCATTTCTGGCTCTTTGTTGCTGGATTATTTATTGACACGACACTTTATTATGGAAGAACCAACGAATGAAGTTTTAAAAGCTGATTAAACAATTTTTATTTATAAAGCTAGAAAGGTGGCATGCACATGTTGGACTTAGTACTGTACAAACTTTGTTTTTGGAAATTGTTTTCCAAAATGTATAGCTGGCTGGACTCACCTCTGAGCTCACCTCTGAGAGGTATACACACTCACCTCTGAGCTGTCTAGTCCGCGGCCGAATCTCGATTCCGACACACACCGTCATCCCGGTGTTTCGCAGGCAGGAAGAGGCATCATTGTGTGTGCCATCCCTTGGATGGACATTTAGCTGAAGGACCCTCGGCCAGCATCAGTCGTTGGTGGATGTTAAGTTATCCCATGGTGCCTTTTGTGGAGTAGGCGAGTTATCGCCAGCACCCTGAACAAATTACAAATTCCTACCCTTATTACTGGGAGGGTAACTGCAAATCATCTGGCAGAACCCTTGCCCAGGAACTGCTTCAGCACAAACGGTATATCAAGAGTATGGTGCATTTGTTTGATTTATCGATTACAAAATGTAACATTTGCCAGAACAATGAAAATAGCAAATGGTTCATTAGAGCTGCGTTCCACAACCTTTTTAGCCCAGGACCCAATAAAAAAAACCCAGGCATCCAGTCGCGGCCCATCGAACCCCCCCCCCCCCCTCCACACACACAAACCGTCATGGAAATATCGATTGCTCATGACGTTAATATCTTGGTAAGGGTTCGGTTCATCATCTTTGTACAGTAGTACAATTCGTAATTGAACAATAAAGCAAAGTGACGACAATCATCATACCGAACACTGTCCTTATTTTGTTTTGATATTTTGTACGGATCTCCACGACCATGAGGAGAGAGAGAGCGAGAGACCACGCCCCCCTTGAGAATGAGCAGCGACTTCGATCACAGACACCGCCCACTTGATATTATTGTCAGCCAATCAGGCGTAAACTCCCTGCCTTGTTAGCACCTTCGGAAGAGATGAATCCGCCCCTACGATGAATCCGGATGAAGATTTAATGAAGATGATGATGAAGATGAATCTCACAACATTCATTGGCGGTGTATCTTTTGTGAAATAGAATAAAACTTTAATTATTAAAGTGACACGCCAAGATAAGGTGTTTGAACTTTATTTTAATCTTCATCGTGAATAGATGATGAACTTAAAATGTAACATGAACTGATAAACAAAACAAGAATAACTTTCACTGAAAAAAACCGATATGCATCTGAACTTATATCCAGGTTCAATGTTCCGTTATCATGAACAACATTAAATAAACAACTTTCACTGATTAAACCCGAAAGTGAAACTTACAAGCCTAATTCAAATGTTCCGTTAGCAAGATTGTAGATGTGGATTATCCACATCAGTGCGATGGTTGACTTTGTTGACTTTCGATTCGGCTTTGAAGTGGCGACAATGCGATTCTCATGTTGGCGCACAGGGCCACTGTCTCCAGTTTGTTTCGATACTTGGACTTCAGATATGTCACCGTTGAGAAACCTGCCTCACACATCCACGTCGTCGTGAATGGCATCAGGAACTTTACCGCGAGATGTACAATCTCTGGGTACTCATGAGACACTGTCAGCCAAAACTTTACTGAAGAGTCCTTCCTGAACAGTGCCTCAAGTGTACCGTCGGCCACGATGTCGATCAAGTCCTCTTTCAATCTGTTGGACAAGTTGCAGCACTGCTGAACGTTGACTGAATAAGGGTCTCGGATCCACTTCTTCTCCACGTGTGGATCAACAGGAAAGTATTCGTCAAATCATTTGCGCAGGTTCACCAGATGTTTGACGATGACATCCTTAATGTCCACACGTTCCTCAACACTCTTGCTGAGCAGATCATCCAGGTTTTCGAACATGTCAAATTCATCATTGGTCTGTACTCTTCTCTTCCATAGATTCAGCTTTGACTTGAACGACGCTATCTTGTCATACATTACGAACACAGATTTCGCCTGCTTGTTCGTTTTGCCCTGGAACGATATGTTCAGATTGTTCAACAAGTTGAAGATGTCGGCCATGTATGCGATGAATGTTGCGATGAATTTGTTGTTTTTGTAGTAGACTGCCAGGTCTGACCTAGCCACCTCCAAAAATGTGAGGACCTGGTCGCAAAGTTCATACAATCTTGCCAAAGCATCTCCTCTGTAGAGCCAGCGAACAGCTGCAAAATACAGCACTGTGATGTGTTCTGCATCTTGCTCCTTACACAGCTCTGCAAACCTCGAATTTTGGGCGCTCTTCCTGAGATGGTTGATTGTTTTCACTGCAATGTCCATTACTTCGGCAAGTCCAGGTGACATATCTTTCGCCGCTAATGCCTCGCGGTAGAGGAAGCAGTGGGTCCAGCTTGCCTGTGGTGCCACATCTTGGATGAGCTTAATGACACCGCTGCGCCGACCTGTCATCGATGCCACACCATCGGTACAAACGCCAACACAGTCTTCCCACCTGAGGCTATGCAATGCGATGTGTTTGTTGACGACTGTGAATATTTCTGCGGCTGTGGTCTTGGTCTGTAGCTCGTCACATGCCAGAAGATCCTCCATAAATCATCGCCATGCCGATAACGAACAAAGATGAGGGTCAATGCCTTCTGTGCGATGTCCATTGACTCGTCCAACTGGATGACAAACTTGTTGGCCTCTAGGTTTGCGTACAGCTGGTGCTCGATGTCTTCGCCCATGTCTACTATCCGTCGGCGAATCCTGTCGGCAAAAAGCGGAATTGGTGCTTATTTTGGAAGCCGCCGTCTCTCCAAGCACTTCTCTGCACATCGCCTTGGCGCATGGCAGGATGAGTTGCTCTGCAATACAAGATAAATAAAATAACACATGAACATTTCTTTCACTTTATGATTAATCTTGATTTTGTTCCAAGGCATTGACGGACAGCCTGGGGGTCGTTTGGGGTTTTCTGGGGGTCATGAAGGGGTCATAAATAACATATCTATTTTTTGAGCCCATTTTTAGGAACCTAACAAAGGTACATACCACACACAGTATTTTGTTCGCGTATGCGCATACATCACATCCCCCAGGTTAAGAACCGCTGTTCCAATGCATTATAAAAATCTAATATGTACGATGTGATTGCCGTACGTACTTTTTAAAAAGAGGCAACGTTTAAGAATGGCTGTATTGTAACAAACAATAAAACTTAGGAAGTTGTGATATACCAATGTATACATGGCACGAGTAATAGTAAGCAAGAACCCGACACATCAATTTTCTAAAGACAAAATGAAAAACTAAATTTAACTATACTTACAGCTCCATGTATTACTTTATGAACCTACAAACCGCCAATGCAGTGAAATACTTTTATGGAAGAAAACAAAAAACTTACCCGCAATAGTGTACGGTTTCTTTTCTTTGGCTATCTTCTCAGCCACCAGCTAGCTGGCTTTGGTCAGTCCCTTTGACGGAAAAACAGCCAAACTCATTACTGACTTGCTGTTGTTCATCTCACGTTCTTTCCGGAGAAAAAAAACTCCCGCGACTTGTTGACATGATCTCCATGTTTCTTCTCGAGGTTCCGTTTCAGCTTTTGGGGCCTGAGGGACTCGTTGGCCAACACATCAAGGCATATCACACACTGTGGTCGATGAACATTGTGCTTATCGATATTGAAGGTGAAGGTGAACCCATAGTTCAGGAACACAGGCTGATACTTTCTAGCCATGGCGAGTACCTTACGCTCACAGCTCAATCTTTCGAATGAAAAGCAATGGACATTCGCGTGTCGGGAACTAAACGTATGATCTGACTGACCGGATGCACGCGTGATACATCGGTACAGCGCGGTAGAAGTGTCCACACTATAAAGTTTGTGTCAGCGTTCGTTTGATCTCTGTTCTGTTCAGTTGGGAGAAGTAAATCGTCGAGAAAGTTTTTTTTTTTTTTTTTTTTTTTTTTTTTTTTTTTTTCTTCGCGATTTCTGAAACGATCGTGCGACCCATTGAAAATCCTTCGCGACCCAATCATTGGGTAGCGACCCATAGGTTGCGGAACGTCACATTAGAGGTTGGTGGTTGGTTTTAAAATTCTTCTTCCTGCTGCCTTATGGTTCAATTTAGCCTTTTTGTTTGATATGTTATGACATCTGAGAAATTGCAAATGAAGAGGGTAGAACCATTTGAGTAAGTATAGTACCCCAATGACTTTTGTTTAAAAGTTTCAGAAGTGCTCAAGCACCATAAATCCACATGTACGACAATATCCTGTTTTACGCCACTCTTCTGGAGTAAATTTCAGTTCAGCGAACATCATTATGTGTGACTTTACGTCACTCCAACATCATAATAGGACGACGTGAAAAAAATATATTTAAAATAAATAAAATAGTACATAAAAATTAACAATAAAAGAAGCTACAATGTTTTTTTAAATACAATAAAAAGCACATTAAAATATAAAAAAATATACGTATACGTACGCGTAGCTGCTGGTTCTCATTCAAAACAAAGGCGACGCCATATGCATTTTGTCCTGTGCTGTGGTCGCGTGCTTGCTTTGCCTTTCGCTGTTATTTTTGTGATTATTCCTTTACCGTGTAAAACAACCAACGCAACGTGGCAACGGCGAAACATGACGACCCTGCCGGCTCGGACGACCGTGACCATGTCATGCCTCGAGCCGGGGTGCCTCGGCGGGTACCTCGCCGGCATCCGGCGTCGACGAACCGATCGACGTTCATGTGCACATGTGCATGGATTTGCAAATGCCTGCCTGTACGTCGTCGTTTCTGCGTATATCGCATCGTCCAAAAAAAAAGAAGCGAGCAACTTCGGCCACTCGAGGAAAGATGGGGCACGCCTACTACTAGGAGGTGAGCGTCGATCCCCGGGGCGGCCGGGTTCACGGAACCCTGAGCTCGTTCGTTTGTCACAGACGACACGACCACCGGTGAAACTGCTCGGACATGTTGGGTAAAGCACGCCGTGGTGAAGCGGGCCGCGGAGCCACTCGGCACACAAGCCAGCTCACGGTTGACACGTCCGTGCCGGTCACCCTGTTCGAGGAGAAGACCCGACCGATAGAAAACAACGGAGGGATTACCGACGGGGAGCGGCAAAGATTCAGGGCGAAGCCGCAGCCTCCTCCAGTTATTTACTCTAGTTTTACGGTGTTTGTCTTTATTTTAAGGCATTACGCCCGGTTTACGTCAAAAACCGAGTTACGTCACGGCTTATGGAACCAATTAATGACGTAGGCCGGGGTATTACTGTATAAGGTGCAAAAAAAAATTTCCAGGAAAATGACGGCAAATGTTGGGGGGTGCACTTTATGCTCAGGTACAGGTTTGGGAATGCACTTTATGTCTACGTATGTCCTTTGTAGATGTGCATTAATGATTCTGTAGATTTGTGATTTGTACTTTTCTCTGTAATAGCCTTTGTAGATTTGTACTTTTCAACACAGGAAAAATTGGGAATTTAAGCATTAATTAATGGTTCATAAATTATAGCATTTATTTTGTAATTTTTGTGCGAGATTTTCTCATGTATATTAAACATCGAAACTTGAGTTAATGCCACCTATATACAATACCTACAGTCACCTGAAAAAGTAAGTCCACCCCATGTAAAGTTTTGACTTTTTCAACATATTTCAACATACAGCTATTTGATCTTCATTTCAACAATATTGATAGATAAAGGTGATATAATATAACAAATAGCATGAAACATTTACATTTTGTAGTCCATTGTATAATTTAAATAAACATAAATGCAAATTTTGCATGTGGAAAAAGTAAGAACACCCCTACATTTATCACGACTTCAAATACCTGAAATTACAATCAGGTGCACCAGCTCAGGTGCAAATGATTAGAACATCGTTAGAGAGGATCTTGGAGGAACCTGTCTTATTTAAACCTCAGACATTTAGTTTGGCTTGCTCTTTGTTGTTGAAGTGTGCGGCATCACCATGCCAAGATCAAAAGAGCTCTCTGAAGCCTTCAGAAAGAAGGTTATAGATGCCAACGAGTCTGGGAAGGGATTTAAAAAGATCTCCAAACAATTTGAAATCAATCATTCGACTGTCCGGAAGATCATCTACAAGTGTGGAGAAGATTCCAAACAACTGCCAACTTGTTCAGGCCAGGCCGCCCCAGCAAGTTCAGCCCGAGAGCAGATCGCAAGATGCTGAAAGAAGTCTCTAAGAACCCCAGAATGTCATCACGGGACCTACAGGTAGCTCTTGCCACTGTTGATGTCAAAGTGCACGAGTCTACCATTAGAAAGAGGCTGCACAAATTTGATCTACATGGGAGGTGTGCCAGGAGGAAACCTTTGCTGTCCAGAAAGAACATCAGGGCAAGACTAAAGTTTGCCAATGAACACCTCGGCAAGGACCAGCACTTCTGGAACAATGTGCTCTGGACAGATGAGTCAAACGTAGAGCTATTTGGCCACAGTACCAGAAGACATGTTTGGCAAAAACTAAAGACAGCATTTGACCACAAGAACCTGATACCAACTGTAAAGCATGGTGGTGGAAATATTATGGTTTGGGGCAACTTTGCTGCATCAGGGCCTGGGCAGCTCACCATCATATAATCCACTATGAATTCTTCATTGTACCAGAGGGTGCTTGAGGATAGTGTGAGGCCATGTGTCGGAAAGTTGAAGCTCAACCGAAGGTGGACCTTGCAACATGACAATGACCCTAAACATACCAGTAAATGCACCAAGGAATGGCTGAAAAGAAAGAAATGGAGGGTTCTGGAATGGCCAAGTCAAAGCCCGGATCTAAATCCCATCGAGATATTGTGGGGAGATTTGAAATGAGCTGTGCATGCAAGAAACGCCTCAACCATTGCACAGCTGAAAGAATTCTGCATGGAGGAGTGGGCAAAAATTTATCCCAGTCGATGTCAGAGACTGGTAGACAGTTATAAGAAACGCCTACTTCAGGTTCTTTCTGCCAAAGGGGGCAATACCACCTATTAGAGCCAATGTGCACATGTGCATGGATTTGCAAATGCCTGCCTCTACGTCGTCGTTTCTGCGTATATCGCATCGTCCAAAAAAAAAAAGAAGCGAGCAACTTCGGCCGCTCGAGGAAAGATGGGGCACGCCTACGACTAGGAGGTGAGCGTCGATCCCCGGGGCGGTTATATTATATCACCTTTATCGATCCTTCGAGCGTCGATCCTTCGGTTGAGCTTCAAAAAGTGTACTTACTTTTTCCACATGCGAAATTTGCATTTATGTTTATTTAAATTATACAATGGACTACAAAATGTAAATGTTTCATGATATTTGTTATATTATATCAACTTTATCTATCAATATTGTTGAAATGAAGATTAAATAGCTGTATGTTGAAAAAGTCAAAACTTTACATGGGGTGTACTTACTTTTTCACGTGACTGTGTATATATGATTTACATAGAGGTCTACATTTTTTAGTTTTTTGGGGTTAGTGACATCAACCGTGTTTCTTGTATACAGGTGCACCTTGTACATGGGGATTTGTGGTACCTGCAATTAAAAGTTGCCGTGAATTTTTAAACTGAAGAAAATTCTGTGCTGGTAATCGTCGGAGCGACTGGCACAATTAAAATGATGTAATTTATAATTGCTGAACCACTGCAAAGTTGAAATCCGAATTGATATATATTTTCCATGTTCTCTAATTGCAGCTGTTTGTGGCAGGGCTTATTGTCCTGCTCCTTGACGAGCTCCTGCAAAAGGGCTATGGTCTGGGCTCTGGTATTTCGCTATTCATTGCTACCAATATCTGTGAGACAATCGTGTGGAAAGCCTTCAGCCCAACGACGATCAACACTGGTCGAGGTAGAAACCTTAAGCGTGTTCCTGGTGCAAATTTGCCAGATTTTATACAAGAAAATGTAGATGCAGAACAAAGTCGCTTCTACTGCACCTGTCTGTGCTGTGAATACACCACTATGCTGTATGCTGTAGTCCTACTCCTTGCCACCATCCCAAAATTTTCCCCACACTTTGTGGTTGTTGAACCATTCTCATCGCTCTACACTCTTCACTCACTATGAGTAGGAGACAAAAACGCCAAGTACAGAAGATATCGTATTAATTTAACCTCATTCTGAGAAAACAGGGCAAGCAAGAGTGTCTCTAAAAAGCTGATTATCAGAAAAAAGTGATTTGTTCTCGACTTAAAAGGAAGCTATTTAGTTAGCGTTTTGCCCCACTGATCAATAATAAAATTGTATACAGTGTCGAGGCTCGTGGAGGAGCTTCTACACAAGCGGGTCAGGACATAGCTAAACAAAAATAACAGTAGAAAGAGGGGAGTGGGGGACATATTAGTGTTGAGGGAGAATTGAAAAAAACAATGGATTTTGGGAAGAATGAGGGCCAAGGGAAGACACCGGGTGAACAAGATTGATGCAGCCGCAAACTTCCAAACACAGAAGTGGAAGGAAAGACTGGAAACTCTGAAAGAGGTGGGCTTGGAGAGGGTTCATGGGGGTATAAAATATCATGGTTGTGGATGGGGGTGACAGATTGTGGAAAGACAGCACAGACGAGAGGAACAGAATGATCTTTTTCTGCATAGATCTGCATTTTCTTGTATAAACGGCAAGTCCTGTGATGGTGATGAACAGCTGTCTTGAAGCTTTGTTTTATGATCTTTTATCTTGTTTTTGATGGAATAATTCATGCCTGATGATTCTGGAGCGTTTGTATTTAACAGCCGGATTTTTATGAATAGTCATCCAGATGTGAATTTGTGCCAGCTTGAGAGTTCTGTTTGGTAACGGCATATGCAATTCTACAGGGACGGAGTTTGAAGGAGCGATAATCGCCCTCTTCCATTTGCTGGCAACTCGGTTGGACAAAGTGCGTGCTCTGCGAGAAGCCTTTTACAGGCAGAACCTGCCCAACCTCATGAACCTCATAGCCACCATCTTTGTGTTTGCCATTGTTATTTACTTCCAGGTGGGTGAACCCTATGCTGCTGTTCTCCACCATTAGCTGATGATTACGTTTGTGTATTCTTCATAGCTTGGGTGGTTGTTGTCCAACTACGCCACCAATTGCCATTTGCATTCTTCCAACACGAGCATAATACCCGTTGCACAGGGCTTCCGTGTGGACCTGCCTATCAAATCCGCACGCTACCGTGGACAGCAGAGCACCTACCCAATTAAGCTCTTCTACACGTCCAACATCCCCATCATACTGCAGTCGGCTCTCGTGTCCAACCTTTACATTATTTCGCAGATGCTCGCCATTCGCTTCAGTGGAAACTTCCTTGTGAATTTCCTCGGCGTCTGGGCAGTAAGTCTATCCTTGTCGGTCTCTATAATATTTTTTGTAATTGTTAAACTGTCACGTAACTATCAGCCTAAAATGCTTGTTAGCTTTTGCCTTTCTAGGCAATGATCATAAAGTTTGAATTGGTATAAATTCTGCCCCAATGGTAATTTACGAGACCAAAATGCTAGATTTTATTTTTGGAAGTAAGAAACTTTTATACCCAGGGAATGAAAAGTGACTGAATAGGCTATTTGAGATTTTTTTTTTTTTTTTTTAACTTCCTTGTGATTCAGGATGTTGGGGGAGGTGGCCCAGCACGATCTTACCCTGTTGGTGGGCTTTGTTACTACCTCTCTCCCCCTGAGTCTCTGGGCTCGATTGCTGATGACCCTTTCCATGTGGTCGTTTACATAGCCTTCATGCTGAGCTCCTGCGCCTTCTTTTCCAAGACCTGGATTGAGGTTTCTGGATCATCTGCCAAAGATGTAAGTACAGCGCTTTTGTTTGTTTTTTTGCTTCACATCCTGTTGTCAAAATTAGTGCAGGAGTAACTTTTGTGCCAATACTACGGGAAACTGCTTCAGCCGGCACTAGATGGTGCGGGTATCGCTTGCTGTAGTTAAACGAGCAAATAAATTTATCATTACTTGCGAAAATCGAAGATTTTTCAAGTATATTGGATGGCCCTGTGCGTTATTCTGTTTGTCTGTCTGTCTGTCTCTCAGTCACCAACAGGTCACAATTTTCAACTGATCTTCATGAAACTTCACCAAATGGTAGAGTTTGCCATAAGCAAGAAGCCTATTGTTTTTGGGGTCAAAAGGTCAATAGGTCATCAGAGTCCAAAGGTCACCAACTTTGTCAAATTTCTAAAATCCTCAATTTTCATCGGATTGACTTAATTGTAAGAGGATTTTCATATCTGGCCAGTGAATCCACCACACAGTATTTTGAGGTCAACATAGGCCAAAAGGTCAACATAGGCCATATTTCTAAAATCCTCAATTTTCATCCAATTAACTTGAAATTTGAAGAGGATTTGCATATCTGGTCACTGAATTCAACCACCAATTCTTTTTGAAGTCATCATATGCCAACAACCTATTTTAGGGATTTCGCAAGTATGCACGACATATTTCTTGTTACTTTGTTTGTTTTTGTTTTGAAATATCATGTTTTTATTTGCCATGAATTTTTTTTTTAGATATGCTTTGGATTGTATCTGTCAGGTTGCTAAGCAGCTGAAGGAACAACAGATGGTGATGCGAGGTCACCGTGAGAAGTCTATGGTGCATGAGCTGAATAGGTAACTAGTTTCCTTGGTTTGGAGTTCCATCCAACTTGCGAATTTTGTTACTGAGTGTTGTGCTGAGCTCTTTCTTCAAACCCAGCTTTGTTTCTGAACAGTCAAACACTTGGCCATTCAACAATGAACAGCTTTTGTATCTCTGTGCAAGATTTTGGCAACCAACCTTCAATCTTTTATCTTTCTGCCTCTTCCCGTGCTTTTCCTTTAGGTACATTCCCACGGCTGCAGCTTTTGGTGGGCTGTGCATTGGGGCACTGTCTGTCATGGCAGACTTCATGGGTGCCATTGGTTCGGGCACCGGAATTCTGCTAGCTGTTACCATTATTTACCAATACTTTGAAATCTTTGTCAAGGAGCAGAGCGAGATGGGCAGTGTTGGTGCCATGTTCTTTTAAGAATGGAAAAAAAAGCAAAGAAATAAATTTGCATAAAATAGACATACAGCCTTCGTAAATTCTTCCTGCCTTTTTGATGCACAGTTGTGACCTTTCAACTTTCTGTTCTTTTTAGTTATTTTCGTGCCCCTCCACCCTTAAACTTATATACGCAAAATTCAGTTTAGTCGTATCTTTTTTTTTTTTCTTCTTTTTTTTTGTCAAGAAGAGTCTGCGAATGTAAATTAATTTTTACAGTATTTTCTTCCTGGGATTTTGATTTGTACATTTAAGCTGACCATACACGTGCGCAATACACACGCATCTTTACTGTTTGCCCCAAGCTGCCGAAATGATGTCAGGATTCGGTGCATTTAACAATTTCTAGGACAGTGTTTATTATTTGTTGAATTTGGCAGTTTTGTTTTTTCTGGTCATTGTTCTTATTAATGCTGGCCCAAGGTTCCCTCCTGGCTTGCCTTTGGTGAAATGTACCATAATTACAAAATGCTCCCTTCCTTCTAAAATGATTTTTGATCACTACAAGTCCGTACATTATTTTTGAGATCATTCGTACAATTGAAGAACCAGTCTTGGGTGACAGCAGATGTATGCGACTTTAAGGACTGTACATTTGTAATCTTACCAAAAACTTTATTTTGCCAAGTATTTTTTTTTTTCTAAACTTGATTGGTGATAGATCGGTAGGTGAGGCGCTGAGTGAGAGAGGCCTGTTTTCTTGTTATATGGTGAGTAATAGGGGAAGGTTGCCCAAGTTGGGGCTCAAGATGGGTTATTGTAATTTTTTTTTTCCCACACTGTAATTCATAAAGAAAACTTAAAGGTAGTTTCCTATCTTCTAAGTGTAATACTGTACTTGTAAATTTCTTCAACTGCAGCTATTATTGTCATCCCATCTTGTGCAACCTTCGCTCACTGTATTATAATTTTTTTGTTGTTGTTGTTGTCTTTGTGCTGCATAATTATCATTATCCCATTCCTGCATTGGATACACATTAAAAACTTGATACCAAAAAATAAATTTTGAACAAAGTTTTAAATAAACAAAAACATGTTTGGATAGCGACTGTTCAACAGCCGAGCCAACGACTGACAACAAGTATCAGATTTATTGCATCAAAAGTTGTATTCAAACTGCAACAGAGGTTGTTAAAATAGCAAAATATTGTGAACACGCATGACGTGCCATAATGAATGAATGAATGATCGTTTTAAGGCCATTTTTCCCCGCTAGAGCGGGGGTTAGCCTTGCGGGCCCCATGACAATCATGGTTCCCTGTATGGCCGGATGCCCTTCCTGACGCCAATAGTGGAAACGTAATTTACATAAATCGTGGAGAGGATTTCTGGCTTAACACTATTTACAGTTTGAATACAATTGCAAGAGGCGACATGAAATTATCTCCAATCGCTCCTGGAAATGTAATTCCAAATACATCAGTACGATCGTGCACATTGTGGGTCAGTGGTCATCTGTAATGATTAATAGAATCGCAACATTTTCCAAACATTTGATACATTTATATAATGGTAAAACTGGTTCTCATTAGTGTCTGAAATGGATTGACTTCCATTTCAAGAGCATGGCTGGTATTTATAATCCTATGTATTTTTTTCCCAAACTGGGAAGTGAATGAAATGAAGCTGAGGCCATCGTGGTACTTTGCATTATATTTATTCTTTAAATGATGAATTTTTTTAACGTATGTTTGCAGATTTAAATACACTTGTTTCCTCAATATTAATGGAGAATTTTCATTTGTGGGACAGTGATGATATTTTGCAGAGAGCAGGGTTCCAGAGTGGCTTCTTTGTTTCTGAAATGTCAAAAGCTATAATATTCATCAATTACATAAGCACCAGGGATACAGCTCCAATCATCCTTTTAAATTTATTTCTAAGAGCATCCTTTTTTTGCCCAAGAATGATGTTGAATATGTTTTGACTAGGACAATGATATCTATTTTATAAAGATAGCATTAGTTGGAAAGATACATTTTGAGCCAAATTGGCTAAAGTCTAACAGATATACTTTTTCACGATCATAGTTAATCCATGGGAAAGAAATATTTGTTTATGCAATTCTGTTCTTAAAAACATTTATTATGGGAACTGGATACAAGCACTGGGGTTGGCAGGATATTCTAGATGCATGCACACTCGCCTTTGAGCTCTCCAGTCTGGGTTTGAATCTCAACCTGACTATAAACGGTTATCCCGTTGTATCAATGTGTATGCCCTCTCTCAAATGGGTGTTAAGCTGGGTGACTCTTCTGCCAGAATTGGTTGCTAGTGAATGTTAAAGATCACATGGTGTCTTTTGTGAAGTGTCGGTTAGTTGTCTCGACGCTGAACAAATTCCAAGACTTGCTGCTGGGAAGGTAACAAGAAAACCACCCAGCTATGGCATATGGACCTATTATAAATGGATGAGCTTTGTGTGTGTGTGTGTGTGAGGCATGTTTTTGTGGAGTTCTACTGGAGCTTTCTGATTTGGAATGTGATGCACTAAAATTATCGTCATGACCTGAGTTGATTTGACTAAGTAACTGCAATGAATCCAGACGAATTCCCATGTTTCTCGACGTGTGCCATGTTAAGGTGTATAGAGCAGTTTAATAGGTCATGGCATGGCATTCCAATAAGGTTTTTGTTTTTGAAAGAATGAAAGGTTTTTTGAAAACCAATAAGGTTTTTGTTATTTATTTTGCAATTTTTGTAAAATAAATAACAAAAACCGTGACAACATTGTAACAAAGCATATATATTAAATTAACACTAAATTACTAAATATTAACTGTTAACTGTTAATACTAAATATTAACAATAATAATGTTGGTGTCATTTGGCAATAATAATAACGAATCAATCCCCACCCTAGCCCAAGCACATCTGGGCTTGGTGAAAGGTAAGTTAATGCTCAAGCGCTACAGCAGGCAGGTATGCTACAAGGCCATGTCGACCAATGAAAATTTGGTCTAATGGATCAACGGAACCACTCGTTTGATAAATACTCCAATATTTATAAAATATATCTAGCCTGGGTTCGAATCTCAGTGCAGCTAAAATATTGCCTAGACCCTAGAGACTGTTTTGGCAGCACCACCGCTCTGTAGTATGGCACGATGATGGTGATACAAGTGTGATGGCCGTTCAAAAGGTTCTGCGATTAGATGGAATGATGGAATTATCTAATTATTAAGCAGACATGTCCAGACAGCTTTTGTGTTTCCCGCCCCCTGGACTTTTGTTAAATATTGCTAACTTGGCCCCAAAAGGCAGGGTGTGTGCAAAAAAAGAGTGATGGGCAGTGGAATTGCTGCAATTTTCCTTTCACTTGGTGGGCATTCTGTATTTTGTAACACTTTTATTAGAACAAAACTCTTCTCAACTGGCTCAGTATTACACAGCATGGTTGTGCAATAAGCCAACTGTGGGGTAAGCGTGTGTGTGGGAGAGAGAGAAGGAAGAGATGTGATGATGATTATCAAGATGTTTCGGAATGGATGTGGATTGAGGATGGTGGTGGTTGTGGTGTCTGCGCAACATGCCGCCCCCCCCCCCCCCAAACCCCTAATCCACATCTAAATCTCAAAAGCCTCCAACTTTTTATATTCCTTATAATCACAAAACTGCGATTATCTTGGCAAGGCATATTTATAGAAAAAATTACAATGAATGTATTGATCCATTTAATGGCAGATTTTGTGAATATGGATGAAATGTAAGCTGTTTTAGTTGTTTACTTTCACACTGTTATGGCTGTTCTGGGCCCACCACCATCACTCCATGATGCGTCATCCACAGAACTTGTTTAATCATACTTTGCAAACTTCTGAATTTCCTACCTGCTTTATTCTTAAATCAGTGAGATGTTGGGCAAGAGATAACTCTTGATAACTTGCATACCTTGATAACTTGATGCAAGAGATAACTTGGGTTTGAGTTGCACCTGGGTTTGAATCCCATCCCGGTGTTTCACTGGTAAGGTGATTCATGATTGTGTGTTCTGTCCCTCGGATGGACGTTAAACTGGGCGTCCCCCATCTGGCATTAGTTGGTCGACGTTAAAGATCCTCCCGGTGTCCTTCACGACGAGCAGGCGAGCTTTCGCCGGCACCCTGAACAAATTCCTGCCCGAACCAGCAGGGGGCACTGCATCAGCGGCACAGTCGTGTCCTCAGTCGATGATCCTACTCCGCAGTGTTGTGTTGCATACAAAAAGAAGTCCTTCCCATCCGTTTGACACTCGTGTGAACACATCGTGTTTATTCACTGAGGATGTGAGCATGGGCAGAAAATGAATGAAGAAATTTTTATTTCATTCAGTTTTGTATCATTCGGTAAAACATGCTGTTGAGAGCGCCCCCTGCCGGAGGGAGGGTGTATCGATGCCACACATCGCTCCTTGAGGGAGAGGTTATTGCTTTTACCTGAGTGGTATTCAATTCATACCTAATATATTCAGTAGTACTGCATCATTACATTTACTCGTGAACAAATTGTAAATAATTCATATGAATCGTCATGTGAAGATGAATATTTAATGGATGTATTTTCTCATGGAAAGGCCACGACAGTGCGAAATGAGTGCTCGCAGACAGGTGTCCACCACTCTCTATGCCAATTGGAATCAAGTGGCCCCACTTGACAGGCCGTTGACCTCTCACTTGACCCGCCTTGATGAATGCCCGGTGGGCACCCGTGCACAGCACGAGGCAAAGCCCAGCCCTCGGGGAAGACGGAGCCATAGGAGCGAGGGCCTCTTTGATGATTTAGACACTGGACTGCATTTGTGGCTTTCAGTGGCTTGGGGGAGGTCTCTGATGGGGTCTGCTTATGGTGGCCTGGTGCAAACAGGACCCAATTAGGGCATTATGTGGATTGAAGGCTTTGGGAGCGATAAGCTTTCCTCCCTGAGTGTCAATGCGTTCCTTGGTGTGTTTTTAAGTGATTTGAGGCTTTCAAAGTGTTCCCTGATTGTCAAAAACAACAATCATCAAAAAGAAGAAAAAAAAACCCAGGAATAGACAGCCTTTCAGGAACTAGGGTCATGGTCCAGACATGCTGTATTTTGTTACTGATATTTGTTAATAAATTTGATTTGTTTAATTTGCACTTTATTTTAGCAAAGCTAACGTTTCTATACTTTCGAAACTTTTCCTTCGAAACTTTTAGTGAACAAAAATTATTGCATTTCCAATAATTAAACTAAACTAATTTTAATGAATTAACTAGTTTCACTAAACTAATTTTAATTATTATTAAACTAAACGAAACTAATTACATCTTTCTACTCTTTCGTCCTGGTGTGAGATTCTTGATTCTCTTGATATCTTCATTCTTGAGAAAGGCCTTATTGTACCTCTCCCTTGGAACCAATTCAGATTTAGCCTCAAAAATACTCATGCTCAACGCAACCACTCACAAAAGTACCAAACATAAGGAACTATTTGTCAAGAAAAATAAATGCCGAAGCACATGACCACGATAACTCAATAAGATGCACAACAGAATTTCTAACCAGAAGTGGGAACATACAAACAGAAGAGCAGAGACAATGAGAGAAGCAAAGGGCAGATAGACAGGCAGGATAACAAGAATCATTTATGTAATAGTCTTACGTATACAACACAAAAATAGTTGATAAACATTCACATGGGTTTTACTTTAACCTTCTCACTTTCATCACTGAAATGAATCCAAATGGAGTAACCAGATGGACAGTCGTGCAAATGCACCGTTTGAATGACACATGCACGATGCCTGACTTTTTTTTTTTTTTTTTTTTTTTTTGCTGGAATATCTCTGCTAGTCCACAAAGCCAGACCGGATAAAGTGGAGACAGAAAATCCCACAAAGCTGCCCGTCTAGCTGAGGCCTCCAGAACAGCCAGATGGTTGGGGCTTTGTGTTAGATACACCCCTTGACCTTAGCAGCCTCAGAGTCCTTTTACAGATCTGAATGTACATTTTGCCTCGCCAGCTACGTGCTTAAGGTGAGAAACACATTTAATTGAGGTGTCAGGATACATACGTACATGCATATACGATATATACATGTCTTTATAGTTGCAAAAATGGCTTCTAGGGGTTAACAATGTATAGCTTTGAAATAGTTATTTCCATTGTACATGCTAAGCATAAGGGTGAGGTAAGTTAATTGTAATAGAATATGAATGATCTTTTTAAGGCCATTTTCCCTGCTAGAGCAGGGGTTAGCCTTGCAGGTCCCATGACGACCATGGTTCCCTGTTTGAGGCAATGTTTTTATGGCCGGATGCCCTTCCTGATGCCAACCCTTGGTCACCTCTTATGATGTGCAGGGATATGGTGTACCAATTCTAAACCGGGGTACACACCGGGATCATTCATCCCAGCAAGCTGGTACTCAATTTGCCGACCTCGGAAGGATGACAGGCTGAGTCAACCCTCCTGGTGTTAATTTTAGTGATCGACCGGGATTCGAACACAGGATCCTAGGATCCCAAGCTGGCACCCTAACCGCTAAGCCAACACCAGAATATGCATCAATATTTGTCGAGAAAGTCTGTCTTCTCTTCCAAATGTTTGTGTCTAAAACCACTTCTTACTTAAAACCATATTTAATGTTGTATCCTTTGTAATCTGTCATAAATGTGCTCTGAAAGGGAAATTCAGCCTTGGAAGACTAATAAAATCCCACACGCACGAAGGGGGAGTCCAGTCGGAGTCCAGTCACACACACAAGTAGTGAGATAGAGGAGGCTGAGCTAGCTGGGACCCTGTGCGTGATCTCCTCCATTGCATGAGAAAACATCTACCCTGCTGCTGGTGTGACGAGCTGCTGCTGGTCTGGGCCGCTGGACAGTTTGGTTTATTGAAGGACATTACGGTGCCCGAGCAGGCTGTAATGAGTATTTTTCAGTCTTGTCACTTGTTGTGGTCCTTCTGTGGCATGCCTCTGGGTTCGTTAAGGTTAATTTTGTGAAGGCTTTTCTGCGTACAATTCCTCTGTAAACATATTGTTAAGGCCTTTACTCCAAGGCGATCAAGCTAAAAATTGGCGGCACTTTTTGGCGCACACAGGGCAGAACCACAGTGCTTACCTGCACGGAGCTCACAGGGTTTTATCCTTGAACCCACAACACGAATAAACAACACAACAAATGAAATGCACAATAATGAATTTGATGATATAAAGCACAGCAATAAAATGAATGGTGAGGTAAACTAAAGTCTGATCGAGGTACCTCCACATGCAGATTCAAAACACAAACAAGGGGAATGATTAAAGAAAATAAAATAATGTTCTTTTTATATCGGCCAGCACTCACCTTGCTCAACGAGATCATTGATTGTGGTGGCGGCAGCATAAGGCGGCCCGAAGTCGCTTGTACGGTAAACGCACAAGATGGCATGCGGTTCCTCTTCACTGCACCACACGTGAGGCAATTTGTGCTGCCGGTCCTGCTTCGCTCTCCACTCCCTCCGAAAACGTGACGCGGCTCCAACTCCCTCAAAAACACCACAGTCAACAGCACCCCCTCCTCCAACGTTGCCAAAAGTTATCTGAGCTGCCAACAGTTGTCTATACGAGCGCACACGAGAAAAAGCGACCGCCCACCACAAAGCCAGCACTAGAGAGAGAGAGACTGATTCTTATTCATCCTCCGACTAAATATAAGTTCACAAAGCTCAGACAAGTCTCCTCACCAGCGCACCTGACACGAGAGAGAGAGAGAGAGACACCTTCTGCCTCTTTTCTCCTGCTCGAACCTTCACTCTGACGTCACCCTGACCAATCGCCGATTTACACTCAATCAATTGGTCCATGGCCGGGCCCAACGAATGACAAAGCTCAGGGTGTGGTCTGCCGGTTATGATAGTTTCCATGCCCCTTGTCCCACTCTTGGGGCCTTGTTCCTTAGTCGGTTAGTGGGGTGGGGTTTACTTGTTGATCGTAAACGTTCGGCTCTGCTCGGGAATGTTTGGGTTTCTGTCGCAGTTTATGCCAGTAGTTGAGGTTTAATGGAGCGTTTTTATGGCTGGCTCATTGTAATTGTAAAAACATAGGGAAAATCATGGGAAATCACTAATCGTAACCCTACATAGTTAACACACGCTCCACCCCCTGCGTGAAGACACGTAAACCATCATAAGCTCACAGTTTTTCTTCTTAAATACATCGAGATTGGCTCCTACGTATCTAGGGTCCATGATACCCTACACAGTTGTATCTCCACTATGGTATTTCATCACCTACCCCCACAAACGTAACAATATATATGAATGAATGAATGATCGTTTTAAGGCCATTTTCCCCGCTAGAGTTGGGGTTAGCCTTGCGGGCCCCATGACAATCATGGTTCCCTGTTTTGAGGCAATGTTTTTATGGCTGGATGCCCTTCCTGACGCCAACCCTTGGTCGCCTCTTACGATGCGCAGGGATACGGTGTACCTATTCTAAACCGGGGTACACACCGGGATCATTCATCCCAGCAAGCTGGTACTCAATTTGCCGACCTCGGAAGGATGACAGGCTGAGTCAACCCCCCTGGCGTTAATTCAGCGATCGACCGGGATTCGAACCCAGGATTCTAGGATCCCAAGCCAGCACACTAATATATTGTACAATATTGTTATTTGGCAAATGCGATGCGATTTTTCTAATTCTAAAACTACATGTAGCTACCAGAAATAGCGTCATGTATAATGTTATAGGTAGAACCTAAGAAACGAAACGGATCTTTAAATCTGACCGATCGATGTAAAATTAACATTTAAACAGAGAAAAACATTGACAGGTATATATATTAATTTATTTCTCAATTTTATATGTGATACTAGCAGGAGTACCTGGTGTTGCTGGGTGAGGGGAGGCTGGAGAGGGAGGGTTGAAGGGAGTGGGGTGAGTGGAGGGGGTTGGGGGTGGGGATGGGAGAGGGAGGGGAAAGATATACTACATATACATATTTTGGGGGGGGGGAGGGGACTTTGACAGGCTGCTCCGTTTTGGGGGAGCGGGGAAGGGAAGGAGGAAAAATTTACCCATGCAAAGAGTGCTTTAACCTCAGTGTTGCCCAGGTAAAAAAAAGAAATTGTAATACCCTCTGCCACCATCACCTGGTGGTGCTACACGGTACACATTTACATCGAGAATTTACGCTCCTCTCCCGGTCCCTCACACCCCAGCATGAGGCCGCGGCCACATAGCCTATGTTACCCCCCAGACAAAGTTGTATTTGTATTTGTACCCCGAGTAAAGTTTCTAAGTATTTATATCTGGAGTACCCGGCATTACTCAAACAAAAAAGAAACCTTAAAATATTTGAAATGAGGGCAAATATAATGGAAAAGCAATTACATCCAAATCAGAATCCATCACAAATGTGAAATCATCATTTTACCTTTTCATGAATATATGCTGCTGAATGTGCCGTTCATCACGTTTCTGAGTTAAGTATGATGACGTTCAGGAAGAAGAAGAAGAAGAAGCCTTACCGCCAACTTCGACCACTTCTGGAATTGTATTACTCCTTGTGTTCAAATGTCTGGTAATTGTTTTGTATGTATTTATGCGAATGTGTACTTCTATATAACTGTCATTAATCAAAAAGGCTTAGGCACTACAGAGCGATTTTTAAAAAAAATCCAAAAAAACGAAGTTTTTTTTTTTTTCAAATGTTTTTTCCCTTTTTTTGCCTAAAACACTCCCAGGCACTCGCAGATGAACCTCTGAAAATTTGACGAAGATCCGTTCAGCCATCTCTGAGAAAAATGGTGACAGACAGACAGACAGACCAATGGCTCTCTTATATAGTAGATTTCTTTATTCCACATTAGATATAGAGTGTCTTTTGCAGGGCCAAGGTGTTAGGGTTAGGGTTCATATAAAAAAGTTTTCTAAAGTTTTGAAATTAAATAACAATTAAAATTCAATTACATGGATGGAAAATGTTTTTGTTAGGGTTGGAGCCTTAAAAGTTAGGGTTAAGGATTGTAAACTTATCTTAAATAAACTGATCTAAAATGCAATGAAGCTATGCCTGGCAGCAAGTAGCAACCGGTCACTCCAAGCTTCATTAGTTCATTGAAATTGTTTAGATATAGTTAATGATAATAAATTTGAAACATATTTATGAAAATCTGAAAAGTAGAATAATTGTCTAACTTACAAGCAATATTTTAAGAAAGTCTAGCAGACTTAAAATAACTGTTTTTGAATGATTTGTGTCCACAATTTGAGCTATGTTTGTTTGATGCTGTTTTGGAAGTTCATAACTTTGACAGTTGACAATAAATGCAAATTTCTACAACCATATGTTCTGGAAAAGATTTGTATGTTATCGGAAACTTTGCAGTCTACAGCAAGAGAGCCATAGTATGGAATACAATCACAAGTTACACTGTTAGTGGCTTTAGATATTTAATTTCTTTCATATACATTAACACAAATAAATTCGCTTTTTTACCACTTTCCAATACATGTTCAGCACAGGACTCGGACTTGCACTTGGACTCGGAATGCCAAGTACTCAGACTCGAGACTGCTAGGCTCAGACCGCAGAACTCGGACTTTGCCTCGGACAGCTTTGACTCGGACCCGGAACAGGTGGACTCGACTACAACACTGCCAAATGGGCATCCTAACGAACTAAGTGGCCGAGTAGACGCAACATCTTGAAAGGAAGATACAACAATTCCATGAATTTGCCTGCCAGCACATATATTGAGCTGGCAGCGGAGAACATGAAGCAATGGTGTACATGATGCAAGGTGCACATGAGGGACTTTGGCCAGGCGACAAGGTTTGGTTGTACTCCAAAGAGACAGAAAAGGAAATGTCCCAAATTAACATCATCTTAGCAATGGCCTGGGGTGTTGTTGTCAAAAATCAATGATGTCTTCTTTAAAATTATGCAGGGCTCTCGCACTCTTCTGTGTGTTGTTCATTGTGACAGCCTCAGTCCATAAATCACACCACTGAGATGCATCTATATATCCAGAAAGTCCCCTGGCAATTACTGAGATGCCTCTATATATCCAGAAAGTCCTCCTGGCTATTACTGAAAAATATAAAGCAATATTTTAAGAAAGTCTAGCAGACTTAAAATAACTGTTTTTGAATGATTTGTGTCCACAATTTGAGCTATGTTTGTTTGATGCTGTTTTGGAAGTTCATAACTTTGACAGTTGACAATAAATGCAAATTTCTACAACCATATTTTCTGGAAAAGATTTGTATGTTATCGGAAACTTTGCAGTCTATATATCCAGAAAGTCCTGGCAATTACTGAGATGCCTCCAAATACCCAGAAAGTCCTCCTGGCAATTACTGAGATGCCTCTATATATCCAGAAAGTTCTCCTGGCAATTACTGAGATGCCTCTATATATCTAGAAAGTCCTCCTTGCAATTCCTGAGATGCCTCTATATATCCAGAAAGTCCTCCTGGCAATTACTGAGATGCCTCTATATATCCAGAAAGTCCTGGCAATTACTGAGATGCCTCTATATATCCAGAAAGTCCTCCTGGCTATTACTGAGATGCCTCAAAATACCCAGAAAGTCCTCCTGGCAATTACTGAGATGCCTCTATATATACAGAAAGTCCTGGCAATTACTGAGATGCCTCTATATATCCAGAAAGTCCTCCTGGCAATTACTGAGATGCCTCTATATATACAGAAAGTCCTCCTGGCAATTCCTGAGATGCCTCTATATATCTAGAAAATCCTCCTTGCAATTCCTGAGGCTATATATCCAGAAAGTCCTCCTGGCAATTACTGAGATGCCTCTATATATCCAGAAAGTCCTCCTGGCAATTACTGAGGTGCCTCTATATATCCAGAAAGTCCTCCTGGCAATTACTGAGATGCCTCTAAATACCCAGAAAGTCCTCCTGGCAATTACTGAGATGCCTCTAAATACCCAGAAAGTCCTCCTGGCAATTACTGAGGTGCCTCTATATATCCAGAAAGTCCTCCTGGCAATTACTGAGATGCCTCTATATATACAGAAAGTCCTCCTGGCAATTCCTGAGATGCCTCTATATATCTAGAAAGTCCTCCTTGCAATTCCTGAGATGCCTCTATACATCCAGAAAGTCCTCCTGGCAATTCCTGAGATGCCTCCATATATCTAGAAAGTCATCCTTGCAATTCCTGAGATGCCTCTATATATCCAGAAAGTCCTCCTGGCAATTACAGCAGGAGTGACAGAGTTTACATTGTGGGCAGGTAACGGTGAGATCACGTTGAGATGACAGAAGGCAGCTTAGATGTAGTGACATACCAGTGTGTGAGCATCAGTGTATTTATGGATGTGAGTGGAATATGGTGAGGAGGTGGCAACTCCTACTGTGAAAATAGGAACAATTGATGGTGCAGATCGACAAAGTAACGCTCAGGGGGATGTACACTTATCCAACCAAGATATTCTATATTTGTATTTTTAATTAATTTTCTTTAATATATATGTATATGTATATATATATATATATATATATATATATATATATATACACAGGGGGCTGCAAAAGTAGGTATACAGTAATGAAAAACAAAACGTGCGCACAAAAAGTATTTTATTGATTATACAAGCATATCAATAATAACATAATAATAAACATTATTGATAATAATAAACATAAACATATCAATAATAAAATTAACTATTATAATACTGGTAATACTGGTATAATCCTTACTGTATACCTACTTTTGCAGCCCCCTGTGTATAGATATATATATATATACGTATATATATATATATATATATATATATATATATTGTTACGAATTCCGGGTTTATGGGGGTTACAATTCAGGTCATTTCTTATTAATGTATATTCTATTAAAGGTTGTTGTGATTAAAGGGTCAGGAGCCCTTCTGGGAAAAACGAGACCGGAAACGGGATCGTGATGAAGAGGAAGAGGAGAAGGAAGGGCGGCCATCTTTAGCTTCGAGAGCTCCGACGCGAGCGGAGGCGATCGTTACCTACTTTGGAACGGAGTTGGAAAAGCCCATCTGGCGAGAGGAGTTACCAGCGCGGGGTGATTGATTGCCGGTTACGTGTCAAGGTGCCGTGTGGTCCTGGAAGGAACCAAGCGCCCGGCGCTGTTCGCCTCGACGCCTACGAGGGCGTGTACGGGTCGCACCTTGGGCCTGGCGCGCGAAAGAGATTGGAAGGAGACGGTTGAGAGTTGAGACTGCAGCTCGAGACCTAGCCGCCGAACGTGAAGGACAAGGGAACCGTGCCTCTGTGAACCGAAGTCCGCGCGTCAGGAGAGCGCCAGATTACTGCGGAACCTGCGAAGTCGGGTATCCTCGCTGAGGTTGTCGAGTATCCTCACACCCAGCCCCGGATTGGAATCGGACATAGATTCCCCGATCGCTGGATCGACTCGACGTCACCTGGGAGGCGTGCAGGATTCGGACATTGCTTCCCCGATCGCTGGATCGACTCGACGTCACCTGGGAGGCGTGCAGAGACATTGGGGGCAAGGGCCGTGAGTGTTGCCAACACTGTTGTGGGTTAAGGTGGCGCCACCTATACTATAGATAAGGATTGTATGGAAGTGCTGTAAACGCATTGTGATTCCTGTGCGGGATTTGGGAATATATTGGGGTTTGTTCGTAACCCTTGGTGTGGACTCGTTATTGATTGACTTATTTTCACCCAAGGACCATACATCTTTCTGCCGGGGCTCCCCTCGAGGTTGACCCCGTAACAGAATTGGGGGCTCGTCCAATTGAATTCCGGGATCTAAAATTGTATAACATAATAAAATAATAATTTTTATTAATTAAAATTAATTAATTAATTATTAATTGGTAAATTTTTGAGAAATTGTGGTAAAGTCTTGGGTGAAGGTTAACAGGTGTTAACGATAGTCACCATGGCGTTTGTTGCACAGAACTTTGCGGTAACACCTAGTGAGGCACAGTTCCGAGCGTTACTAAAAGCGGACCTCTTGAAATTGGCCAAACATTTTAACTTGGAGGTCCGAACTAATTTGAGGAAGGCAGAGTTGCAGACCACGGTGATACAATGTATGGTGGGATTAGGAACATGGGACGAGTTAGCCTGGCAGTGGCTACCCGAAGAACCAGAAGACGTTGAGCTCCGGAAACTGGAGTTGCAATTACGGAGCCAGGAACGGATAAAAGAAGAAGAAAGGAAAGCAGAAGAGAGGAGAGAAGAGAAAAAAGCAGAGGAAAGGAGAGTGGAACGAGAACTCCAGGAAAAGTTAAAAGAAGAAGAAAGGAAAGCAGAAAAGGAAAGAGCAGAAGAGGAAAGGAAAGCAGAAGAGAGGAGAGAAGAGAAACAAGCAGAGGAAAGGAGAGTGGAACGAGAACTCCAGGAAAGGTTAGCAGAAGAAGAAAGGAAAGCAGAAGAGAGGAGAGAAGAGAAACAAGCAGCGGAAAGGAGAGTGGAACGAGAACTCCAGGAAAGGTTAGAAGGGAGAAAAGCAGAGGAGAGGAGAGCTGCCAGAGAACTCGAAGCAGAGGAGAGAAAAGCCGAAAGGGAGTTGAAGGAACGTGACATGGAGCTTCAGCAAGAAATTAAATTCAAGGAGCTGGAGTTAATGAGAGAACGGGGAGAGGTACCACCCTTGCTGATGGGGTCGACACCTAGCCAGAACACCTGGGAGGTGGGCAGACATGTGAGGCTGGTTCCACCCTTCAGTGAAAAGGAAGTCACTCAATTTTTTCCACACTTTGAGAAAGTGGCTCGACAGTTAAACTGGCCGGAGGAGGCCTGGACCATACTAGTGCAAAGTGTGCTGGTGGGTAAAGCTCAAGAGATTTATTCGACGCTACCAATGGACCAATGTGCAGATTATGAGGTATTGAAGAAGCGCATTCTCAAAGCGTATGAGTTGGTTCCTGAAGCTTACCGGCAAAAATTCAGGAATGCCAGGAAGAGGGAGAGTGAGACCCATGTGGAGTTTGCCACAGTGAAAGAAAACATGTTTGATCGGTGGTGTGAGTCAAAAGGAGTCGGGAACGACTTCGAAGCATTGCGTGACTTGATCCTGGTGGAGGAATTTCAACAGTGTGTCCACGAGGACATCAAAGTGTACCTGCAGGAAAAGAAAGTACCGAAGTTGTGGGACGCAGCCACCATGGCAGATGATTATGCCTTAACACACCGGATAGGGGTCCACAAACCTAACTCCTCGCCTCGATTTCCGCAGGGGAGTTGTGGAACAGCAGGTGCGGAGAACGACAATACATGGCAGCGGCCTCGAGATGATTATGGGGACAACGCTGATACCCGAACTGTTCGAAATCAGAGGGCGACGCGCCCAAGACAAACTTATTTTCCGGGGGGCCCGAGGCAGACCACGAGTTTTTCCTCCGGGCCTGTTTGCGCTTTTTGCAAGAAACCTGGACACGATGTCCAGTTGTTACCTCATGAAAAGGGAAAACCCAGAGCGGAGTCCAACTATTACAACTCCGAATGCGATGGCAAGCGTAAGAAATCGCCCACAGAAGAGTTACCAACCATTTATTTATGAGGGGTTTGTCTCACTCGAGGGAGACTTGACTAACCCAAGACCTGTTAGGGTATTGAGGGACACAGGAGCCCATCAATCCTTAATGCTTGAAGGCATTTTGCCATTGTCAAAGAGTACCGCAACTGGTGATAGTGTTCGGTTACAAGGGATCGGTGGCTGTGTTAGGGCCCCACTTCATGTCATCCATTTGGAATCCGATTTGGTGTCAGGACCGGTCACCGTCGGTTTACAAGCCACGCTTCCTGTAGAGGGAGTATCTGTGGTTATCGGGAATGATTTGGCCGGGGGGCAAATTTATGGTAACATGTTGGTAAAGAGCACAGCAGGGAAAATGACACCACCCCTTAACCGTCATCCAAGAGAAACTAGAAGTTGTTGACGCTTGGTCCAGAGGGAATTACCTTTGGAATCTCTGGGGGTTTTGTGAAAGTTTGTTGCTTTATTTTTGAGATGTGATAATTGTGCCCGGGGGGAACTGATGATTTGGGGTGTGAGTTATTTTGGTTTGTTTATCAAAGTTGGCCTGCAAAGAAAGTTTTCGCGGTGTTCAAACTTTCTTTCTTGAAGGGGGGGGAGTGTTACGAATTCCGGGTTTATGGGGGTTACAATTCAGGTCATTTCTTATTAATGTATATTCTATTAAAGGTTGTTGTGATTAAAGGGTCAGGAGCCCTTCTGGGAAAAACGAGACCGGAAACGGGATCATGAAGAAGAGGAAGAGGAGAAGGAATGGCAGCCATCTTTAGCTTCGAGAGCTCCGACGCGAGCGGAGGCGATCTTTACCTACTTTGGAACGGAGTTGGAAAAGCCCGTCTGGCGAGAGGAGTTACCTGCGCGGGGTGATTGATTGCCGGTTACGTGTCAAGGTGCCGTGTGGTCCTGGAAGGAACCAAGCGCCCGGCGCTGTTCGCCTTGATGCCTACGAGGGCGTGTACGGGTCGCACCTTGGGCCTGGCGCGCGAAAGAGATTGGAAGGAGACGGTTGAGAGTTGAGACTGCAGCTCGAGACCGAGCCGCCGAATGTGAAGGACAAGGGAGCCGTGCCTCTGTGAACCGAAGTCCGCGCGTCAGGAGAGCGCCGGATTACTGCGGAACCTGCGAAGTCGGGTATCCTCGCTGAGGTTGTCGAGTATCCTCACGCCCAGCCCCGGATTGGAATCGGACATTGCTTCCCCGATCGCTGGATCGACTCGACGTCACCTGGGAGGCATGCAGAGACATTGGGGGCAAGGGCCGTGAGTGTTGCCAACACTGTTGTGGGTTAAGGTGGCGCCACCTATACTATAGATAAGGATTGTATGGAAGTGCTGTAAACGCATTGTGATTCCTGTGTGGGATTTGGGAATATATTGGGGTTTGTTCGTAACCCTTGGTGTGGACTCGTTATTGATTGACTTATTTTTACCCAAGGACCATACATCTTTCTGCCGGGGCTCCCCTCGAGGTTGACCCCATAACAATATATATATATATATATATATATATATATATATATATTGTTGCGGAGATGAGGACTGTATATTTTTTTTATTGTGTGCTGTACTATTATTATTATTGGTTATTCTGCGCCCCCCTACCTCCGGAGCTGTGTAAAGGTGAAAGGGCATCCCATAATTAGTCCACGAGCATACACATCAGCCAAGTAATAGAATACCCCTGTTGGTAGTTATCTCTTATTCTGTGTTTTAGGGTAAGGCTGTGTCTCCCATTAATTGAAGTACTCCATTGCACCAGTGAAAGAGAATAGATCCCCTTTCCTTCCCATCCCCAAAATCTCCCTTTCCTTCCCATCCCCAAAACCTCCATTTCCATATTACATCCCCTCTCGTCATTGCTGAGCCCTCGATTCTCAATCACCTCCCCTCCAAAAACCACCATTGACCATGTGCTCGAGTCGGGAAGAAAGGCGTGTCTCCACCTCGTCGAAGAGGGGCGTGCCCGCCCGTCGTCATCAAGGGCGGAGCCCGAGGGTCGCGCGACCAACCAGGGCCGAGGTGAGCACCCCGATGGGCGTGTCCAAAACGCCGGCGGCTAAATCGCTGGAGGCGCTATAAAAGGCGCGAACGGAAGTGAGTAGAGAGTTGGGTCCGAGTTGGTCTGAGTCGGTTGCCAGAGGGAGTTGGTCTGAGTCGGTTGCCAGAGGGAGTTGGTCGTCAAGAGAGAGTCGTGAAGAGTCAGTCAGTGGAGTCGGTGGTCAGTTGGTTGCGGTGAGGAGTCGGTGGTGAGGAGTGAGTGAACCAAGAAAGAGTTGAGGGTTTGGACCAACGAGTCAGACAAGTCCTGGGAACGCAGCGGACGGAGGCCGCAGCAGCAAGAACACCCAACAGCCAAAGGGGGCCTGAACGGCGGTTTGGAGCAGGGCCGAAAAGGAACGGCGGCTGCTAAACGCGCCGGTTGAGCTGCAGGACCCCCTTGGACCTTTCCTCTCCCTCCAACCATCCACCTCCTGCCTTTCCACCCTTCTTGTATACGTGAGTTTGTTTTGTTTGTTCTGTCCCTGGGTATTTAATTAAGTCTGTAGGTAAGCTAAAATTTGCACTGTGTCACCTGCGTCTTATGTGTTGTAAATAAACCTTGATTGCTCCTTTTTGCTTGTGTAAATAATAAATCAAATTACTCTTCTGTCCGTCTATTCGTTTTATTCCTTTTCCTCTTGCATTTCGTCGTTTCAGTCTTTTCCCAGATTGGGCAGCTGTGGTGCGATACGGCCAAAGTTCTGGGTGAATCGGGTGAGTCAGGGATCCTGTTAGGTCACGGTTAAATACACCACCGCTCGGTCATCATAACATCTAAACCGCGATCAGTAACAATTGGTGTCTGGGAGTGGGATTCGAGGCCCGAACCAAATTTTTAAAACGAATAGAAAAAAAAAAAAATTTGGTCAAAATTACGAGCTGCCGAAATTTTTTTTTTTTTTTTTAAAGAAAAACCCGAATTTTGAAATCGCGCCATGGCTGGTCAAGGCGACGGGATGCCGGTGGGAGAGATAGAGGGGTTAGGAGTAACCCAGGATCAAATGGAGGGGAGCAATGAGGAGGCGGTTGAGGGGTATCAGGCGCACAAAATGGCGTCCTCGCGCACGTGGGTGTAGCAGCACCAAATTTTGCCGCGCCCGCGACCGCAGCAGCGCCGCTGGTGGATTTGAACCTTTTTATGATGCAAATGAAGGCCCTTATGGAAAAGAATAGTGAGCAATTGGGAGACCAAATTAGAGGTTTGAAAAGCAGTATGGGAGAAATGGGGGGCCAAATGGGAGAGATGGGGGGCCAAATGGGGGTAATGAGGGACGAAGTGAGGGGTACCGGTGAGAAGTTAGACAATAATTTTGAGGGGTTAGACAACGGGATAAAAGAGGTAAAGAATGGGTTAACGGGGGTGGAAAACAGAATGGCTGCCCAGGAGAATCAGTTAGAGGGGGTGAAAAATGGGTTAATGGGGTTAGAAAATAGGATGGAGGACAAATTGCGGGAAATAGGGGAACAATCTGCCAGGGAAATCAAACGAATGGGAAACCAGATAGAGGAGGTGCAAATCGGGTTAGAAAGTAAACTGGATGCTCAGAGGGATGAATTGGGACAGATGAGGGTGGCATCTACAAAAGAGATGGGGGAGATGAAAGAGGAGATACGACGAGGTGTGGGTGAGGAGGTTTCGGGGCTACGCGAGGAGGTAAAGCGAGGTGAGAAGCGTATGGAGAAAGAAGTGAGAAATAATACGGCAAAGTTACAAGGGGGAATAGAAGATCTGACGGAGGAGGTGGAACAGCTGACGGAGGGACAAAAAGAACTAGTGGAGCAGGTTCAAAAGAACACTGCGGTACTAGGAGGGTTAAAGGCGACACAAAAAGAAATTAAAAACGAATTAATAGCGACGCAGAGGCAATGTCAGATGGTACGGGAGGAACTGACAATGAGGGTGGACGAGGTGACAGAGATAATGGAGACAAAGGACCGGCAGGTGAGGATGCACATAGAAACGGTCACGGTAGCCTTAGAGGACGAACTTGAGGAGACGCACCGAGAAATAAAAGAGGTTAAACAAAAATTAGAGGAAGTGGAAGAAGAGGTGAGTGAAATTAAGAAGGGACGAACAGAAACTAAAAGAGAAATCCAGGAGGAGGTGATGGAATATGTGCAAGGTCGGTGCTCAACTCATGATGTGATGCTCACTAACCGAATAAAGAGTTTGCAGGTGGCAAAGGACGTGCGGAGACGATGTACGGAGGTGAGTGGCAATGTATATGATGTGAGGAAAGCTTCAGTCGGCTTGGGGATTGGTTTGGATCCGGGTGTTCGTGAGAGGCCGTTGGTGAAGTGTGCGACAGGTCAGGTGTGCGAAAAAAGAGGTGTGCGAGAATGTCCGACCATGGGGTGTGTGAGGAAAAAGTGCACGCCGAGGAGTGAGTGTGCCGTCAAGAGTGAGTTGGTCGAAGCGCGTGTGCGAGGGAGCACAGGGAAGCGCGGTGTGGTAAGTGTTACGGAGGAAGTAACGAAAGAGTGTGCGCGAGAGGATGCGCGAGAAAGGTGTGTAACGGACAGGTGCATGGGGAAAGGGTGCGCTGTCAAGAGTGAAGGAAAATGCACGCCTGTGGTGAGCGTTACAGAGGGTGTAACGGGAGAGTGTGCGCAAGAGTGTGCGCGAGAAAGGTGTGTAACGGACAGGTGCATGAGGAAAGAGTGCGTTGTCGAGAGTAAGGGTGAGTGCGTGACCGAGAGTGGAGGTGAGAGTAGTGAGAGTGACACGGAGCGTGAGTTGGTTGTGACAGGTGAGCGAGGATGTACACCTGGAATGGAAGGATGCACACCTGGAATGGTAGAGCGTGAGTGGGAATGCACGCTGGAATTGGTAGTGAGGCACGTGGTTGGGTGTGCGGGTGAGAGCACACCTGTGATTGTCACAAAGGAGGTGACCGAGAAAGGGGCGCGAAGAGGTGTGTTGGTGAGGTGTGCAAGCGACGAATGTGTGCCAAGGTGTTCGGTGGTCAGGTGTGTGACCAAGTCGGTGAGCGGAATGAGTGTACCGAGGTGTGTAAGAAGAGGTACGACGAGGAGCATGGAAACGGCTGCATGTATGAGCAAGAAAGGGGTAGCGTATGCATGTAAGCGTCCAGGTGAAGCATCGACGGTAACCGGTTTAGTGGATAGAGCGACTTATAGCCGAATCGGGCCCTCGGTGCGGGCCGGGCTTCGCGTGCCACGAGAACCAGCGGGGATCCGAGCCACGGCGGGTTCGAAAGGACCGCCGTGCGCGATCCACGCTGGGCCTCGCGTGGAACGGCCGCGTCCGGGCTCCACTAGGCGGAGCGGGCAGCCCGATAGGAAGGGTCGTCATGGCGACCACTTTCTATTGAGACGTGCCGGCAGGTCGAGATCGGGACATTGGATGGCTCCACGCCGAGGTGGTGCGTGGGATCTCGGCCCGGGTAAGCCCCCGCCCCTGCCCCGAATGCGGGACGCATCCAGCCGCCGGCACAAAAGAACCCGCGTTCATGGCTCGGCTGTACGAAGCCGGGCTGTAGACGTGAATTGGCGCACCGAGAGGATGTAATAAGTAGACGTGTGATGATGATAGTGATAGTGATTTGATACGAAATTTATAATAGTGGGTAGAATTGGCAGTAAATGGAAAATTTTTGAATTGGTTGGAATTTGGACAAACAAAATTTATAGTGAGAGACCCCCGATGTGGTGGGATGGCAAATCCACCATCCCTCACAGACGTGGGGCAAATGCGCTATAGTTTATGGGGTGTATGGCAGTGAAAACTAGCCCGGGTGGGTTAGGATATTGATAGGGATCTAGCGAAGATGACATTAGGTGACGGTAAGGTTAGATAGTGACTGATACCTGTAGTGGGGACGCAGGTAGTTTAGTGTGGATTATAATGATGAGGGAGCGCAATAGTTTAAAGGGACGACTGGGAAGCGCAAGTTTCAGAGGGGAGGAGTTAGATGAGATGATGCCGTGTGTGTGAGGATTGAACAGGTGAGATTGCACAGGTGTGCAACTGAACAGGTGTGTGGAGCAGTGTATGAGGGAGTAGTGGTGATGTGTGTTGTGTTGACCAACTGGTCCAGGAAGAGGAGGAGGGTGCAGGTGGCACCAGGTGATTGCACAGGTGTGCAACAAACAGGTGTATGTGGCTGTGTGGAATAAATGGAGTATTGGAATGGATGGTCGTGGAGTGAGTATGGTGGAAATTGTGGAGTGGAGTGGATGGTGCGAAGGTGTGAATGGGGGAAGAGTGGACCCCCATCACGGATACCCGGGGCGGGTAGTGTAAGTGTTAGGTAGAGGGTACAGGTAAATTGTGGTTGGATATTGGCATCTGTGGTGCGGGTAACAGAATGGTATTTGGATGGGTGCATTAGTGTTGTGGAAATGGCTGGGCGTGTAGCCTGTTAGTGTGTGTAGTTGGTTTGGGCACTCCACCACTGTGAGGATGTCGGCCAGGTGAGGCCGCAGGTGGGCTCTGGGAGCCGGTAGTTGTGGATGGGGCCCGAGGATCCGGAGGACGGACCCGGGTAGCCCAGTGCCAGAGGGCACCATGGGGTGACAGAGCCAGGAGGGGCTGTCCCCAGTTAGTTAGGTTAGGGTGAGGAGCTAGGTAAGCTCGGGTGGCAACTACAGTGGTGGAGGTGTGCAGGTGGGTAGACCTGCTGGGAGAGCTACACGTCGCAGCCCAGAAATTGTGCGAGGCACCGGGAGATGAATCGGGGGAGTGAGACCCCAAATTGAGAAGCACCACAGTTTGGGCAATGGGAATTGGTTTTTAGAACCCATAGTGTAAGTTGGCCAATGGATTGGCAGGGAAAGACCCCGGGTAGTGTAAAGTGTGTTAAAATCATTTAGAGGATAGTTAGGATGAAGGATCTCCTCGCACCATCTGCATCCACTCACCTGAGGTGACAGGTACTCCGCACCATGCCATGTTTAATTATTTTTACTGTGCAAATGTTTGGATTGTGAGACGCATCATGACGTGGGTGTGACATTGTGCTTTGATGTTCCATCTCTGCCTCCTTATGAGGATTGATGATGAATTTGGTGATGGCAAATTTTGAAGTAGAGGGATTGTGGAGACGAATTTGGTATAGGGGAAAAATGGGGAAGACGTGACAGTAGTGACGAATTTGTAAATGTGTAGATTTTTGTACATATGGGGTAAGGGCAAGGGTAGGGTAGGTGACAGGGGGGTGACGTACGGTAGGGACGAGCTTTCTCACTTCGCCCTCCGTACGCATTTCGCCTTGCATTGCCTTATTGATGTGTACCCTTGTGACCTTACCCCTCGCTCAATTGTCTTTCCCCTTTTGTCTCCCACATGACCTGTGCGCCACTGGGTGCCGAGGGGAGCGTGCGTGGGTCGGCCATTGTGCGCCCGAAATTCCCAGAACCAGCTGTCTGCATCGATGCACCACATTATGGACCACATGTCTGTGGCCGAGCACCACTTATGGACCCCATGGGTTGGGGCATGGCCCCTCTGCTGGAACCGGCCATGAGGGCCCGAAATCTTGCTGGCGGACCTTGGCCACAGGGCACCGATGCCCCACAGGTGAACCACACGTAGTCGGCCCCTGTGGGCCATAAATAAAATAAAAACGGACACGTTAGGTGCATTCTTTTATTGCAAATAGGCCGCCAGCAAGGGAAGATGACAACACCAGGAAAATAATAATAACCAGCAGAGGGAGCCGAAGAGCAAGAGATCACCTGCAGGGTTAGGGGTTGTTGATTTTATTTTTATGGAACACTGATGAACTATGGTGACTGCACCGATTGGTGCTTGGGTGTGTATTGGTGCGTTTTTGGGTGCTTTAATGGTGCGTCGATGCAGAGCAGACTGTCTCCCCCCCAGAAAGAACAATTACAGGTCCTGGGTTAGTTTTGTAAATAAAAATAGCGTCATTGTAAATAATGCTTCCCACCGTCAGTGTATAGTTTGAAGACCATTCCGCAATTCGGTTAACTGTGGGCGTAAGTCTGTTAGGCAGGGTGCAATGGAGCAGCGGGACACATTTATTTATGTTTTAAAACTGTCGCACTCAGGGTCAGGTTAAAAGTAGAGGGAACTACACCTACGTGTCACACTAAAAGTAAAAGTTGTAGGCCCGGGCCGTGCCTAAGAGGAGGATGGTGCAGTGTTGCGGAGATGAGGACTGTATATATTTTTTATTGTGTGCTGTACTATTATTATTATTGGTTATTCTGCGCCCCCCTACCTCCGGAGCTGTGTAAAGGTGAAAGGGCATCCCATAATTAGTCCACGAGCATACACATCAGCCAAGTAATAGAATACCCCTGTTGGTAGTTATCTCTTATTCTGTGTTTTAGGGTAAGGCTGTGTCTCCCATTAATTGAAGTACTCCATTGCACCAGTGAAAGAGAATAGATCCCCTTTCCTTCCCATCCCCAAAATCTCCCTTTCCTTCCCATCCCCAAAACCTCCATTTCCATATTACATCCCCTCTCGTCATTGCTGAGCCCTCGATTCTCAATCACCTCCCCTCCAAAAACCACCATTGACCATGTGCTCGAGTCGGGAAGAAAGGCGTGTCTCCACCTCGTCGAAGAGGGGCGTGCCCGCCCGTCGTCATCAAGGGCGGAGCCCGAGGGTCGCCCGACCAACCAGGGCCGAGGTGAGCACCCCGATGGGCGTGTCCAAAACGCCGGCGGCTAAATCGCTGGAGGCGCTATAAAAGGCGCGAACGGAAGTGAGTAGAGAGTTGGGTCCGAGTTGGTCTGAGTCGGTTGCCAGAGGGAGTTGGTCTGAGTCGGTTGCCAGAGGGAGTTGGTCGTCAAGAGAGAGTCGTGAAGAGTCAGTCAGTGGAGTCGGTGGTCAGTTGGTTGCGGTGAGGAGTCGGTGGTGAGGAGTGAGTGAACCAAGAAAGAGTTGAGGGTTTGGACCAACGAGTCAGACAAGTCCTGGGAACGCAGCGGACGGAGGCCGCAGCAGCAAGAACACCCAACAGCCAAAGGGGGCCTGAACGGCGGTTTGGAGCAGGGCCGAAAAGGAACGGCGGCTGCTAAACGCGCCGGTTGAGCTGCAGGACCCCCTTGGACCTTTCCTCTCCCTCCAACCATCCACCTCCTGCCTTTCCACCCTTCTTGTATACGTGAGTTTGTTTTGTTTGTTCTGTCCCTGGGTATTTAATTAAGTCTGTAGGTAAGCTAAAATTTGCACTGTGTCACCTGCGTCTTATGTGTTGTAAATAAACCTTGATTGCTCCTTTTTGCTTGTGTAAATAATAAATCAAATTACTCTTCTGTCCGTCTATTCGTTTTATTCCTTTTCCTCTTGCATTTCGTCGTTTCAGTCTTTTCCCAGATTGGGCAGCTGTGGTGCGATACGGCCAAAGTTCTGGGTGAATCGGGTGAGTCAGGGATCCTGTTAGGTCGCGGTTAAATACACCACCGCTCGGTCATCATAACATCTAAACCGCGATCAGTAACAATATATACAGTGTGTGTATATATATTGTTACGGGTCGCGGACAAGATGTTACTTTGGGCCGAGCGGATGGTCAACCGCGACCGTTACAGGATCCCCGATTAGCCCGACTCCCCCAACGTTGACCAAATCGCGCCACAGATATTCAATATGGAAACCTCTAAAGCGACCGAAAGAGAAGGAAGAGAGAAGAAGACAGAGTTCGGAGGATTAACAGGATTTATTATACACACAAGCAAAAAGAAGGAGCGATCAAAGTTATTTACAAGCAATTGATGGAAGAAGCAGTCACACAGTGAATCGTTAGCTTATCTATGCAGTTTACTTAACCCCAGGACAACGATTAAGACAGACGACGTTCACACTTACACGGGGGAAATTGCAGGCAGGAATGGCGGAGGTGGGTTGCTGGAGAGGGAGGCAGGGTCAGGTCCCTGCAACCGGCAGGGCTGGAGGTAGCAGCTCCCACTCTTCGCGTTTTTGGTGGGAAAACCCTCGGTCGCGTCGACGCTGCTGATGCTGTGGACGTCACGCGCTGGCTCGGTCACACCTGCTCCTCTCCTTCTGGTGGAGCCGTCTCCCTCCTCTCAGCGCGTCTCTCCAAAGCTTGTTTCATCTCCAAGTACCTCTCCTTTTTGGAGCGTCTCTCATCTCTCATCTCACAGCTCATCTCTCATCTCACAGCTCATCTCTCATCTCATCTCTCATCTCATCTCTCATCTCATCTCTCATCTCATCTCCCGAAGCAGTCCCTTCCAGTCGCTTTTATTACTCGGGTCGGAATCAAGCCGCCGGCTGCGAGGGCACGCCTACCGGGTCGCTCACCACGGTGCTGGTTGGCTGTTAGGGCTGTCCGATTCCACCTTTGATCATGACGACATGCCACGCCCGTGAGTTGGCGGCTCCTACCCCCCTCTTCTCCGAGATTAGCACATGGGCAATGGCGGCTTGCGGGATTGAACACCACTCGCACCGCTTTTGAAAGGAACTTTGGAGAGCGGAGATGATTGTGGAAATTGAAAGGGGCCTACGCTTATTTCGTTCGATGCAATGCAGAGTCAATCTAGTGGGAAACACATATTTAGCCTACATAGAATAAGGAAATAAGCTATTTAAAAAGATATATCGTGGACTGTGTGTAAGTTTCATGGAATTAACTAGGGGGACGTCCTTCGACCTTATTTACTCTACGAGGGTCAGTTAAAACACAGCAAACCAGTTCTCACATTCTTTACACTTTCCAAATTCGTTACAATATATATATATATATATATATATATATATATATATATATATATATATATATATATATATATAATATGTATATACAGACTTGGCATTTAATATGGAATATTTTTTATTGTGGGGGTTAACTTACTTTTCAAGATGTCTTAGAACCAAAAGTTCATTGGAATTATGTTGAAATTATTCTAGATTTTGTTAATGTGACCTTTAAAAGAAACAAAAACCACATTTGACATTTCGAAACAAATAAATTGATCCTTGACAGTGATGTAAACTGATATCGAACTCAATTCATGGACAGTACTGTGTTAAACTTTTTTTTTTTCTTTTTTTTTTTTTTTGTATACTGAATGGAGGCTCGTGAAAGAGCTAACATTTATTTCACAAACAAATCAACCAGACAAACAAAATATACAAAAGAGGGAGCGGAAGCCAAGATGGGGAGAGAAGGGGAAGCACACAACCACAACATTTGAGAGCAGGGAGAAGTGTGGGAGGGAGAGGGCTTGGGGGCAGGAGGCGTGGGAAGGGGAGGGGGGGGGGGGGTGGGGGGGAGAGGTATAAAACACATGGGGACCGGAATTAGCAGGGGTAGAAAAGATCAAGGTTTTGGATGGGGGAGGATAAGAGATGGTGGTGAACAGCTGTTTTAAAGACCTGGAGGGTAGAGTGGGATTGAAGAGAGTGAGGGAGTTTGTTCCAGAGGCGGGAGAAAAGAGGAATGAAGGAGTGAAGGTGAGCAGAAAGTCTTGATTTTGGCAGTTTAACCATAAGAGGGTTGCAGGCAGATCTTGTGCGACCTGCAGGAATATTTGGGGGACAGAGCCCAGAGAGGGCTGGGGGGGCAAGGCCAGAGAGGAGTCGGTAGAAGACGGAAAGACCACCAACCTGCCTGCGGTGAGTGAGTGAAAGGCCCTTGGAGTTAGCTTCATCGCGGGAGATTCCAATGATTCTGAACGCTTTGGTTTCAACAGCGTGAAGACGGGCTAGGTGTGAGGCAGGAGCACCAGACCAGAGGGGAGAGCAGTATTCCATAGAGCTGCGGATGAAAGCCTTGTATGTGGTGAGGAGCTCAGGTGTGCCAAGGAAGGACTTCGCACGACGGAGGATGCCCAGTCGGCGACTGGCTTTGGAGGCCAGATTTGAAATGTGGTTTTCCCAGGAAAGATCATAGCAAATAGTGAGACCCAAAAGCTTGAGTGACAGAACTTCTTGGAGAGGATTATTCAGAAAGTGGATGGGAGGGTTTTCCAGTCGGTCTTTTCGGAGAGACATCGTAAGAGTGTGAGATTTATCAGGATTGAAAGACATGTTCCATTTGTTTGCCCAGTCTGTGATTTTGTCCAGGTCTGCAGAGAGTGAGGAGGCTGCAGTCTGCCGATCTGAGGGATGAGGAATGGAGCGACAGAGAGTAGAGTCGTCAGCAAAGAGATAGAGAGGATTTTCAAGAGAGTCAGAGAGATCATTGATGAAGACCAGGAAAAGCACAGGGCCCCGAACACTACCTTGGGGAACTCCAGCCTGAACAGGAAGAGGAGATGAGAGAAACCCATTCAGGGCCACACGTTGACTACGACCAGAGAGGAAGTCCGCCAGCCATGCGTGGAGATTTCCATGGATACCAAAGGAGGAGAGTTTGGTGAGCAGAGCAGGTTGCCAGACAGTATCGAAGGCACGTGAAATGTCAAGGGAGACAGCTCTAATTTCCTGTTTGGCGTTGAGGGACCTCCATCCATTGTTGAGAAAGCAGAAGCAGCATGTCCAGAGTAGAGTGACCAGGTCTGAAACCAAATTGATGATCAGAGATCATGCCATTGGAGAAGAGGAAAGATTTCATATCTGAAGCAATGATGGATTCCATGACTTTGCTGATAATTGGGAGAAGGCTGATTGGTCTGTAGTTGCTGGGATCTGTTTTTGCACCTTTTTTGTGCAAAGCGGTGATGTCGGCTGATTTCCAAGCAGATGGCAGATGACCTTGAGCAAAGGAGAGGGTGAAGAGAACAGAAAGAGGGAGTGAAAGAGCGGAAGAACATGATTTTAGGACCCGTGGGCTGATGCCGTCAGGACCAGTTGCAGAATCAGAGTCGAGGGTTGACAGAAACTTTTCCACCTTGTCAGGAGGAAAGGACACAGAGTCCAGGAGCAGCTGGGTACGACTGGGTATGGTGGGTACAGAGAGGGATGGGTTTGGGACACAAGATTTAGAGGCAAACACAGAGTTGAGGCATTCAGCTTTTTCACGTGCGGAGTCAGCCGTTAAGCCGTTTGAGGTGAGGGAGGGGATGGAGGGGGAACAAACACCAGAAACAGATTTGACCAGACGCCACCAGGATTTGGAAGAGGGAGACAGACAAGAGAGTTCGGTCTTGAGAACGGTGAGATATTGTTTCCTGGCTCTCCTGAGGGTGGACACACACTTGTTTCGGGCTTTGTGAAAGGAAATGAGATTTCCTTCCGTTGGATTTGCTTTCCAGGAGACGAAAGCAAATTGTTTCAGGGCAACAGCCTCACCACAAGATTCCGTGTACCATGGACGGGAGGAAGGGTATGACAACTGAAGACAAGATGGGATAAATCTGTGCATGAGAGAGAGCAATTTACTTTGAAAGAATTCCCAGGATGAGTTGATGTCAGAGGCGGTAGAGATGGGAGACCAGTCCAGATGATTGATGGCTGCTTGAAGACCGTGCCAGTTGGCCTGAGTGAAATGCCAGACTCGTCGATGCTGAGGAGGCTCTCTGAGAATGGTCAGAGAGATGTCCACTTTGACAAGCACATGATCAGATGAGCCGATTGGAGCAGAAGAAGAGTTTTCCGTTTTCCGAAGATTGGAGCAGAAGAGAAGAAGCAAATGGAAGTTTTCCAGAAGTATCTCTTTATTTTGCACATTAGCCAAATTTTTTTTAAACAAAAACAAAAGTTAAATTACGATTGGGATTACGGACAGTAAAATTACAGTTCAGTACTTCGTGTAACCCCCACGAGCATTCAGGAGAGCACGTACACGTTGAGGCATGCTGTTCACGAGATTTGCCAAGGTTTGGACAGGAATCGCTTGCCATGCAGTGACAATAGCCTGCTGCAATTCACGCACAGAGGTCGGCTGCTGGTCCAAGTGGTCGATTTGACGCGTTAATTCTGCCCACAAGTTCTCTGTCGGATTCATATCCGGGGACATGGCAGGCCACTCCATATGCTCTACACCACAGTCAGCAAGAAAGTGTTGGATCATGCGAGCACGATGAGGCCGTGCATTGTCATCTTGGAAGACAAAGTTTCCTCGAAAGGCTGCACGAGCAAATGGAAGCAATGTTTCTTCCAGAATGGCCCTGTACTTGAACTGGTTCAGGTTTCCATTCAGAACAACCAGGTCAGTTTTGCCCCCTGCATGAAAAGCAGCCCAAACGGTCACCCCACCACCTCCAGCTTGGACTCTTGGCACTATACAATCTTTGTTGTAGGCTTCATGCACTTGTCTGTGCACTCGGACATGGCCATCTTGACGATAGACCAGAAATTAAGACTCGTCACTGAAGATCACGTGACTCCAGTGTCCTGGCTGCCATTGACGGTGCTCTCTGGCCCACTGCAATCGACGCTGGCGGTGTTGTCTGTTCAGGCGTGGCTTTCTCAGGGGACGCCTGGCACGATAGCCTGCTTGAACCAGTTGTTGGTTGACTAGCCTTCTGGATACAGGCACATTTGTCAGTTGCTGCCACTCAGCCCTAAGCCGATTAGCTGACTTGGTACGGCCATTGCGGACTAACTGGTGTAGCTGGCGATCATCCCTCCTTGTGGTTCTGCGGGGACGTCCTGGCCTCGGTATTGGAGTAGGGATACCCCTCTGAGCATTTCGTTTCAGGATCTCTGACACCTGACCTTGAGTGATGCCATACTGCCGAGCAATAGCACGCTGTTTCATGCCGTAATTTCGTATAGCCACCACTCCATGACAAACAGCATTGTCGAGTGGACGGACCATCTCCAGAGGAAGCGGCAATAACTTTTGGAGACGTGCAGCAGTTGTTTTCCACTAATACAGAACGCAACAACCCTTGTATACCCGACTGTGAAGCCAATCATCAAATGCACCTGTCTGTACATTTTGCCATGCCACCTGTGATATAATCCTGTTGTTGACTTCTTGCTGCGACAGACAATCAGTGACATGGTTCTTTTTACAAATAAATCACCAAAGTGTAAAAGAAACTCACCAGATTGATATACTGAGTTAAGAAAGTAAAGCCAAGTCAAGAAAAAAAAAATATTCCATTTTAAATGCCAAGTCTGTATATATATACACACACACACATACATACAACGAGTGAGGTACGGGTGGGAGTCCAGATGCGTGCAGACAATGCAGAGGCGGTGAATGGCAAACCATGAACCAATATATTTCACATTCCTGTGCCATCATCAGTCGATTGTCAGGCATGGACAGCGGGTTCGTGAAGGACTTTTTTTTTTTTGTATACAATATCGAGGCTCGTGAAAGAGCGAACATTAATCACACAGAAAGACAAACCGACACATAAAACATATAACATAGGGAGCGGTAGACAAGATGGGGAGAGAGGGGGAAGGACACAAACACAACATTTGAGAGCAGGGACCGAGAGACATGGAGACATCGAGAGATCTGAGAGAGGGCGAGGGCTTTGGGGGGGGGGGCGTGGGAAGGGGGCAGTGGGAGAGGTATAAAACATATGGACACTGCCAGGACTTCCAGGAAAGAAGTTGGAATTTCAAACAAGGTGGATCTGGGGTGAATTAGCGGGGGTAGAAAAGATCAAGGTTTTGGATGGGGGAAGATAAGAGATGGTGGTGAACAGCTGTTTTAAAGACCTGGAGGGAGGAGTGGGATTGAAGGGAGTGAGGGAGTTTGTTCCAGAGGCGGGAGAAAAGAGGAATGAAAGAGTGAAGGTGAGCGGAGAGCCGAGATTTCGGCAGTTTAACCATCAGAGGGTTGCTGGCAGATCTTGTGCGACCTGTAGGAATATTTGGGGGACAGAGCACAGAGAGAGCTGGGGGTGCAAGGCCGGAGAGGAGTCGGTAGAAGACAGAAAGACCACCTACCTGCCTGCGGTGAGTGAGTGAAAGGCCCTCAGAGATAGCTTCATCGCGGGAGATTCCAATAATTCTGAAAGCTTTGGTTTCAACAGCGTGAAGCCGAGCTAGGTGTGAGGCAGGAGCACCGGCCCATAGGGGAGAACAGTATTCCATTGAGCTGCGGATGAAAGCCTTGTATGTGGTGAGGAGCTCAGGTGTGCCGAGGAAGGACTTCGCACGACGGAGGATGCCCAGTCGGCGACTGGCTTTGGAGGCCAGCTTTGAAATGTGGTTTTCCCAAGAAAGATCATGGCAGATAGTGAGACCCAAAATCTTGAGCGACAGAACTTCTTGGAGAGGATTGTTGAGAAAGTAGATGGGAGGGTTGTCCAGTCGATCTTTTCGGAGAGACATAGTAAGAGTGTGAGATTTGTCAGGATTGAAAGACATGTTCCACTTGTTTGACCAGTCTGTGATTTTGTCCAGGTCTTCAGAGAGTGAGGAGGCAGCAGACTGCCGATCTGAGGGAAGAGGAATGGAGCGGCAGAGAGTGGAGTCATCAGCAAAGAGATAGAGAGGATTTTCGAGAGAGTCAGAGAGATCATTGATGAAGACCAGAAAAAGCTATACGATCATCTTCCTGCGGCTGAATGTTTCTATACCCAGCCAATGGCCAAACTGCAAATGGCGAATCTGCGAATGTCACGGGTGCAAATCCTCACATAATTTCCTTTAAACTCAATCCCTCTATATTTTCATTCCAAACAGCACAATTTCAATAACAAATTGATACTATACCATTAATATAACAAAATACAATGTTACAAACACTTTTACGTCTTCAGAACTTAATTATCTAAGTTGGTGAAATTTATTAATTATCTTTTACATATACTAGGGCATGCCCGTACGTGGGTGCAATGCCCGTACGTGGGTACGTGGGTACGTGGGTGCGAGTACGGTGACAATCCCCCCCCTCTATTTACATGAAATGGTTTGGTCCATGAAATGTTTTGGTCCATTCGCAACGCCAAAGCGAACGGCGAACGCTTTACATGAAATGGTTTGGTTCATGAAATGTTTTGGTCCATTCGCAACGCCAAAGCGAACGGCGAACGGCTTGCGAGTACAGTGACAATCCCCCCCCTCTATTTACATGAAATGGTTTTAATTAGTTTTAAAACATAGTTTAACGCCAACATAGCGGCAACATAGTTTGCCAACGTGAAATAAATGAATACGCTCTCAAATGTGCCGTCCGAGGCAGAGTGTGTTCGCCACGTTCGGCACACGCGATAGCTCGCTGCTCTCTGATTGGTTGAATCGTTTTTTGGACATAGCTCGGTAAGTAATTGTCCGATTAATATGAAACCTTGAAAAGGCACATCCTCGGGTGCCCAGCAATATACCTGGCAAGTTTAAAGTATATCGGACCCGTGGTTGTCGAGAAACAGCGGTCACAGACAAACAAACAAACAAACAAACAAACACACATACAGAGATTACTGGAATTATAGATAGATATTGTGTATACATACAATAAATCTTGGATATGGTCATACTGCTCTTATGTATTGGAAAAGCTCCCCTATCAGGCCTTCAAGTTCGGGATGGAGTTCAAAGTAAAGCCGTCCATCTTATCAGTGAAACCTCCCTCACCAGCAATTTGCATTCTCTGACCCATTGTAATTTGGGGTTCCCTTTTTTGTTTTGCTTTGTTGTTTCACATCATTATTTTTTTGATCATTGTTCTGCAGAACTTTCTGCTCTGGTCCCTCACCTATTCTTAATTTCTTATTCAATGGGCTAACTCACCAAGCTTCATCCAGTCACATTTTTACCTTTGTTACCAAATGTGGGTGAAGCTACCAAAGGTTTTCACCCCTGTCTCCGTCAACAAGATATCTCAAAAAGTTGAGGACAGATTCGGACGAAACTTGGTCAACAGGTTAGTTGTGTGACAAGGAAGACTTCATTCAATTTTGGTGAAGATTTGAATCTGGATCCGGATCTAAATCATTTTTAAAGTGATTCTTCCCCATTGAGTGATGGGGCTAAAACTGATATATTTTGCACAATATTGTTACGGACACGGCTTCAGATGTTGCTTGACCGAGCGGAATGGCCGCCGTGTTCGCACAGTTTACCCGATTACCCCCAACTCACCCGATTCCACTCGAACGTTGGCCAAATCGCGCTACGCTAAATCAATGATGGAAAGGACACAACGACTGGGATAAATGAAACGACGCAAGGGGGTACAGTTCTCAAGACCTCCGGAGGAGGATATAATTAGTGGTGGAGAAAAAGGGTAGATTACAAGGTAGAGTGAGGTAAAAGACACAGAAGAGATAGGCACTTAGATACAATCTTATCTATCCCAGACAGACCACAGACAAACGGAACAAGACTGACTTACACAGGGATTGATGGCAGGGAAGGACAGGCAGTCGATAGCACAAGGTGCACCTTGGCTCAGGGACAGGATAAAGCACGGTCCAGTCCAGAGATGCGGGGAGGTGTCACAGCGCTCGGAGGTGGCGTCCTTCTCTCTCCAAGCTCAGCGCGCATCTGACGTCACCTCCCTCTTCCTGCGCATGCTCAGCGGGGAGTCACACGCCCTCGGCTCGTTGGCTCCGCCCCAGATGGGACCGGTCCGCCGCTTCTATTGGGTGCGGGGGTTACCGGGCTCCGCCCTTGACGAGGAGCTGACAGCGAGCCCCTACTTGGTAACCCCGTCGAGCACATGCTCGATGGCGGCTCGTTGGAAAGGCCTGGTGCACTCCCAACACCCCCTACCAACCAAGCCGGAGTGAGGACGCACACTCCCCGCGCCGCCGCCGTTGTTGTTGTTGTTGTTGTTGTTGTTGCTGAACCGTGAGGAAGAGCTGCGGGGAGGTATTGGGAGGTCCTAAACTTCCTAACGGTGCCATACAATCACATTCTGGTGCAACGAAGAGTCAGAATTAATGGAAACGAGTCCTTAACTGACATAGACTAAGAATAACTAGCAAGATGTCCTATAGTTGTCTACGTGAGATGCGGTGGACCTGGATGCGACATTTAATGGGGGAAATAGGGGGAGGTCGGGTCTACAGAGTGTTGTTTACAGAAAATGGGACTAGGGAATGGGGGATTGGGGATAGTTGGGAAGTATTGAGGAAATAGGGGAATATTTACAAGCGGATATGGATGGATCCAAATCCCATATCCGCAACAATATCTTAAAAAGTTATGGTTGACTTATGACAAAACTTGGTGGACAGGTTGAGTGTGGGACAAGGACGAATTTTTGTGAAGATTCAATTGTGGATAGCAGAATTTTTAATTTTTTAAAAAGTGATTCTTCACCATTGAGAGAGCGAGGGAAAAAAACGAGATGTATGTATCACAATATTTCATGATATTTCTGATGCCATTGATTAATATGCACTGAGGAATGTCCCCTATGAATGGAGGATGCAAATGGAGACGATCATTCATGGGCCAGCAGTGGAGGATTTTGATGGTGCTTCCTCATCTCCAGAATAAAGCCAAGTTGTCCTGATACAGGGTGAAAGTTACACCTCCTCTGTGGCGCTGGGGGGAGTGTTCCCAGCCACATCATCACTTTGAGTGATTGACAGACGCAACGGCCTAAGGGGAAAGTCCGATCCGACCCCTCCCTGTTTTCTCACCCTCATGGCCACCTCAAGGTCCGCTGTCTGCAAAGGACCCTGTGTGTCTACTGCTTTTCCAGGTTAATTAATTCCCCACAGGTACTAAAGGATGATGATGTCAGACAGCTTGCATGTTTGCTTAGGTAGTTCACGCTTGTATTTATATAAGGCCTGGTTCTCACACTGAATAAAATGACTTTCCAAAGTCTATAATTGCTACAAAAAATATTTTCAACCATATTCTGCAATTCATATTATTTTCTGTCCTTGTTTCGCATATTTTCACTCGATGTGACACTCTGCAGGGAAGGCAATGGCAGACCACCCAGTGCAATGTTTGCCATGAGATTCATTTAGTGTCACTACACCTGTCTTTGGCAGACTACCAAACCATAAATGGTATACTTGGTGCTCTAAAAAAAATTTAAATTGATAATGGTTCAGCTTGCCTGTGTTTCGACAATAATGATGCAGCTGAAGTTTTTACTCTGCATGCGAAGCGAAAACGGGGTTAAGCAATTATTGGGCATGTCGGCTGTCTGTCTGTTTGTCTACAAACGTCGGTTTATGATCGAGGAACAACTTAATTTCAATTGAATGTAATATTCTGAACACGAATCGGGAAAGGAACCTGCAGTTTAGCAGTACTTTGCCTCTGAATTTGGCAAATTGTACGCAATCTCATCCCGATCACGCACGTGCACAGAGGAGTGAGATTAATAATAAATAAATAAAAGTCTTTCTGCATGTCTGACATTCAAATAAAATTGAAAATCATTTGAAACAGGAAACTAGTTGTTTTTAGTGACACAAAACATCAGGCACAAATAACTATTGTAACATGTTAAATAAGGTGGTGTATAAGAAGCTGCATCAACGGCGGTAAACTTCAAAATTGAAAATCGTTATGATAAGTTATATTATAAGTTGTATTATAAGTTATATAAAAAAGTTATTGAACATCATTTGAAACAGGAAACTAGTTGTTTTTAGTGACACAAAACATCAGGCACAAATAACTATTGTAACATGTTAAATAAGGTGGTGTATAAGAAGCTGCATCAACGGCGGTAAACTTCAAAATTGAAAATCGTTATGATAAGTTATATTATAAGTTGTATTATAAGTTATATAAAAAAGTTATTGAACATCATTTGAAACAGGAAACTGGTTGTTTTTAGTGACACAAAACATCAGGCACAAATAACTATTGTAACGCGTTAAATAAGGTGGTGTATAAGTAGCTGCATTAATGGCGGTAAACTTCAAAATTGAAAATCGTTATGATAAGTTATTATCTATATTATAATAGCCGTAGATGATTCTGTCTGTCTGTCTGTCTGTCTATCTGTTGGGTGTCTGTCCGGGGTGTGGCTTACTCGGTTTGCAGAGTAGCTCCACCCATAGCTCCACCCATTCTGGGAGTGGCTATAAACAAATATCCACCATTTTATTAACTCGCATAGCTTTGAGTCCTGTTTTGTAGGCCCGTGGTGTCTTGCTCTCCCCCAGTTTTATTTCAAATCAAATTCGATAAATCATTTCATTTATCACAGTCGCTAACATAGTTTTAGACTCGGTTGAAAAAAAACGGGAAGAAAATCCGATGAAAGTTGCCGTTTATAGAACGAAATGAATTCTCAAAGGCCTGTAACTTCAAGGCCATTGAGTCTCTCTCACGCCTTTATCTCCAATCTAACTCACCATATGATTTCATTTTTATCGATGGTTTTACTTTTAGACTCGGTGTCAGCAATAATTGAGAACATTCCACACACGCGGGAAAATGCAGAGATATATTTTTTAAAATCGCGTCATGGTGTATCATACACCGCCCAACATGACACCGCCGGCAATGTGCCGATATATATTAAAAATTCGCTTTTGCTTTTCCGTTATGATATATTACTATTTCGTTTGATGGCAGTCGTCACAAAAACGTCAACAATGATGCCGACATATATTTCTTCGTTTTTATTTCATTCAACATATTAGCCGGAAGTAAAATATGTTTCAGGAAATTACCGAGAGATATTTCTTCGTTTTTTTTATTAGTTATGTGCGCATACACTTTAAATAGGTTTATTTGAAATCTTTAATTATCCACAATATAATTTACTTGCCATTTATCATTTGATGATTACGAGACAAATTCCTCTTGAGGATCGTGACAATTCATGCGTTGCATGGAAACTTCCATTTCCAAAATGAATGAGACGATCGATGAAGAACGACTCGGTGTCACCAACGCGGGAAAATGCAGAGATATATTTTTTAAAATACACCATATCACCGCACAACACCGCCCAACAGCCAACAAGTATCATACACCGCCCAACAGACAACGAGTATCATACACCGCCCAACATGACACAGACAGCAACATGTCGACATTATCGCTTTTTCTTTAAACCGAGTGAACCGAGCCGAACCGAATACACCGCGTGAATTCACCGAGCGAATTTCAGCCAATTCCACCTATTTCTTCGTTTTTATTTTATTCGTTACCAGCAGAAGTACCCAGCGTTGCCGGGCGGGGGAGGGGGGAAGGGCACGTACACTTTAAACATGTATATACATGTGGGATGTGGGATATATACATGTGGGACATGTGTACGTGTGTGTACGTGTGTACGTGTGTACGTGTGTACGTGTGTACGTGTGTGCGTGAATATGTGTGTGTGTGTATATATGTGTGTGTATGTGTATGTAGGCTAACCCCCGCTCTAGCAGGGAAAATGGCCTTAAAATGCATGTTGTTGTTGTATGTGTATATACATGTCTGTGTGTGTGTGTTTGTGTGTATATGTGTCTGTACGTGTGTGTGTGTGTCTGTTTTTGTGTGTGTGTGTGTGTGTGTGTGTGTGTGTGTGTGTGTGTGTGTGTGTGGAGATGTATATATGTGTATATATGTGTATATGTGGATACATATGTGTATACATATTTGCATATGTGCATATGTGTATATGTGTCTGTACGTGTGTGTGTGTGTGTGTGTGTGTGTGTGTGTGTGCGTGTGTGTCGATGTACGTGTGTGTGTATGTGTATATGTGTGTGGGTGTATATGTGTGTGTGTGTGTATATGTAAACATGGGCCGGTGTGTGTGTAAAGTGTGAGGAGGTATTGGAGAGGAAAATGCAGAGATATATTTTTTTAAATCGCGCCATGATGATAAACGAAAATACACCGCCTAAAATAACAGTCGACATATATTTAAAATTCGCCATACACATCCATGCGGGAATCCCACGGGCATGGATGTGTGTGACATTTCGACATATTGAGTTACATGCTGCGCCTGCACATTCAGTTATATAAGATGGTTACTGGCAATTGATCACATCCACAAATGATGTAATCCACACAATTTATGTACTTTACATAACGTTAATAGGAATACATGCCCGTGTAGATGGGAATGACATATAATTCACCGAAAACGTTGAAGCAACCGCATAATATTACGGTGATGTTTAACTCTGAGAATAGTTCTAAATTTAAAAAACTTTCTTCTGATATTTGTGATTTATTTCAAACAAACTGTATTTCCCATCTACACGGGCATGTATTCCTATTAACGTTATGTAAAGTACATAAATTGTGTGGATTACATCATTTGTGGATGTGATCAATTACCAGTAACCATTTTATATAACTGAATGTGCAGGTGCAGCATCTAACTCAATATGTCGAAATGTCACACACGTCCATGCCCGTGGGATTCCCACGGGTGACCCCGCTAGTAAGTTATAGCCGGCGAAGCCGGTGTTGTCAATAAACGCGTACGTATTATGTCGAAAACCAGATTATAGCCGGCGAAGCCGGTGTTGTCAATAAACGAGTACGTATTATGTCGAAAACCTGATTACGCCTTGGCTCGAGAATTCCGAAGCGCAATGGAGGCCGCCATCTTGCGGATGCGGAAGTTTGCATAAAACAATTGCGAAAAAGTTCAATAGGAGTTTGTTTCACCCGTCTTTCTTTGATTCACAATCTAATGAACCTCTAATTTGTAATTAAAATACGTTAAGACCAACCTCGTTATCTTCAACGAAAATCGTCACCAAACACCAGAACCAATGAGATTCGAGCATTTGAATTTTTTTTTTTTAAAGCTTATTACGCGTTTCGGACGCTGAAAACGGCGTTAAATATTCTAAAATTGACGAAGAATTATTTTTTAGAAATCTCGAGGCCGTCAGGGATAGTTTTTCACGGCCAGAAATACGGTATAAGTGGTTTACATATTTAGTTTAGAAATACGGATAGTTTTTCACGGCTGGAAATATCCGAAGTTGAGACGGAATTCACCGAATTAATCAAGAAGTAAATTTTATCAATTTTAATCTCATCCAGAATGCAAATTGTGTCATTTTAGGTCTGAATTTTCGAAATTTTGTGAGCTGACCAATCAGCGATCAGCTTAGGTCAGCCAATCAGCGCCCTCGACACAGGGCATCTTACCGGGGCGTCGTCTGCGATGCCGGGAACGAGGTTGGTGCAAAACAACCGAATCACGCGTAAGCATATGCTGCTCGAAATAGTTCTCATCATATGCTCAAATTTCCTAAGCTAAATCGTCATTGCTTTGGGCACTGTGAAACGTATCAAGTCACTCGCTTACTGCACAGCGAAAAAGTACGAGCACTTGAACAACGTGTTTTTCGACTCGATTCTGCAAAACGCCCGCCATGTCACTCGGTCAAAACCAAAACGAGGAACAATGTTTCGCCTCCATTCGTCATCGCCACACTGACCTATCAGATGTGGCATGAAGGACGACGTTTATGCTTAACCACGACATAAATGTACCCAAGTCTTGGGTACCCAAGCTAATTCGTGAGAAAGTGTCATGTGACTCCTGCTCATTCACCAGGTTACAATCTACACTTTCAATTACCAGTTTAAGTCTACACTTTAACTGGACACTGCTAAATTTCTCTAAAGCGTGTAAAGACCTTTGAGTGCTCGCACCAGCATATATGTGTAGTTGAGGATGTTCAAGAGTACTTACAGGTCACTATCAGCGTCTATCACCTTTTCGCGATAAAAAACAATGTTCTCACGAAACGTAATTGGAAAGTAAACCACTCTGGGCCATTTTCGAAATTTTTCTCTTCTTTAGTGGTAGACCTGAAAAGCCGAATTAGGCTTCAATCCCATGCTCCCATGCTCAGTAGGTTTGTCTGATTTATGATGTTGTCCTGCACCTACCGGTATAAGTGGTTTACATAAAGAAAGAAAGCTCGGTTTGATTAACGACAGTCACACATTGCTGTTGAAACGGTGCTATCGTCTGATCTGTCGGCACTGATCTTACTGCAAGCTAACTTCTTCTGGTGGAGGAAGCCGCCGTGCCCGGAGAGAACCAGTCCTGACAGCGACTGAAGTTAGAAGACTACACACATACTGTGAAAACGTATGTTAAGCCCAGTTAAAATTTCTTAAAATAGGCCTTAAGCTAGCACATCGTATAGTTACTTCCTTAAGCTTCTTGTGACATTTATTGTATGTAGGTATTGAGGAGGACTGTCTGCTCTTCTCTTTTACCAAGTCTTACCAGGTACGGTACCTACTACACCTACCTACTACCAACTACCTAACCTACTGATGGGTAAAATAGTGGCAAGAGTCTTTGGCTTCGCCGGCTCATTGCGGCTTTGCAGTCGGTACTAGTAGCGGGCGAAGCCGGTGTTGTCAATAAACGCGTACGTATTATGTCGAAAACCAGATTATGCTGTATCCCTTGGCTTGAGAATTCCGAAGCGCAATGGAGGCAATGGAGGAAGCGCAATGAAGAAAGATGATGGGAATAGAGCCTGTGATTGATGCTGTGAAGAGGAACAGGTTGAGATGGTTTGGTCATGTGTTGAGGAAGGATGAAAGTGACTGGTTGAGAAGAGTGATGGAAATGAATGTAGAAGGAAGCAGAGGATGGGGAAGACCGAAAAAGACTTGGCTAAAGATGGTGGAAGAAGAAATGCGGGCAAGGGGGTTAACAAGGAGAGATGCAGAAAATAGGGCAAAATGGAGAAGATTGTCATGGGGACCGCAAGGCTAACCCCCGCTCTAGCAGGGAAAATGGCCTTTAAAATGCATGTTGTTGTTGTTGTGTAATGGATGCCGCCAACTTGCGGATGCGGAAGTATGCATAACAAATTGAAAAACGTTCAAGAGGAGTTTCTTTCACCCGTCTTTGTTTGATTCACAATCTTATGCACCTCTAATTTATAATTAAAATACTTTAAGACCAACCTCGGCCCGCACGGGCCTGGTTATCTTCAACAAAAAGCATCACCAAACACCGGAACCAATGAGTTTCGAGCATTTGAAAAAATATTTCGAAAACCAAATCACGCAATGGAGGCCGTCATCGACCGGATGCGGAAGTTTGCACAAAACAATTGCGAAAAAGTTCAATAGGAGTTTGTTTCACCCGTCTTTGTTTGATTCACAATCTAATGCACCTCTAATTTGTAATTAAAATACGTTAAGACCAACCTCGTTATCTTCAACGAAAATCGTCACCAAACACCGGAACCAATGAGATTCGAGCATTTGAAAAATATTTCTAAAACCAAATCACGCAATGGAGGCCGCCATCGACTGGATGCGGAAGTTTGCACAAAACAATTGCGAAAAAGTTCAATAGGAGTTTGTTTCACCCGTCTTTGTTTGATTCACAATCTAATGCACCTCTAATTTGTAATTAAAATACGTTAAGACCAACCTCGTTATCTTCACCGAAAATCGTCACCAAACACCGGAACCAATGAGATTCGAGCATTTGAAAAATATTTCTAAAAAGCTTATTACCACGTTTCGGAGGGTGAAAACGGCGTCAAATATTCTAAAATTGACGAAGAATTAGTTTTTTAGAAATCTCGCGGCCGTAGGGGATAGTTTTTCACGGCCGGAAATATCCGAAGTTGAGACGGAATTCACCGAATTAATCAAGAAGTACATTTTATCAATTTTAATCTCATCCAGAATGCAAATGGTACCTACGACACCTACTACACCTACTACACCTACTACACCGACGGTACCTACTACACCTACCTACGACCAACTACCTAACCTACTGATGCCATAGTGATGGGTAAAATAGTGGCAAGAGGCTTTGGCTTCGTCGGCTCATTGCGGCTTTGCAGTCAGGTACTAGAAGCCGGCGAAGCCGGTGTTGTCAATAAACGCGTATGTATTATGTCGAAAACCAGATTATGCCTTGGCTTGAGAATTCCGAAGCTCAATGGAGGCCGCCATCTTGCGGATGCGGAAGTATGCATAACAAATTGAAAAACGTTCAAGAGGAGTTTCTTTCACCCGTCTTTGTTTGATTCACAATCTTATGCACCTCCAATTTATTATTAATATACTTTAAGACCAACCTCGGCCCGCACGGGCCTGGTTATCTTCAACGAAAAGCGTCACCAAACACCGGAACCAATGAGATTCGAGCATTTGAAAAAACATTTCTAAAACCAAATCACGCAATGGAGGCCGCCATCGACCGGATGCAGAAGTTTGCATAAAACAATTGCGAAAAAGTTCAATAGGAGTTTGTTTCACCCGTCTTTGTTTGATTCACAATCTAATGCACCTCTAATTTGTAATTAAAATACGTTAAGACCAACCTCGTTATCTTCAACGAAAATCGTCACCAAACACCGGAACCAATGAGATTCGAGCATTTGAAAAATATTTTTTTAAAGCTTATTACGCGTTTCGGAGGGTGAAAACGGCGTCAAATATTCTAAAATTGACGAAGAATTATTTTTTAGAAATCTCGCGGCCGTACGGGATTGTTTTTCACGGCCAGAAATACGGTATAAGCGGTTTACATAAAGAAAGAAAGCTCGGTTTGATTAACGACAGTCACACATTGCCGTTGCAACGGCGCTATCATCTGATCTGTCGGCACTGATCTTACTGCAGGCTAACTTCTTCTGGTGGAGGAAGCTGCCGTGCCCGGAGAGAACCAGCCCTGACAGCGACTGAAGTTAGAAGACGACACGCATACTGTGAAAACGTATGTTCAGCCCAGTTAAAATTTCTTAAAATAGGCCTTAAGCTCGCACATCGTATAGTTACTTCCTTAAGCTTCTTGTGACATTTATTGTATGTAGGTATTGGGGAGGACTGTCTGCTCTTCTCTTTTACCAAGTCTTACCAGGTACGGTACCTACACCGACCTACTATCAACTACCTAACCTACTGATGCCATCGTGATGGGTAAAATAGTGGCAAGAGGCTTTGGCTTCGCCGGCTCATTGCGGCTTTGCAGTCGGGTACGAGTATTACAAGTTATATAAAAAGGTTATTGAAAATAATTTGAAGCAGGAAACTAGTTGTTTTTAGTGCCACAAAACATCAGGCACAAATAACTATTGTAACGTGTTAAATAAGGTGGTGTATAAGAAGCTGCATTAACGGCGGTAAACTTCAAAAAATTTAACCCTTAAAATCGCAATTCAATTTCAATTGAATTATATACTTGGACACTGTTGAACATAAATCACCCTTTTGGAACTTTCCATTTACCTTGAGTTTAGCAGTAGTTGGACAAAATAGTGCAGCATTTTACATCATCTCGACCAATCAAATTCACAGCCCATTAAATATTGTTATTGTTGTTTTGATGTTCCATTGGTACAATAATTGGTGAGTACATCTCTAGAAATGTCACTAGGGTAACTGTAGTTGCCAATCACTCAATCACTCTTTTGCTGTTATTCTCCACAATCGTAATGCACCAGGGATTGCCAGTGAAGGACGAGTAATGGACGCCGCAGAGCAATATGCAGATTTTTTGAATTTGACCAGCGCATTGGCACACAATTCCCTAATCTTTTCGAAAGACACCCTGGGATATTTAATGCCAACAAACAACTGCTAGCAGCCGCCTCAATATGCGCTCCGAAAGAAACGCACGCTCTATGATGCAACATGCATGCGTACAAGTGGTCCAACGACAAAGATGACAAATTTCTAAACAGATCTCGAAGGACACACTTGGCTACCTCTAAACTATCTTGTCAGTCGGCTATACAATAAGTATCACAACCACGTTTAAGAAACACAGGGCTGTGCTCACAGATAGCTTATCAGTGGCGACTGTAGCTCGGTCTAGTGAGATGGAATCTGAGATTCGTTGCGAATTTCACGACTTGGCATGTTTTTGAGGTGACGATGGAGACACCGATATGGAGAGAGGAAAAAAAAAAAGAAGTAAAACAAACGTTGAGCCAAATGGCATCCTTGCTTCCACAAACATGTGGTTTCACTCTTTCATTACTAGCTCATCCCAGGAGCTAAATTTCCTTTTCAAACCACACATTACAAAAACAAATTTGTCAAAAAGTGCCAACAATGTCCTACCAAAATTCTTTGGGCACAGGATTTTATGGACAATGCATGAGGTGTGAGGCCACCGGGCATCATGTTGGGTGTCCCCGGACTCCAATCACAGCCTGGACCCTTCCGCTGACGTCTGCTTCCAGTTGCTTTTTCACATTTTACGACAATTGATGCCAAGCAGATAATTTCAGTTCCAATACTGCCCACAAACCCTGCCATCAGAACCTTTTGCCCCACCTTGAGCTTCAACTTTGTATTTAAAAACAACATCCGAGCAATGTGGGCCTGGACTTGTTTCCTCAAAAAGATACTTCCATATTTTGAGGCCCAAAGATGCCATGCACGCAATGCATCATAGTGTGTGATGCTGTGTGTTGACTACACTAAGGAGAGACCTGGGAAGCTGCTCTATCATTGTATTTGATGGATACCAAGGCCTAACAAACTGTGCTGGTGGTTACCTGACATCATAATGACTGAACCTAGAATTACCTAGTTCAGGGTTTTCACTGTAGTCTTCAATTTAATGACTACTGTCGTCACAGTTGATTTAAGGAGGATAGGACCATTGAAATGGCGTCCACTCTCTGAAATCAAAATATAATTTATCATTAGAAATCCACTAACTCCTTCCTCTCAAGAACATGATGCCCTGAAGATGTTATTGTCACCTCTCTGCCCCTTGACAAGGTCGGAGATGGGGACATTAAAATGATCATCCGATCTACTGATCGATCAACCAATCAATCAACCGATCCGTCCATGTACTTTTGCGTACGCGATATTTCAAAAACCCTTGAGCATTTAGCTTTTATGTTGCAGATATGTATTCCTCAAGACATTATCTCAACCTGATTAGATCACGCTGTGATTGGCTGAATTGTGTTGCCATGACAACCATCTCAGTGACTTGGCTTGTGTACGCATATGATATTTAAAAAAAAAAAACCGTTGAACATTTAGCTTTCCTATTGCAGATAGCTATTCCTCATACTACACAAAAGGCAGGGAACTTAGAGTATCAGCTCCTTTAAAAAAATACTATATCTGTTCATGATATTCATGATTATGCAAATCAGACACACATGCAGACAATTCTCAAAACTGAAAAAGGGTGTCCATACCTTTGTGTGTGGTTGGTGAAGCAAAGTTTTCTCAACTGTAATATTACACCACTAGTATAAAGCCCGTCAAAAATGACAGGTTGGAACAGTTAATATTTGAAGGTGCAGCCACATGCGCGTACCAAAGTCTGAAGCCTAGGCCTAGTGTCAGGTGTGCTTATATCTTCTTTATTTATTAGACATCCTACGGACGTAAATGAACACTCTGTTTACGCAGCGCTCGTTGCACATCACGTGCCACAAATTTCACTTCCCTGCGCCTTGTATTTATTGTGATTTTAAAAAACGCTTCTGTACACGGACCTTGAGGCTCAGTTTGCAAGCCACTGTCTACAATTCCAATGTAAGAGAAATAATTACTCTTCTTTTGGGTCTTTGGAGTCCTCAGGGTCTTTTGGGTCCTCTGGGTCATTTGGATCCTCGGGGTCATTTGGGTCTTTTGGATCCTTGGGGTCTTTTGGGTCTTCTGGGTCCTTGGGGTCTTTTGTGTCCTTGGGGTATTTTGGGTCCTTGGAGTCTTTTAGGTCTTTTAGCCGGTGGACACAGTGGTGTTCAAAGATTGCCCATTAAAACCCCACTCAAATCCCTCCTAAAGCGCTACTCAAAGCCTTTAAAACCTACCCGTATGAAGGGGGACAGATATCACACAAATACACAAAAACACAAATACACAAACACATATTGTGTTTTATATGGTAGATGGAAATACATGATGGTTATTTGAGCACAAACTGTTTCCAGGATTGAACGTCAGTGAGTCGGTGTCTTGAATAAAAAGCTCCACTCGAGGAATTTGGTTGCGTTTGTTGTTCTAGAGTGTGCCTTAACACCCTGGTCAGAAAAAAGCATTAGGGTAGAGGGAGTAAAATTAAAACAACTTCTCCCCACAAAGACGTGCAGCAGACATAACATCGAACATCGAGATACCGCTACACTATTAGTCGCAGCGTTCATCTATGCTTTGTGCTAGCATGCTATGGTAAATATACTATACTATGTTAGCATTGTGATGAGTTTTACTGGTATTTCTCAATAGAATGACCCCAGGTATGGAGGCCATTCCAGTCGCTCTGTATGCATTGGTGGGGACAGTGAAATGGAGCTGTCCCAATCCCATTTACCATCAACAGTCAGAACCAGTTTCTGTGAGTATGTAATGAAAAGAGGAGTTTGATGAGGTACTGTGAAATGGAGAGGAGCTAGGAGAATGTATTGAGGAACCAGGAGGCAATGGAGTGGATCATGGATCATCCTCTAATGGATGTTGGTGGATCATGAGCTGCTGAGTGAGCTCTAGGCCTTGCTTCCCATGGATCCTGTTCACTCAACTGGCAAATGTGACCCTGCAGCCTTCAACGAGTTTAACTCTGGAGGCTGAACCGCTGCTAATGTTCAATACAACGGAACTGAAATCAAACTTTTTGTTCTTCCCCCATGTATCATTTCCTCTCACCTTACTCAGAAATCATGAATCTAGGAAAAATTACTAGCTTTTTATCTTGGTGATAGGCTGGAGTTTGAATTACTCTAATTCCCCCTTTGCATTGTCCATGTGTTTGTATTATGTGTATAAGTATAGGATTTTTGGATTCGTTAAATTTATTGTGCATCTCATCGTGCTAATCGAGATTTAAACCTCGATGTGAGACCAGTTCGTTATTGTTACGGATTCGGCCCTAATGATTGTGGTTATGATTATTGTTGTTGGTTCGAAGTATTCTGGTGATTGTGGTTGAAGGGTAAGGGTTATTATAGTTAAAAGATTTAAAAGCGCTAATGGTAAAATGTGGCCGGAAATCCGGATCGTGACCGGAAGAGGTGGAGCGAAGAGAAAAGAGGCGGGAGGAGATCGTGAAGAGACGTGGTTGTTGAAGCTCCGGACCGAGCGTTCGACGTACAGTGCGAGTGAACTTTGCGTCCTTGAAGGGAAGTTCGGGCGATAAGAGATATCGCCGGAGTGCGTGGAGCCTGTGTCGTCGGGTATCCTCATTGAGGTTCCGTAGGATCCTGGCCACAAAGCCCGGGTTGGAGTGAAAGCCGTCCGCCATCTTCGCCATGCGAGCAACCTGCAGTGAACCGGGTTTGGTCGTGTCGGCAGGGCATTATTCCCCGGTGGTTTGCCGGGACGGCTGTGCCAGAAAGGGCACGTGAGGATTATACAGAGGCTCGTGGATTGAAACGCAACGTGTATGTCGGAGCGCGTCTTTGTGAGGTTCCTTTCCACCGCTGTGTTGCTGGGTGCTGAACAACGTGACCTCGGGGTCGTCTCGATCGCCTACGCCTCAATTGACTTTGATCGGGCCTTGACTCCCCGATCGCGGGAGCGCACATAGACATTGGGACTTTGCCTTGGCGGGGTGCAGAGACATTGGGGAGGTGCCGTGAGTTTGGGGTTAAGGGGCTTGATAAGGTTATCATCGTAAGATTTGAAAGTAGGGGTGATTGCCCCCATTGCTGTATGGCTCTTTGGGTGTGATTTATAATATATTGTTGCGGACGCGGTTAAAGATGTTATTTACCGAGCGGTTGGTATTACCGCGACCGAACAGTTCCCCCGATTCTTCCCCAACTCACCCGATTCACCCAGACGTTGGCCAAATCGCGCTATGCCAAATCAATGATAGAAAGGACACGACGACTGGGAAAGAGGAAACGACGCAAGGGGTACAGTTCTCAAGACCTCCGGAGGAGGGTATAATTACAGTGGTGGAGAAAAGGGGTAGATTACAAGGCAGTGAGGTAAAGACACAGAAGAGATGGGCACTTAATTACCGTCTTATCTTATCCCAGACAGACCACAGACAAACGGAACAAGGCAGACTTACACAGGGATTGATGGCAGGAAGGGACAGGTAGGTCGATAGCACAAGGTGCACCTTGGCTCGGGGACAGGATAAAGCACGGTCCAGAAGATGCGGGGAGGTGTCACGGCGCTCGGAGGGGACGTCTTTCCTTTCTCCAAGCTCAGCGCGCATCTGACGTCACCTCCCCCTCACTGCGCATGCTCGGCCGGGAGTGACACGCCCTCGACTGGTTGGTTCCGCCCCACTGGGGCCGGTCCGCCGCTTCCATTGGGTGCGGGGGTTACCGGGCTCCGCCCTTGACGAGGAGCTGACAGGGAGCCCCTATTTGGTAACCCCATCGAGCACATGTTTGATGGCGGCTCGTTGGGAAGGCCTGGTGCCCTCCCAACACCCCCTACCAACCAAGCCGGAGTGAGGACGCGCACTTCCTGCGCACGTTGTTGTTGTTGTTGTTGTTGTTGAACTGTGAGGAAGAGCTGCGGGGAGGTATTGGGAGGTCCTAAACTTCCTAACGGTGCCATACAATCACATTCTGGTGCAACGAAGGGTCAGAATTAATGGAAACGAGTCCTTAACTGACATAGACTAAGAATAACTAGCAAGATGTCCTATAGTTGTCTTACATGAGATGCGGTGAACCTGGGCACGACATTTAATGGGGGAAATAGGGGGAGGTCGGGTCTACAGAGTGTTGTTTACAGAAAATGGGACTAGGGAATGGGGGATTGGGGATAGTTGGGAAGTATTGAGGAAATAGGGGAATATTTACAAGCGGATATGGATGGATGCAAATCCCATAACCGCAACACTGCACCCTTCTCTACCTCGGGGCGTCCCGACCCGATAAATTTTTACCTACTTTAGTGTGGCACTCAGATGTAGTTCCCTCTACTATTAACTCAACCCTGAGTGCGACAGTTTTACAGATGTTCACAAATGAGTAAATATGTCCCCCTGCGACGTTGCACCCTTCTCCTAACAGAAACACACCCACAGGATAACCGAATTGCGGAAAGCATCCTCAAACTAAACATACAGCCGGTAGGGAGCATTATTTATACAACACTGATATTTACACTACGATCCAGGACCTGTTCTTTGAGGAACACATGCAGATGTTATGTATAGGGAGAGCACGCATGCCAGCATCGATACACCAACCCACGAGTGCCCTGTGGCCCTACGGCCTTTAATAATGTGCAGAGCACCCCGTCCAAGCACCAAAAGCACCACCCCATTACGCACAGTCAGCACCATCCGGTGCACCAATAAAGTGTTCACAAAAATGCACAATTAAGTGTCCATGGTCACCGGTGGTGTCGCAGCCGGCCGATGTTCTGCCGCTGGTCTTGCCTTCATGGAGTGCACTTGGCCTTCTGGCCTCTTTAGAAATAAAGAAAGGCGCCAACCGCGTCCATTTCTGAATTGTGGCCGTCAGGGGGGCCAACTAAAAGTGGTTCACCTGTATGGCATAGGTGCCACGTTGACCCAGAGGTCCATCCATGGGTGGTGCTTGACCGCAAAAGAACTGCGGTCCATTGTGGGCGGCCACAAAAATTGTGATCCATATGGTGTATCGATCCAGGCAGCAAGCAGCGGAAGTACAGGCCCACAACCGCGGAGCCAGCACCTCTCTCTCCTCTCTCTCTGCCCCAAAGCCAGATCCTCGGAGGTGGGAGACAAAAGAAGACAAGTGAGTAAGGTGGTAAGGGCGCAAAAGTGCATGCAATACAAGGTAATGCACACTGGGGGCACATGGGAACCAGGTGAGACAGGTACGTTCCTACCGTATGCCCCCCCCCCCAACCAGGTAACCTACATTGCCCCTCCCTTACCCCTTACTGTATCCACAAAACACAACACTACCCATAAACATCTACTTTACACATCAACAACGTCCCTACTGTCTTCCCCGTTCCTCCCATAAACCAAATTCGTCTTCTCTCCCTCCTAACCAATCAAATTTGCCATTTCCAACTCTCATCAAAATCTGCCATCTCCAACTCAACATCAAAATCTGCCATCACCAATTCATCATCAGTCCCTCCTAAGGAGGGAGAGATGGAATCACCCCAATGTCTCATCCACGTCGTGATGCGTCTCACAAATCCAAACAGCAATTCTCCTTTCCTGCAACACAAAACAAAGAAAACACAGGTGTGGAGTCATCAGCATCACCTCAGGTAAGCGGCTGCGTATGGTGCGACAGGTTCATCAATCCTAACTATTTCCTAAATGACTTTAACAACTTTACATTACCCGGGGTCTTTCCCTGCCAATCCATTGGCCAACTTACACTATGGGTTCTAAAAACCAATTCCCATTGACCAAACTGTGGTGCTTCTCAATTTGGGGTCTCACTCCCCCGATTCATCTCCCGGTGCCCTTGCACAATTTCTGGGCTGTGGCGTGTAGCTCTCCCAGCAGGTCTACCCACCTGCACACCTCCACCACTGCAGTTGCCACCCGAGCTTACCTAGCTCCTCACCCTAACCTAACTAACTGGGGAAGGCCCCTCCTGGCTCTGTCACCCCATGGTGCCCTCTGGCACTGGGCTACCCGGGTCCGTCCTCCGGATCCTCGGGCCCCATCCACAACTACCGGCTCCCAGAGCCCACCTGCGGCCTCACCTGGCCGACATCCTCACAGTGGTGGAGTGCCCAAACCAACTACACACACTAACAGGCTACACGCCCAGCCATTTCCACAACACTAATGCACCCATCGAAATATCATTCTTCCACTCGCACCACAGATGCCAATATCCAACCACAATTTACCTATACCCTCTACCTAACACTTACACTACCCGCCCCGGGTATCCGTGATGGGGGTCCACTCTTCCCCCATCCACACCTTCGCACCACGCACACCACTCCGTACCACTTACTCCAACTCTCTCCACACCACTCATTCTCTGCTCCATATATTCCACACACCTGTACTTGCACACCTGTGCTCTCATATTTGGTCCCGCCTGCACCCTTCTCTCCCCCAAGCGCATTCGCGCTGATCCACAACACTCACTACTCACCATGACACTCATCCGCAATGCTCTCTCATTCATCACTTGTACACTCACACACACCTCGGAGCATTTCCTCACCGATGCCTCATTTGAAGCTGCTCACCAGCACTTCCATTCACACTGCATCATCTGCTCTGTCTACTCCCTTCTAAAACTCGCGCTCCTCCGTCTTCCCTTACACTCAGTGCTCCCACGTCATTATCAAACACTAAGCTACTACGTCCCCACTACAGGTACCAAGTTTCTTACTTAAATCTTGTCACCCATAGTCACCTCTAGTCCCTATCAATATAACCTAACCCACCCGGGCTAGTTTTCACTGCCATACACCCCATAATCTATAGCGCATTTGCCCCATCATGGGAAGGGTGGCAGGGATGCCACCCTTACCCACAGTCATACGGCGCGAGTGGGACCTTGTGGGACCACCTCGTATGTGAGTCGTTGCCCGCCTGCCGGACCCCGTGCGTCGCCCCTTGCGGGGTCAGCGCGGGGCCGAACCGGCCGGGCCCCCACAGTACATTACCCCCAAGGGGCTCCCGTGCCTCCCCTGTCCCTCTAAAAACTACCCCTGTTGGTGTCGATGCATGGGTCACGCTTCCGCAACCCGCTACCCATTCCATACCACCACAACCTTGCTCACTCACACCTCGCACCTCTCCCATCACCGGACCCTCTCGCTCGCACCCTCGTTCCATACACTCCGGACCAGCCATACACCTCACTCTTGGCCTCTCACGAACATCCGGGTCCATCTCGACCCCCAAGCTTATTAAATCACCTGGCGCATCACACGCACGACCATATTGGTCACCACTTACACCGGGTCCTCTTTCTCTTCGCTGCTCCTCCATCACCTGCGAATCCCTCATCCGGTTAATGAGCACATCATCACGATCCGAACACAGACTTTGGACCAATTCTTTTACTTCCTCTTTTATCTCTTTCTTATCCTCTCTCCGTCGCTTCTTAATTTCGCTCACCCCTTCTGCCACTTCTTCTAATTTCTGCTTCACCTCCTTCATCTCCTCGTGCGCCCCTTAAGTTCTTCCTCTAACTCCACCTTATTTTTTTCTATGTGCTCCCGCACCTCCCGCTCTTTAACCTCCATCACCTCGACCACCTTGTTCATTTTCCTCGTCAGGTCCTCATGTACCGTCTGACACTCTTTTTTAATTACCCCTACGTCCTTTTTCATCTCCTTCTGTGTTGATTTTAAACCCTCTATTACCGCTGTGTTCTTCTTTACCTGGTCCCCCAACTCCTTTTGTCCCACTGTCAGCTGTTCTACTCCCAGCGTCAACTCCTCTATACCACCTTGCAATTTTACAGTCCCCTTTCTCACCTCCTTCTCCATGCGCTCCTTACAGTGCCTCACCTCCTCGCGCACTCCTCCGACCTCCTCACTCACACCTCTTCTGATCTCCTCTCCCATCACTTGCATCTCCTGCCCAGATGCCACCCTCATCTGCTCCATTCCCTCCCTGTGAGCATCCAATTTAGTTTCTACCCCCATTCTGACCCCCTCTATCTGCTGCCCCATTTGTTTAACCCCCCTTTCCGCTTGGTCCCTCATGTCCCTCAATTTGCCTTCCATGCTGTTTTCTAACCCCTCTAACCCCTTTTTCATCCCTTCCATTTGATTCTCTTGAGCGGCCATTCTGTTTTCTACCCCCTTTAACCCATGTTTCACCCGTTCTATCCCATTGTCTAACCCCTCTAATTTAGCTTCTAGCCGCTCAAATTTGTTTCCTAATCTTTCTATTCTACTCCCTAACCCTCCGATCTGGGCCGCCATGTCCTCCCTCAATTTCTCGCTATTGGACCCCATCCTTTGTTCTAACCGTTGGCTATTGGCCCCCATGTCCTCCCTTAATTGCTTGCCCATTCTTTGTTCCAATTGTTCGCTATTCTGGGCCATAAGGGCCTTCATTTGTATAAAAAAAAGGTTCAAATCCACCAGCGGCGCTGCTACGGTCGCGGGCACGGTCGCCGTAGCCATCTGCGAGGCGCCATTTTGCGTGCCCGTAACCTCGTGCGCGAGGACGCCATTTTGCGAACCTGCCGCCCTCACTGCTTCGCTCTCATGTCCCTCAATTTGGTCCTGGATCGACCCTGCCTCACTCTCCTCTACCGGAACCCAGCCGTCTTGATCTCCCATAGCGCGACTTTCAAAATTCGGGTTTTTTTTTTTGTAAAACAAAATCAAATTTCGGTGACTTGTAATTTTGAGCGCGTTAAGCGCGCTTCGGGTCCGTATCTCACTCCCAGACACCAATTGTTACGGTAATAACACAATTGGTGTCCAAAATTTGGGCTAAATAAATTTAGTCCCAGGTTCGAATCCCAACTCCTGACACCAATTGTTGCGGACGCGGTTAAAGATGTTATTTACCGAGCGGTTGGTATTACCGCGCCCGAACAGTTCCCCCGATTCTTCCCCAACTCACCCGATTCACCCAGACGTTGGCCAAATCGCGCTATGCCAAATCAATGATAGAAAGGACACGACGACTGGGAAAGAGGAAACGACGCAAGGGGTACAGTTCTCAAGACCTCCGGAGGAGGGTATAATTACAGTGGTGGAGAAAAGGGGTAGATTACAAGGCAGTGAGGTAAAGACACAGAAGAGATGGGCACTTAATTACCGTCTTATCTTATCCCAGACAGACCACAGACAAACGGAACAAGGCAGACTTACACAGGGATTGATGGCAGGAAGGGACAGGTAGGTCGATAGCACAAGGTGCACCTTGGCTCGGGGACAGGATAAAGCACGGTCCAGAAGATGCGGGGAGGTGTCACAGTGCTCGGAGGGGACGTCTTTTCTTTCTCCAAGCTCAGCGCGCATCTGACGTCACCTCCCCCTCACTGCGCATGCTCAGCCGGAAGTGACACGCCCTCGGCTGGTTGGTTCCGCCCCACTGGGGCCGGTCCGCCGCTTCCATTGGGTGCAGGGGTTACCGGGCTCCGCCCTTGACGAGGAGCTGACAGGGAGCCCCTATTTGGTAACCCCGTCGAGCACATGTTTGATGGCGGCTCGTTGGGAAGGCCTGGTGCCCTCCCAACACCCCCTACCAACCAAGCCGGAGTGAGGACGCGCACTTCCTGCGCTCGTTGTTGTTGTTGTTGTTGTTGTTGAACTGTGAGGAAGAGCTGCGGGGAGGTATTGGGAGGTCCTAAACTTCCTAACGGTGCCATACAATCACATTCTGGTGCAACGAAGGGTCAGAATTAATGGAAACGAGTCCTTAACTGACATAGACTAAGAATAACTAGCAAGATGTCCTATAGTTGTCTTACATGAGATGCGGTGAACCTGGGCACGACATTTAATGGGGGAAATAGGGGGAGGTCGGGTCTACAGAGTGTTGTTTACAGAAAATGGGACTAGGGAATGGGGGATTGGGGATAGTTGGGAAGTATTGAGGAAATAGGGGAATATTTACAAGTGGATATGGATGGATGCAAATCCCATATCCGCAACACTATTATTGTTTGTTTATAACCTGGTGTGGTTGCATTATTGATTTGACTGTTTCATTTGCTGGTTCCATTGAGGGTTTCATTATTTGCTGGATTTCAACCAAGGATAACACATCTTTCTGCCGGGGACCCTCTCAGGGTTCGGAGGTCTTCCGAGACCAGAGGTAAGGGGGGGACCCCGTAACAGAAATTGGGGGCTCGTCCAATTTTTTTTTTCTTTTTTTTTTTTTTGTATACAAGATCGAGGCTCGTGAAAGAGCTAACATTAATCACACAAAAAGACAAACCGACACACAAAACACAAAGAACAAGGGGAGCGGCAGACAAGATGGGGAGAGAGGGGGAAGGACACAAAAGAGAGGGGGAAGAGGGGGAAGGACACAAACACAACATTTGAGAGCAGGGACATCGGGAGGACTTGGGGGGAGGTGGGAGAGGATTAAAACATATGAACACTGCAAGGACTCTGGGGTGAATTACCGGGGGTAGAAAAGATCAAGGTTTTCGATGGGGGAAGATAAGAGATGGTGGTGAACAGCTGTTTTAAAGACCTGGAGGGAGGAGTGGGATTGAAGGGAGTGGGGGAGTTTGTTCCAGAGGCGGGAGAAAAGGGGAATGAAAGAGTGAAGGTGAGCAGAGAGCCTAGACTTTGGCAGTTTAACCATAAGAGGGTTGCAGGCAGATCTTGTGCGACCTGAAGGAATATTGGGGGGACAGAGCACAGAGAGAGCTGGGGGAGCAAGGCCGGAGAGGAGTCGGTAGAAGACAGAAAGACCACCAACCTGCCTGCGGTGAGTGAGTGAAAGGCCCTCGGCGTTGACTACATCGCAGGAGATTCCAATGATTCTGAAAGCTATTGCCTCAACAGCGTGAAGCCGAGCAAGGTGTGAGGCAGGAGCACCAGCCCAGAGGGGGGAACAGTATTCCATTGAGCTGCGGATGAAAGCCTTGTATGTGGTGAGGAGCTTAGGTGTGCCAAGGAAGGAATTCGCACGACGGAGGATGCCCAGTCGGCGACTGGCTTTGGAGGCCAGCTTGGAAATGTGGTTTTCCCAAGAAAGATCATGGCAGATAGTGAGACCCAAAAGCTTGAGCGACAGAACTTCTTGGAGAGGATTGTTGAGAAAGTAGATGGGAGGGTTGTCCAGTCGGTCCTTTCGGAGAGACATTGTAAGAGTGTGAGATTTGTCAGGATTGAAAGACATGTTCCACTTGTTTGACCAGTCTGTGATTTTGTCCAGGTCTGCAGAGAGTGAGGAGGCTGCAGACTGCCGATCTGAGGGATGAGGAATGGAGCGACAGAGAGTAGAGTCGTCAGCAAAGAGATAGAGAGGATTTTCAAGAGAGTCAGAGAGATCATTGATGAAGACCAGAAAAAGCACAGGGCCCAGAACACTACCTTGGGGAACTCCAGCCTGAACAGGAAGAGGAGATGAGAGAAACCCATTCAGGGCCACACGTTGACTACGACCAGAGAGGAAGTCCGCCAGCCATGCGTGGAGATTTCCATGGATACCAAAGGAGGAGAGTTTGGAGAGCAGAGCAGGGTGCCAGACCGTATCGAAGGCACGTGAAATGTCAAGGGAGACAGCTCTAATTTCCTGTTTGGCGTTGAGGACCTCCATCCATTGTTGAGAAAGCAGAAGCAGCATGTCCAGAGTAGAGTGACCAGGTCTGAAACCAAATTGATGATCAGAGATCAAGCCATTGGAGAAGAGGAAAGATTTAATATCTGAAGCAATGATGGATTCCATGACTTTGCTGATAATTGGGAGAAGGCTGATTGGTCTGTAGTTGCTGGGATCTGTTTTTGCACCTTTTTTGTGCAAAGCGGTGATGTTGGCTGATTTCCAAGCAGATGGCAGATGACCTTGAGCAAAAGAGAGGGTGAAGAGAACAGAAAGAGGGAGTGAAAGAGCAGAAGAACATGATTTTAGGACCCGTGGGCTGATGCCGTCAGGACCAGTTGCAGAATCAGAGTCGAGGGTTGACAGAAACTTTTCCACCTTGTCAGGAGGAAAGGACACAGAGTCCAGGAGCAGCTGGGTACGACTGGGTACGGTGGGTACAGAGAGGGATGGGTTTGGGACACAAGATTTAGAGGCAAACACAGAGTTGAGGCATTCAGCTTTTTCACGTGCGGAGTCAGCCGTTAAGCCGTTTGAGGTGAGGGAGGGGATGGAGGGGGAACAAACACCAGAAACAGATTTGACCAGACGCCACCAGGATTTGGAAGAGGGAGACAGATAAGAGAGTTCGGTCTTGAGAATGGTGAGATATTGTTTCCTGGCTCTCCTGAGGGTGGACACACACTTGTTTTGGGCTTTGTGAAAGGAAATGAGATTTCCTTCCGTTGGATTTGCTTTCCAGGAGACGAAAGCAAGTTGTTTCAGGGCAACAGCCTCACCACAAGATTCCGTGTACCATGGACGGGAGGAAGGGTATGACAACTGAAGACGAGATGGTATAAATCTGTGCATGAGAGAGAGCAATTTACTTTGAAAGAATTCCCAGGATGAGTTGATGTCAGAGGCGGTAGAGATGGGAGACCAGTCCCGATGATTGATGGCTGCTTGAAGACCGTGCCAGTTGGCCTGAGTGAAATGCCAGACTCGTCGACGCTGAGGAGGCTCTCTGAGAATGGTCAGAGAGATGTCCACTTTGACAAGCACAGTCCACTTTGACAATTGATATTCATGGGCTCGCAATTGGGTCTGCGTCCGGGATATGAAAATTCATAAATTTAGTCCAGGAAAGAATTCCCGAACATTCCCAGAATTCCCAAATTTGGAACTTTTTCCAACATTCCCAAATTTTTTCCAAAAACAAACAACAACAACAACAAAAAATAATAATTCTTTTTTGTTTGTTAAAAAAAAAAAAGTTTCTTGTGTGAAGGTTAACAGGTGTTACCAGTTGTCACTATGGAGTTTGATGCAGAGAAGTTTACAGTGACCCCTAGTGAAGCACAGTTCAGAGCGTTAGTAAAATCGGACCTCTGGAAATTGGCCAAACATTTTAACTTGGAGGTCCGAACTAATATGAAGAAGGCAGAGTTGCAGACAGTGGTGATACAATCTATGGTGGGATTATAAGCATGGGAAGAGGTAGCCTGGGATTGGTTACGAGAAGAGCAAGAAAATGTGGAGCTTCGGAAACTGGAGATGCAATTACAGAGCCAGGAAAGGGAAAAAGCACAGAAAAGAGAACTCCAGGAAAGGTTCGAAGAGAAAAAAACAGAGGAAAGGAGAGTGGAAAGAGAACTCCAGGAAAGGTTAAAAGTACAGGAAAGAGAACTCCAGGAAAGGTTAGAAGAGAAAAAAACAGAGGAAAGGAGAGTGGAAAGAGAACTCCAGGAAAGGTTAAAAGTACAGGAAAGAGAACTCCAGGAAAGGTTAGAAGAGAAAAAAAACAGAGGAAAGGAGAGTGGAAAGAGAACTCCAGGAAAGGTTAGAAGAGAAAAAAACAGAGGAAAGGAGAGTGGAAAGAGAACTCCAGGAAAGGTTAGAAGACAAAAAAGCAGAGGAAAGGAGAGCTGCAACAGAACTCGAAGCAGAGGAGAGAAGAGCCGAAAGGGAGTTAAAGGACCATGAATTGGTGCGTCAGCAGGAAATTAAAGTCAAGGAGCTGGAGTTAAAGAGAGAACGGGGAGAGGTACCATCCCTGCTGACTGGTTTGACACCTAGTCAGAACACCTGGGATGTTGACAGACATGTGAGGCTGGTTCCACCCTTCAATGAAAAGGAGGTAGCCAAGTTTTTTCCACACTTTGAGAAAGTGGCTCGACAGTTAAAGTGGCCTGAGGAGTACTGGTCCATACTAGTGCAAAGTGGTCTGGTGGGTAAAGCTCAAGAGATTTATTCGGCTTTACCGATTGACCAATGTGCAGATTACGAGGTATTGAAGAAATACATTCTCAAAGCCTATGAATTGGTCCCGGAAGCTTACCAGCAAAAATTACGGAATGCCAGGAGGGGGGAGAGTGAGACCCATGTGGAGTTTGCCAGATTGAAAGAAACCATGTTTGATAGGTGGTGCGATTCAAAAGGAGTTGGGAAAGACTTCAAACTATTGCGACAATTGATCCTGGTGGAGGAATTCCAACAGTGTGTCCATGAGGACATTAAAGTTCATCTGGAGGAAAGGAAAGTACCAAAGCTGTATGAGGCAGCCACCATGGCAGATGACTATGCCTTAACACACAGGATGGGGTTCCACAAACCGAACTTCTCGCCCAGACATAGCCAGGGGAGCTATGGTACATCAGGGGCGGAGAATGAAAATCCATGGGGGCGGCCTTGGGATGAAAATGAGGTCCACTTTGACACCACGACTTCTAGAAATCGGAAGACTGCAGTTCCAAGACAGACCTATCGTCCGGGGGACTTGAGGCAGACCGCCGCCCCCATGCCTTGGCAGACCACGAGGTTCTCCTCCGGGCCTACTTGCACTTTTTGCCATAAACCTGGACACTGGAGGTCCAACTGTTATGCTCTGGGAAAGGAAAATCAGGAGCGGAGTTCGATTAGTACGACTCCAAATGCGATGGCCATTGTGAGAAATCGCCCTCAAAAGGGTTACCAACCATTTATTTCCGAAGGGTTTGGGTCACTGGATGGAGCCTCGACTAACCGGAGCTGTATACCGTTATACCGGTTACCGGCTGTATACCGGTTAGGATATTGAGGGACACAGGAGCACATCAATCTTTAATGCTTGAAGGCATCTTGCCATGGTCCGAGGAGACGGCAACTGGGGATAGTGTTCGTTTACAGGGGATTGGTGGCTGTGTTAGTGCGCCGCTTCATGTCATCCATTTGGAGTCCGATTTGGTGTCAGGACCAGTCACCGTCGGTTTACAAGCCACGCTTCCTGTAGAGGGAGTATCGGTTGTTATCGGGAATGATTTGGCCGGTGGTCAAGTTTATGGTAACCCGATGGTTGTTAAAAAGCCCAGTCGGGAAAATAACACCACACCAGTTAGGGATGGCGACAAGTTTAGCAAGTTATTTGTAGGTGGACTGAACTTCAAAACACAGGAAGATGTTTTGGAGTCTGCCTTCAGCAACTATGGACCGCTTTTGGAAGTGCTGCTGATAAAAGACAGGGCAACACGAAAGTCAAGAGGGTTTGGCTTTGTCACGTTTGAAAACTCAAAGGACGCCAGAGAGGCAGAAAAGGATCTGAATAGCAAGGAGTTGGAGGGTCGGACCATCACAGTAGGGAAGGCATTTCCTAGGGGTCGAGGGTGCTACAGAGGAGGACCACGGAGTAGTAGTGGTGGTGGCTGCAAGCGATATTATTATGGAGGCTTCCAGAGTTATGACAGCTCCCGAAGGAAGGATAATTATCAGAGCAGTGGCCGAGAAGGAGACCGCCATTCAGGTGACTACTGTGACAAGTGGACCCACCGTAATTATTAGGAGTCCGGAAAAGTTGAAGCACTGAATGCTGCGGAGCCGCCGAGCCAAGATTCCTACACGGACTAACCGTGAACACCACGTTCCTAAAGGCGTCCATGTAGTGAATACTTCCAGGCCTCACCACCCAACCACCATGGAACCTGGCTTTCAGCTTGGCCTCCCGGGGAAAGTGCTATAGATTTGCTGGCCTTTGGGTTTTTGATCACAACCCCTTAACCTTCATTCAAGAGAAACTAGAAGTAAAAATCAGAGGGGCAGGGACCATGTCGTTGTTGACGCTTGGTCCAGAGGGAATTAACTTTGGAAAGCTCTGGGGGTTGTGTAAAATTTTGTTGCTTTATTTTTGGGGAAGGTTGAATATTGTTGCCCATGGGGATTGCTGATTTGGGTTGTAAATTTACTTTTGCTTGTTTAAAGAGGGCATGCAAAGAAAGTTTTCGCTGTGTTCAAACTTTCTTTCTTGAGGAGGGGAAGTGTTATGGATTCGGCCCGAATGATTGTGGTTATGATTATTGTTGTTGGTTCGAAGTATTCAGGTGATTGTGGTTGAAGGGAAAGGGTTATTATAGTTAAAAGATTTAAAAGCGCTCCTGGTAAAATGTGGCCGGAAATCCGGATCGTGACCGGAAGAGGTGGAGCGAAGAGAAAAGAGGTGGGAGGGGGGAGGGGAGGAGGGAGGGGGGGAAGGGGGAAGGGGGAAGGGGGAGGGGGGAGGGGAGGAGGGAGGGGGGGAGGGGGGAAGGGGGAAGGGGGGAGGGGGGAGGAGAGGGGGAGGGGGAGGGGGGAGGGGGAAAAGGGAGGGGGAGGGGGGAGGGGGAAAAGGGAGGGGAGGGGGGAGGGGGGAGGGGGAAAAGGGAGGGGGAGGGGGAAAATGGAGGGGGAGGGGAGAAGGGGAGGGGGAGGGGAGAAGGGGAGGGGTAGGGTGGAGGGGGAAGGGAAGGGCGGACGGAGGGGGGAGGGGGAAGGGGGAGGGAAGGGGATGGCCAGTCAACAATGACGTTGCAGTTCTCATGGTCAGAGAGCAGCACAACAATCGGACATAGTCCTGCATATTCGCAACAGCACGAAGCGGCTTTTGGAGACTCACCGATCCTGTGACGTCCTCCAGTACCGGCGTTGCCGGGCGGGTGAAGGGAGACCCGTACATTCCCAACCCGTACATTCGCCCTCTCGACTCAAGCTCACTCGGACAAAAGCCTCGCACAAATTACACCGTGAAGGCCCAATGGTCATGTGTATGCAACAAATCACGGGCGCACTGAATTGAAAATATATAGAACGCTCATACTCCGTGAAAAGTGAAGCCGCCGTGTCGCCATCTTGGTCAGCACGACTCGACCAACTCGCTTCGCGGATCTCGTTTTGTGCGGCAATAAACTGCTCCAATCGGTTACGGAAGGGTTGTGGAAAGACGTTTCACAGCTGTTTCAAAGACATTTAATTCATATCGCACAAAATCGATACAAAACACGATCGCATAAAAGGTGAAAAAACGTGTGACGTGTGACGGGATGGAACATCACGTGATCGCTCTGAGCGAAACGGCTCGGCCAACTCGCTTCGCGGATCTCGTTTTGTGCGGCAATAAACTGCTCCAATCGGTTACGGAAGGGTTGTGGAAAGACGTTTCACAGCTGTTTCAAAGACATTTAATTCATATCGCACAAAATCGATACAAAACACGATCACATAAAAGGTGAAAAAACGTGTGACGTGTGACCGGATGGAACGGAACATCACGTGATCGCTCTGAGCGAATCAGTCTGGCGGCGGAAATGGAACATCACGTGATCGCTCTGAGCGAATCAGCGAGCTGCTCTGGAACCGGCTAAGATTAGCTGCCTGCATTATCCCCTGTGTAAGTGTGAACGTCCTGTCCTACTCGTTGTCGGTTACGGAAGCTGAGGCTGAAATGCGCTGAGGTAAATATGAATAAAAAATATGGATCGTCAAATATTTTGAGTTCGGCCATGTTTGTCCCAGGCTCAATGGCCATGTCTATGTCAAATATCAAGCACGTAAGCCTCTCCGTTTAGGAGTCTATCGGTAACATTACACACACACACACACACACACACACACACACACACACACACACACACACACACACACACAAACTGTGTTTTATATATATAGATTATGTACAAATCAAAGAAACCAAGGGAGAAGGAAAGATACGAAAATAATTACAGAAGAAGAAAAAGACACAGTGCAATTCTAGCTTATCTATACAGGCTTAACTTTTTTCCCAGACAACACAGACAAACAGACGACAGTCAGTCTTACACGAAGGGGAATGAAGCAGGAATGAATGGCTGGAAGGGGAGGAAGGTTCAGGCGGTCCACAGAACGGCCGGGCCGGGAGCGAGCAGCCGCCGGCTCTCCACCTCAGGTCCACACCGCCGGGATGCTCGTAGCGACGCGTCGGAGCTTGTCGTGGCTAGGCTGGTTGGGACAGCGTCTCCCTCGGTTCAGCACACTTCCCTCGTAGCTTGTTCAGGCACCTCCCTTCACAGAACTGTTTGCCACGGAACTCCTCAACGACTCTCTGGTGGGGGCTCTCTCACTCATCTCTCTAAACAGTCCCTCCCAACCTCCTTTTATGAGGCGCGTGGCGATCAAGCCGCCGGCCTTTTGGAAACGCCCATTGGTGAGCTCGCCTCGGCCTTGATTGGTCGTGAGGGCTCACCGAAACCGCCCCTTGATGAGGCGTTGGCAAAGCCACACCTTGTTCCTGGTGCTTGGCTGACTCCTCCCACCTTCTGCTCCGAGATGACCTCGTGTTCAATGGAGTTTGGGGGCGATGATGATGCCAATAACCCCACCCAATGCAACGGTGGCGAAATGCCGCTTTGGAGGCCACGGCGATATTGTAGGGGATCTATCTTATTTCATTTGGTGCAATGCAATGTCAACTAGTGGAAAACAGAGCCTTAACTGATACACATAATAAAGAAATAACTATAGAGAGGTTCTATGATTGGCTACGTGCTTGTACAATTACATGGACTAGCTAAGGGGACGACCTTTGACCTTTACCACAAATGGAGGTATTTACAAGAACTATTTACTAGAGGGTCATATTTACAAACACAGGATTCTCAAATCCGCAACACTGCACCCTCATCCTCCAGGCACCTCCCGGGCCTATAAAACTTTACTTAATGTGGCACCTAGGTGTAATTCCCTCGACAATTAATCTGACCCTGAGTGCGACAATTTTAAAACACAAATAAGTATGTCCCGCTGTTGCATTGCACCCTACCTAACAGATTCATGCCCACAATTAACCGAATTGCGGAATTGATTCTCAAACTACACATGAATGGTGGGGAGCATTATTTACAAGTGACGTTAATTGTATTTACAAAACGCAATCCAGGACCTGCGATTTATTTTGGGGGAAACAAAAAGAAAATCCTGTGGGAGGGGAGGAGACAGCATGCACTGCATCGACGCACCAGCACCAATAATCACCAAAATGCACCGCAGTGCACCGTCACCTCAGTTCAATAAAACAAACACACTGTTGGTGGTCTTGCTCTTCGGCTCCCTCTGCTGGCCAATGTACTTCCAGATGTTGTCATTCTTGATGGCTTGCTGCCTAGTTGCAATGATAATAAATAAAAAGCACAAACCATGTCCATTTTTATTTATGGCCCACAGGGGCCGACTATGGGTGGTTCACCTGCGGGCTTGGTGCCACCTCACCGGGTCCGCAAGCAAGATCTTGGGCCATCGTGGCCGGTCCCAGCAGAGGGGCCATGCCCCAACCGGTGGGGTCCATGAGTGGTGCTCAGCCACAGACATGTGGTCCATAAGTGGTACGTGGATGCAGGCAGCTGGTTGCGAGAATTTCGGGCACACAGACGCGGCCTCCCACACGCTCCCCTTCAATGCCCAGAGAGCACGATCCTCGGGTCGGGGAATGAAGACAGAGATGACAGGTTAGTGAGGGGTAAGGTCACAGGGGTACACATCAACGAAGGCAACGCAAGGTGAGGTGCACCTGGAGACTGAGCGGAGAAAAGCTCGTCCCTGTCGTACGTCACCCCACCCGTCACCTGTTCCACCCTTGCCCCCTTACCCCCGTATTTACAAAATCTACACACTTACCAATTCGTCACTAATGTCACGTCTTCCCCATATCTCCCCTATACCAAATTCGTCACCACAATCCCTCTAACCTAATTTGCCACAAATTCAAATTCCTCATCAATTCCTCATAAGGATGAGGAAATGGAGCATCAAGCACAATGTCACACCCACGTCATGATGCGTCTCACAATCCAAACATTTGCACACAAAAATAAAAACAACAAACCATGGCACGGTGTGGAGTTCTGTCACCCCAGGTGAGTGGATGTAGATGGTGCGAGAAGATTCTTAATCCTAACTATCCTCTACATGACTTTAATACACTTTACACTACCCGGGGTCTTTCCCTGCCAATCCATTGGTCATCTTACACTCTATGCGGTTTTAAGAACCAAATTCCCATTGACCAAACTGTGGTGCTTCATCAATTTGGGGTCTCACTCCCCCGGTTCAACTCCCTGTGCCTTTGCACAATTTCAGGACTGGGTCGTGTGGCTCTCCCAGCAGGTCTACCCACCTGCACACCTCCACCACTGCAGTTGCCTCCGAGCTTACCTGCTCCTTACCTAACCTATCTGGGGAAGGCCCTCCCTGGCGCTTACCCCCTCGGTGCCCTCTCTGGCACTGGGCTACCCGGGTCCTTCCTCTGGATCCTCGGGCCCCATTGAACTCTAACTGGCTCCCAGAGCCTACCTGCGGCCTCACCTGGCCGACATCCTCACAGTTGCAGAGTGCCCATTTAACTACACACACTAACAGGCCACACGCCCAGCCATTTCCACGTCACTAATGCACCCATCCAAACACCATTCTTCCACACGCACCACAGATGCCAATATCCAACCACAATTTACCTATACCCTCTACCTAACTCTTAAACTACCCTCCCCGGGTATTCGTGATAGGGGTCCATCCTCCCCATACACTCCCTTCGCACCAACCACTCCACTCCACATTTTCCACCATACTCACTCCACACCATGCATTCCACACTTCATGTATTCCATACCATTTATTCAACCATTCTCCATACACCTGTTCACTCACTTGTACACCTGTGCTCACACACCTGGTGCCACCTGCACCCTCCTTCCTCCCAGGCTTCTTCATTCACTCAATACAATGCACAATCACAATTATTCCTCATACACTGCTCCATACACTTCCACGCTCAAGACAACCCACAATCGCACTTTTCACCATACACTTTTAACTCTCCAAACCATTGCCTCAGGCACCCAAATTCTCCCACGCTCATACACACATCTTTCCCGAGCATTGCCCAGCAATTCCTCATTTGCTCAATACTAAGACTCTCACACACACACGGCATCATCTGATCTACCTGGTGCCCTTCTAAAACTCGCGCTTCCCCGTCGCCCCTTATACTATTGCGCATACCACGTCGTTATAATTCTTTCTAACCTCTCTACGTCCCCGACTACCTGTACAATGTCGCTACTTACCTCTACCGTTACCTATGGTCATTCTTCTCTAGATCCCTATACAATTATCCAAGCCCTCCCTCGGCGAGCTTACACTGCCATAAACCCCATAGCTAGTGCTCATGTGCCCCATGATGCGAGGGATGGTGGATTTACCATCCTTGCACATCGGGCATCTCCCACTATAAATTTTGCCCATCCAATTTTCTGCAAATCAAAATTTGCCAATCACTGCCAATCATTTTACCAATCATCAATTTGCCAATCATTAGTGCCAATCCTATTCATTATTCCAAAATTTTGAATCCACAACACTATTACCATCACGGTCCGCTATATCTGAGCCTCTCGGTCCGTCATGACATCATTAAAACTCGGCTTCGCAAAGCCGAGCAATGAATTCAGGTGGTTTGGTCGCCTGCAGGTTGACTCCGTCCGGCATTCGGTTCAAGGGGCGGCGGCATGCTCGGCCCGAGATTCCACGCACCATCTTGGCGCGGAACCTTTCGGTCTTAGGCCCGATGGCTCGATCCCGCCTGGCCGGAACGCCGCAACCACAAGGGGGCCCCGCTCCGGTCCCTCCTACCTGCCCTTGAACCGGACCGGTCGCCTTGCCCGGCGAGGCCCGGACTCGACCGTGCGGGTCGGGGCCAGGCCCGAATCGTGCACGACGCTTCGAAGAGAAGTGACGCAGCACCGATCCACGCCGAGCCTCGCATCCAACAAAGCGCACCGCGTGCCGAGTGCTCGCGTCGGCTATCCGTCGCCCTAAACGCTGCCCCGTTTAACGTCGATGCCTTACTCGCCTGCTCACACGCAAACGCGACCCATTTTACACTCACCAAGCCCGGCGTTCCAACGCCGCCCATACATTCCACACACTCCGTCCATTCCACCACCTAACTCCCTGTTACACACCACACCTCTCGCGCACCGTCTTGCGCACACTCGTCGTTCGCACACTTTGTTCCACACCTCTCCTCCGTTACGTCCTCCGTAACACTCACCATGGGCGTGCACTCTCGCATCCACCCACTCACGCGCTTCAATGGGCTCTCCCGCACCCGCGCCACAACCAACTCGGGTGTGCTTTCTCGCACACTCATCCCAAGCGTGCATCCTCGCACCCGCTCCTCCACCAACACACTCTCCGGGTCACTCTCACCCTCGCACGTACACTCCCTATCGCTCTCACTCTCTGTGTCACACTCCATACACTCCGACGTGCATTCCCGCTCGCACTCGGTTTTACTCCCACACTTTATAACACACTCACTCGCCGACGCACACGTTTTCCTCACACGAGTGCCATTCTTTCATACACCACGCCCCACGGACCTCCCACAAACGCCCGGGTGGCATATCGACCCCAATCGCACGACAATTCTTTTCGCGCCAAACACTCTGCCGAAAAACCTCTTAGCACCATATACAGCACGACTCACCTTTGGGATCATCCTCTCCACACGCACCTGCAAATCTTTATAGGGATTAGCAAGTACGGCATCAGGATGTGAATTCAGACTTTGTACAATATCCATCTCTCCCTGCCGCGAGTGCTTTTCTAAGCCCCCGGTCTCTCCAATTTCAATTCCCACTACTTCTTTTTCTTTATTCACCTCGACGACCGCTGGCTTTAATAAAATTCCCTCTTCTACCTCAGCAGTCGCCGGCTTTTCCATACCCCGTGTCGCGATCTCTATACCCGTCATTTTAATCGCGTTTTGCTCCGCCTCGCTCAACCCGCGCTTCTCAACCTGCTTTACCTCGTCGTGCACCCCCGCAACCCCCTCCCTCAACCTGCGGTCAACCTCCCTCTCGGCTTCCCTTATCTCATATGCGGCCTGCCCCCTCGCCAACCCCTCATTAATTTATTTGGCTTGGCCAATTATGCCCCCCAGTTTGTCCCCTAATCTGCTTCCGAATCCCTCCAATTTACTTCCTAACTTGTTCCTTACTCCTCCCAATTTGCCGTTTAATCCCTCACATTTGTTGTCTAAACCCTCAAATTTGGCTTCTAGCCCCCCCAATTTGATTTCCCATTCTGCTTTCCATCCCTTCAATTTGGTTTCCCAATTCATTTCTCAATCCCATATTCCCCATTTGGATGATTGCCTGTAGCTGCGCCATGAGGCCCTGCATGTCAAAGCCCGCTGGTAGAGCGGGCTTGGCTACCGCACCCACGTGCGAGGCGCCATTTTGTGCGCCTCCAGCCTCGTGCGCGGCGCAATTTGGTGCTGCTGCAACCTCGTGCACGAGACCGCCATTTTGTGCGTCCGAAACCCCCGCTACCACATCGTCATTGCTCTCCTCCTCCATTTCCTCCCTGGGGTCCTGGGTCGATTCTACCCCCTCTAACTCTACCCCCACCGGCACCCTGTCGCCTTGATTATCCATGGCACGATTTTTAATTTGGAATATTAATAATAATTTCGGCCGCTTGTAATTTTGAGTGCGTTAAGCGCACTTCGGGTCCAAATCTCGCTCCTGACACCAATTGTTGCGGAAACGGAGTACGGTGCTCCCCTTAGCGGGGGGGGGGGGGGGGTTAATCCCCCTTCTATTTGCACTGGCCGTCTCCAATCCTGAAGCTACCCCGCTCCCTTGTGGGGTGGGATTGCCCGAAGTGATTGGTCAAGGGATTCCCGTACACCTCTGGCAATCCCTCCACGAGGCAGGTGGGCAACTCCGCTCGAGACCACAGGCAAGATGTTCTTTGCCGAGCGGTTTTTATCAGCTCGCGGTTCGAGCCATTTAACAAGGACTAAACCCGATTAATATGTGTCGGCCAAATCGTGCCACAGGTACTCAATGGGGGAAATCACAAAGACGAACGGATGTGAAGGAAAGAAGGCAGAGGTAGGAAGAACATGAATTTATTACTAACTAGCAGAGGTACCCGGCTTTGCACGGGAGTGGGAGGAGGAGGGGAGGGGGAAGAGGAGGGGAGGGGAACGCTAATTTTAAAACCCGAAATTTTTTAAATGTTTATGTCTCCGTGACATTCCTGGGACCATCCCGAGTCGAACAGTACTTTCCGCTCGCAAATCCGTCCACGGGTTCTCGAGATCTTAGAGATTGTAGACCCGAAGTTTTTTTAATTTTAAGGTGTGCTGTAGTCAGAAGCGCTAGAAGCGCTGCGCTCCCTCCCTTCGAATCCCTCTCTCTTCTGCTAGTGCTAATAATACGCTAATTTTAAAACCCGAAATTTTTTAAATGTTTATGTCTCCGTGACATTCCTGGGACCATCCCGAGTCGAACAGTACTTTCCGCTCGCAAATCCGTCCACGGGTTCTCGAGATCTTAGAGATCATAGATAGAGGCCAACTCTACTTTATATATATAGATTATGTACAATTCAAAGAAACCAAGGGAGAAGGAAAGATACGAAAATAATTACAGAAGAGGAAAAAAGACACAGTGCAATTCTAGCTTATCTATACAGGCTTAACTTATTCCCCAGACAACACAGACAAACAGATGACAGTCAGACTTACACGAAGGGGAATGAAGCAGGAATGAATGGCTGGAAGGGGAGGAAGGTTCAGGCGGTCCACAGAACGGCCGGGCCGGGAGCGAGCAGCCGCCGCCGGCTCTCCACCCTCGGGTCCACACTGCCGGGATGCTCGTAGCAATGCATCGGAGCTTGTCGTGGCTAGGCTGGTTGGGACAGCGTCTCCCTCGGTTCAGCACACCACCCTCGTAGCTTGTTCAGGCACCTCCCTTCACAGAACTGTTTGCCACGGAACTCCTCAACGACTCTCTGGTGGGGGCTCTCTCACTCATCTCTCTAAACAGTCCCTCCCAACCTCCTTTTATGAGGCGCGTGGCGATCAAGCCGCCGGCCTTTTGGAAACGCCCATTGGTGAGCTCGCCTCGGCCTTGATTGGTCGCGAGGGCTCACCGATCCCACCCCTTGATGAGGCGTTGGCAAAGCCACGCCTTGTTCCTGGTGCTTGGCTGACTCCTCCCACCTTCTGCTCCGCGATGACCTTGTGTTCAATGGAGTTTGGGGGCGATGATGATGCCAATAACTCCACCCAATGCAACGGTGGTGAAACGCCGCTTTGGAGGCCACGGCGATATTGTAGGGGATCTATCTTATTTCATTTGGTGCAATGCAATGTCAACTAGTGGAAAACAGAGCCTTAACTGATACACATAATAAAGAAATAACTATAGAGGTTCTATGATTGGCTACGTGCTTGTACATGGACTAGCTAAGGGGACGACCTTTGACCTTTACCACAAATGGAGGTATTTACAAGAACTATTTACTAGAGGGTCATATTTACAAACACAGGATTCTCAAATCCGCAACAATATTATTGTTTGTTTATAACCTGGTGTGGTTGCATTATTGATTTGACTCTTTCATTTGCTGGTTCCATTGAGGGTTTCATTATTTGCTGGATTTCAACCAAGGATAACATATATTTCAGCCGTGGACCCTCTCGGGGTTCGGAGGTCTACCGAGACCAGAGGTAAGGGGGGGACCCCGTAACAGTTATCATACCATGTCCATTGTCCATGCAGCTGTTGTGACCATGTCACTTCCCGGGGGTTTTTTCATCCATCTCCACCTGCAATGCTCAATAAACTGTTGAAGCAAAATAAGCCTTTCTTATCTCGCCTATTACATCTTGGTATCAGAAGTGAGATGCTATCTACAAACCAGGCGATATAAAATAAGGGACATTCTAAAAATCTCGTGTGCATGCTGGACTACCCTTGTGTTCTTAGGAGGAACCAAGTAATGCTCTAGAAAAGTTCATATAAAGGGGTGCCATCTGGCCAATAAAATACATTTACTTCTTCATGCAGCTGCATGAATCAAATTGGCGAGTTGTTAGGGTTAGGGTTAGGGTTAGGGTTAGGGTTAGGGTCATAAAAGTCAGCCGACCAGACCAGGCAATGGACTCATTCGCTCACAACGCCGCCAGGGCTGACAGAAACAGCATTTGCCGATCGACAAGTAAACCCCGACGTCATCCGAACATTCCCGAACATAGATTAGACTCCGCCCCCTGATGACTCATGACAGGGAGGCCACGCCCCAGCCTTCATGATTGGTGGAGGTGCGATGGGATGATTGAGTAGTGCTCGGTGATTGGACAGAGTGTGACGTCAGCGGTCCAACATTCGAGAGCTGAGAGGAAAAAAGACACCGTCTCGCCATCTTGGTTTTTCTTGTATGCTGGCTTTCAACGAGGATGGCTGCATTTGCCTTTTGCTCTCTTCTTGTGGTCCTGGCGTTCGTTGGAGGCGGTCATATTTTCTCTTTGTTCCTGCTCGAGTGGTTGCATTTTGGTTCGTGTGCGCTGGTGGAGCGAGTTCGGAGCATGTGTGGAACTGGTGCAGAGAAGGAGCGGTGTGGCAAAACCCCATCGTGAGGCGAGGGCGTTGCCGGCGGTTCGTGGAGCTCGCAGCGTTCAGACGGAGTGGAGAGCGCGAGGGGACCACCGGCCCAAATTACCTCACATTTGTGGCGCAGAAAAAACATGGCTCGGTGCCATCTTGAGCAGGTCAACGCGCGGCCATTTCGCCGACCGACCGGACCTGTGACGCCCACCAAGCCCTCGTTTGAGACCAGAGCTAAGTGGCTGCACAACATGAACATTATTTGTTTTCTTTTACTTTTATTTTCCCCTTGTTCATATCTGAGTCGGGGAGGAGGGACCCTCATTTAGGAATTTTAGTTTACCTTACCTTTCGTTGTTCCCTTGCATTATTTTAATAACCCCATTATCTGTTGCATGTTACCTTGTGTTCTGTCTCGTTTATTTATGGTGGGTTCGAGGAAGCCCAGTGAACTCCATATAGATACGCCCTTGCTCCCGTCCAACCCTCGCGTGTCACTACCGCCAAGTTTGGTATACACCTCGGAGTAAAAATTGTTTCAGTCATTCGTCACCCAGGGGTCTTAACTCCGGGTACGCGACAATATTCATGACACAAAATTTGGCGAACCCATCACTTCATCTACCATCTCCTGCTCTTGAACACTCTGCTTCACATCTGGTGTGTATATGATATCTGCAGGGGAGGGAGGAATGGGGACTAGCGTTTGAAAAAGAGTTTAGTATAAACTTGATAATGTTAACAGGCCTGTGGTAGCTTTGGAATTACTTTGCTTACTTGATCACCAATTATGTTTTTATAAAAAGCCAATTTATGACCAACCTCTTAATCAGAACCAACTTACATGGATAGCAAATTGGAACAGCTGCTGTGATGTAAGAACTGCTCGTTTTAGCAACAGATGAAGTTTGATAACATCATGCATTCCTTCTAATTACTTTACTCTTGTAAACATAAGGCCCTTTGCACATGTTTGATTTGTTATGTGCAAGTATGACACGTTGGGCACACTACATCTTTTTTTATTTATTTACTGAGTACCCAGCCTTGCCAGGTAAAGTCGGGTGCCTCCTCTCACCCCTTCCCTTCCCTCGTCCCACCACTTCCCCTCCCTCGTCGAACCCTCCCCCTGACCCCTCCCACTCCTCCCCCTGCCTCTGGACTCCCATCCCTTCCCTGTGACAGGTGGTGGCTCGTGTGTTTATAATTTATGAATTGTGAGAAAATGACTGTTTAAAAGCCCTATTAACCACAATTAACCTTGGGGGCTCAGAGGAATAGTGTCACAAACAAACAAACAACAACTCATTCACTTTTAATGTAGAATATAACATTGCTCCAAGCTCCTAATAAAATGAAATAACATCCTAAATTAAAGCAGATTGCACAAAAAGGTGAAACAATTCAAACCCAGTCAGGACAGCTTAAAGCCAGTGTGCATACTTTTCGGCCATCCTGCCTTGGTGTGGTGATTTATTGCTTTGGAGTCACTAAAAACATTTTACAATTCTCTCTTGAACTCGTAGTTCACTTGTCCCATTGTTTTACTCATTCTAATCCTCTAATTTATTTTGCCTTCCTAACTCTGGGGATGTCCCCATGGAGAACAGAACCACGGTCACCATGCCCGCTGCTCACGCCATGGGAGCCTTCGCCTGCTTAATTATTTTCATTGCAATCAATTAAGCTAAACTTTGGGGAAAACAGTAGAAAAAAAAACAGTAGAAAAAGTTAAATTTGATGCTTTGGCAATTTCACATTTTCTTGTGTAAATATGGAGAAGGAGGGAGCACAGCCTTGCATATTGCTAGTAAGATATATGCTTGTTATAAGAATCGGTAATTTCTTTTAATTTTCAGATTTCACTCCAGATTTCGACACTTATTTAGTTCACCAACTCCGATCCTCAAATCTTAAGACGGATTTTATTATACACTTTAGTCTGTGAGAAGTCACCGTTCCAAGGCAAGGCATTTTTATTATGCCAAACAAAATGGCGGATTAAAACCCTTGCGAGGTGAATGTTTGTTTTAATTAAATAAGGCCATTACTTATCTTCAAAAGGGTTGTTTAAATGTATCCAAAAACCCAGTTTTCATTCAAGCACTACCTTGGAGTTTCCTTGGTATGTATGCAAAGTTTCGGGTCGCTAGGTTTCATGGTTTGGGATTTATGGAGGAGACACACTGACACACACACACACACACACACACACACACACACACTCAACTTTATTATTACAGATAGAAGATTTGTGCAATTAACATTGTTTATGGAATGAAAGACAGTATTGTATCGAAATAAAGGCATGACACTAGGGAGGGAATAGATTTCGATTATTTTGTATGGATAGAGATGAGAGATTGTAAGAATAGTGAGGTACTTGTATGTAGGAGTGTAGCTGAGCATTGGCCCATGGGACACGTGCCCCAAATATTTTTTACTGTGCCCCAAATCTATTTAACCCCTATAGTATAAGTACTATAAGCCACCTTATAATGATTAGCCCAAATTCCTACACATACCATTTTACTAAATGTTTTATTGTGGGTAGTGTATTTGAAGTTTAAGGGTACCCTGACCCCCAATCTTTATGGAAGCTCGTGACACCTCTCTTAATGTGGGATACTTTTACAGGGCTCCCAGTGTGAGGGACAGAGCAGGAAAGATGGAAGGAATACGTGAAGAATACAGAAAGGCATGTGATAAGGGAAGAGTATTGATTATGGGGGATTAAAATTTGCCCAGGATAGATTGGGTCCAATAACAGGGATTTTCTATGGAGATATGGAGGCAGAGCAGATGAGGATTTTCTATCTCTTGTCCAATATTGTTTTAACCCAGTTTATAGAGAAGCCCATGAAGGAGAGTGCAATGTTATAACATTTTAGAAGAATGATCCCAATATGATGGATGAGGTGGAGGTGGGAGAACATCTGGTGACAGGCAACCACAGCATGGAACTCTATTGTTGAGATGTGACGTTCTGGGTAGTGGTGTAAGGCTGTTAGATTTTAGGAGGGCAAACTTTGAGGGTATGAGAAGTGATTTTGGAGCTTCAGATTGGGTAAAGTTAATGGGTGGGAAATCTGCTTTGGAGAGATGGGCAACCTTCAAGGAGAAAATGTGTAGGATCTAGAGTAGGTATATTCCAATGAGGTGTAAAGGTAGAGGCAGAAAGAGACCAAGGTAGTTGGGAAGGTAGGTACGCAGTATAATTAGGGATAAGCAGAAGGCATTCATCAAGTCCAAAATAACAGGACTAGAGTCAGACTCACATCAGTATCGGAGTAAAGAGAGACTAGTTAAAGGAAACTCAGTAGTCCAAAAGAGAATATGAAAAGAATATCGGCAAAAATATTAAAAATAACAGCAAGAAATTATTTATGTATAGGTAAGGAAAGTTGAAAGGAGTGTGGGCCCATTGAGGAATAACAAGGAAGAATTGGTGGACGATGAGGGTGAGATGGCACTCTTATGAAATGTTTTTTTTTTGGTTTCTACATTTACAAAGGGCCAGTCAGGGGAACTTCCAATAGCTGAGAGTATCTATCTCGGGGGTGAGCAAGGCCTTTCAGAAGAGATCGAAGTGGGAGTGGAGGAAGTGAAGAAACAGCTAGAAAAATTAAGGGATGATGAAGCTCCAGGGCCGGATAATATTGTTGCGGTTGAGCAATAAAAGAAACCCCCCTCTGGTTGATTGCACGACAACATGTAGCCTGCATTGGTCAGTTGTTTCTTATTGAATGTGGAGATTGGCTCCCTTTCCATTGTGTAGTGATTAAAGCATATATGCGTTGAGTTTGTCAGGATTCCAGCTCGTGTTGTTGAGGGAAGGCGTTGGTTCATGGGTGGGCGGGCATGGTTCATGTGGGGCCTTCCAGAGGGAGGCGGGACTGAATGAATGACCGCACATGACCAACATCGGCCAATGGTGGGCCGTGGGGCCTTCCGGAAGGAGGCGGGGCTGAATGACCGCACATGACCAGCAGCGACTGGTGGTGGGCCGTGGGGCCTTCCGGAAGGGCATTCCCCCCGATTAAAGTCCGTGCTGATCGTAGCCCGTGCTGGTGGTTTATCCGTGCTGGTTCTTTCTCCATGCTGGTTCGTCCTCCGAGCTGGTCATTCTTCGTGCTGATCCTCCTTCGTGCTGTCTACCGAATCAATCCATACGCCATGCGCAGGAACTGCCCGAATCAGCGTCCGCACGTCCTTCCGGTACGAGTCTAACCGGTGTAACATCCCCTGTGTGTGAGTGTGCCAGGTGCCTGTGTTGGGAATAGATAGATAAGGATTTAGGCTCAGCCTGCTTCTCGTCCTTTATCAGTGCTTTTTGTGAATAAAGACGTGTACATTATGTTTCCTCTCGACCTGCCCGTGTGCGTCCTTTCCCCCATTGACCCAGCTTCGTTTGAACCGAATTCGGCTGCTCGATTAGGTCCGTAGATCATGCAGTGTAAAACCACGACCGACACCGCGCAACTTGCTCGGCGCGCCTGATTGGAAATAGGTGTGGGATCGCGAGGGGTTCAATACCCTGTATTCCCGGTCACGTGGTCTCGAAGGTATTCGGATCACGGTCGATAACCCTTCGGCCCATGGTTGGGGGATTGGCGATTGGAGTTGCTCTGCAATCCGCCAGGCGCGAGTTTCGTCGCGATCGACGGCCCATGGACCCGGTGTCTGTGGGGAAACGGGGTCTTAACCCCTCCCCTCCCCTTAGTACGCCGACAGACACGGGATCCGCAACAATATGCATCCTAGTGTATTGCGGGAGGTGGAAGAATAGATAAGCATGGTGTTAGCGAATATCTTTAATACATCGTTGGAGTCAATACACATACCAGACGATTGGAGAATAGCAAATGTAACACCGTTATTTAAGAAAGGTTGCAGAGAAGAATTGGGGAACTATAGACGAAGCTTGACTTTGGTTGTGGGAAAGGTGTTAGAGGCATTAATTGAGGAACGGATAGGGAAGCATTTGAAGCCACCTTGCCTTTGGTGTTGTTTCCTCGTCATTTCAACCTACAACAGACAAAAGGTGTGAGAAGCAATGGCTGGACCACGAAGGCCCCCAGCCATGTCGACCAGGGGGTAGGGCTACAGTGGGCGAAGTGAACAACATTTCCTGAATACAATGACATTACTGTTTTTTTTCTGGTGTCTCCTCTTGTCCTCCTTGATTGAAGACTTTGCTTTCCCAAGGATTTCTTGGCTGTCCCCCCCCCCCCCCCCTTCCCCTACCCCTTGCCCCTGGGGCATGATCAAGTGGCTCGGGGACTGGTCTAATATGACTACTTGCTCTATCTGTGACTGCTGTTCAAATACATTTCAAGCCTACCTTTTCGCTAATCCCATTTCGTTCGCTGAAAATTCTCTGAAGTGAAAGCTGCAATGACATTATTTTGGTCAGCTTGATGCGCGCACTGTTTTCCATGTATCTCTGCACACCCATGATGTTCACAGCGCATACTCTTGGAGCAGACGTTGCAGCGGAAGTAGTGGGTGTCCCTGCCTACTACTGTGCACGGATATTTTGAGGTGCACGAGGGTTTAAACTTGCTTTGGCATTTCCACACTCTGAGAAACTTCATCAGCTTCTTCTGCTTTGAGGGTTTAGGCCCATCATGATCACCATCTACTGACCCTGTATCAGACATTATGAAAAACTCTCCAGCAGCAGCTCAATCCTGTGACAATCATGTCAAACTGAGATTGCAAACAAAATGGCAGGCTTTATCACTTTCAGTTGCTTTGTAATAATGCACCTGATTGGCTGCTTGTCTATGAGAGGATGCTTTCCATATGCCGCATGAGTTGTAAATATTGTTCTCGATGCTGTATGAAATAAAATTGGACAGTGACTTTATTTTAAGACTTTTGCCTGAAAGCAAATGAAAATCGATGGTCAGCAAAAATTGGAAAATCCTTCCAACCAGTTTACCCACTACACCCAGGACAGTAACGCCCACTAGTTGTCATATTTAATGAGAGACAGAGATAACAGACAGTGCAGGACATGAGACAAACTCAGCCTTTAAACTTGGGGAAAGCTACTTTCTGGAACACACTGAGTGCTGGCGATGCCATCTCGTGGTGTCGCTTCTTTCTCCACAATCAGCACGGTATTTTAAGGAGAAATCCCCCCTCCATCTCTCAAAGGTTGCCAACCAACCCACAGGGTTTGTCTATGCTCTATCCTATAAATGCTGAGCTTCAAGAATGAAAGCAGCACTTACTATTTTTGAAGTCTTTGGTATGACTGCGCGGGTCAGAATCAAACTGCAGACTTACGAGACTCAGAGTGGACATTTTAATCCACCATGACAGAGTCTGGTTTGTTTTATCCCAAAATGCTTTTCAGTCTGACAACATACGTCAGGCACAACATAGTGCCAGTGAAGAACCAGGACAGTGGTTTATGGAGATTTGGCACAAGGATTCAATCACTGAATCTGAGAATCGAGAAGACTCGGTGACAAATTCACTCCCTTTGAGTTATTGTCCTGTCCAATGCTAAAAGTATTTACTTCTGTGTTCTATTCACATTTATTTTCCTTCCCAAACCCGAATGCTTTCCTCACTTTTTTTCCCCTTCTGAACTCTTTAGTAATCTTGTCGACTCGACGACCAATCTTGTTTTTTTTGAGATGTCTGAAACCTTCAGTTTTTGTGACTTTTCAATCTAAAAAAAAGTTTCGTTTGTGGCAAATCTTTACAGAATATGACTAACTTGATTTTTCGTTTCGTGTGATTTGCCCTCAACTTGGTCTGTATTTCTGCTCTGTAACACTTCTGCATTTCATTAGGGCCTGAACTCTGGCTGAACTTTGCACCCGCTCGCCGAGGCTTGGAACGTTTTCCCATCACTATGCTTTTTTACCTCCCTATTAAGTATAATTACGTTATTGGATTATATGGAGATCGTATTAGCAGGCCCATCCTGGGTTCTTACCAACACGAATCTGTGCAACCTCTGTTGGTGGGAATGAAACTATCTTCAGAAATATTCTCTTCAATTCAAATGATCTTTCAATCTATGACTTGCTCTTTCAATCCAATGAAACTTATCAAAATGTTGTCTTAATGCAACTCTATACGGTACAATATTTAAATAGATTAAGTAAAGTTCCTCAAACATTCCCAACTTCATGAAAGATTGATATATTAATGTGGAAGACAAGATGAATGTAATTTTGTGCAGCCCTTGGTCTTAAATATTTGATGGTTGTGAAAGATTAATGTTGAGGGTTTCATATTTATTTATTTCAAGTGAAATGAAGGTCTAGTTTCTAAAAGTTGAGAATTACTATATTTTATCTGTTTTCACTGAACATCGTAATAATGAAAAAGTTACAGCATTAAACAACACATGCAACTTCCATGAAATTCTTCAGTTCCTGTCTGAAACATATGTGTGACAGCATTAGTGTGCATCATACAAGGAGCATTCAAAAAGTCCTACGAACAATAGTCCTATTGGCATAGCTCGAAGCTAACCTGTCATATATAATTATTTTTTTAAATAGTAGTTCAACAACACCGACATTGCTATTGCATATATATATATATATATATATATATATTGTTGCGGTTCTGAGAATGTACATATAACATCAATAAAGGTTAAAGGTTTGCCTCCATAGTTAGTCCATGGGCAATTAGTTATGTCATAGTATATGTCAGGATAAGGCCATTTCCATTAGTGATACCTGCGTTGTGTAAAGAAATAAATAAGCATAGGTCCCATTCATTTTGCCTCCACCCTCCAAATCGACCTCGTTGGGCAGCATCCATCCCGCGCCCTGATTCGGCTAATCCACCTCGTTGGGCCGGCAGCGTTAGCTGACAGTTGCTCGCTCAAACTAGTTGGGTGGCCACGAGGTAGGCCTGGAAAAGGGGCGGAGCGCGAGGTCGGGGTGTGGCCACGTCAAGCAGCATGTCAAGGGCGGAGCCGGTAAGATCCAACAACCAACCAGGGCTCGGGTGAAATGGCTTAAGGGGCGTGGTAATGCCGTGCCTGGCAAATTCCAGAGGGTTCGCTGGGCGGCGCTATATAAACACGCACACAAAGCCCTTCCACAGGACTCGTGAGGGAAGCCAAGCATTGGCATGATCGAGGACTGAAGCCAAGCATTGGTATTGTGAGGACTGTCCAGGACTGGTCGTATCAAGAGGACTATTGGGAGAGGCGCTTTGTCTACAGGACTCGTTGGGGAAGGCTGGCGGTGTACAACGATTGGCTTTGTGAAGGACTCGCTGCATTGACAGGACTTCCTGGGAGAGCGCATTGTATAAGCAAGAACGATTGGAGAGTGCCTTGTATAAAGAACTCGCATCAGTGGCGCATTGTTGAGGAATTCGGTGGGAGAGGCGCTTCGCCATTTGAACTGTTGGGAGCACATATAGCGCCGGTTCGTTTATTACATACGCGGCTGAGCCGCGAAGTAACCGCCAGCCTAGCTTACCTTTCCCCCGATAATTGTCCGATCCGTGCCAACGAACCACGAAGAGCGCCTGCCGTCTGTCCTACCACCTTCGCGGTACGAGTCAGGGACCCGGGGGACGAACTGTGGACGCCATCCCTGGACCCTCAACCCAACCTTCTACATCCCCGTGTGAGTGTGTCTGTGTGTGCGGGCCCGTTTGTCCAGGGATAAGTTAAGACTGTATAAGCTTCACTGTGTGTACTTCTCCTCCTTCCTGTACAAATTATAATAAACCAATCTGTTTTTCCTAATCCGACCGTATCAGTCTTTTCCCTCCATTGGGTAAGCGTGGCACGATTCGAAACCGCTCGGATCGGGTTTAGTACCTGTTAATGGCCCGGATCACGGCTCACTATCGCTCGGCGTGCCCACTAAAACCGTGGTTCGGGCGGGGTTATTTCCTTGCTTCCCGGGAGGCGTTGGTAAGTAGGTAATAGGAATAATTCGGCCTACCACCCTATTCAACGCTGAACGGAAGGAACGTCATAGCCCCGGATCACGTCGGCTAGTAAAAAGACAAGGGGATTAATCCCCTCTTGATAAGTGGCAGGCCGACGTTGAGATCCGCAACAATATATATATATATATATATATATACATATATATATATATATATGTATGTATGTATATGTATATATATATATGTATGTATGTATGTATATGTATATATATATATGTATGTATGTATATGTATGTATGTATATATATATATATATATATATATATATATGTATGTATGTATATGTATGTATGTATATATATATATATATATATATATGTATGTATGTATATGTATGTATGTATATATATATATATATATATATATATATATATATATATATATATATATATATATATATATATATATGTATATATGTATGTATATATATATATATATGTATATATATATATATATATATATATATATATATATTGTTACAGACACGACTTTGATGTTAAGGTGGGCCGAGCGGAATGGCCGTCGTGTCCGCACAAATTACCCGATTATACTCGACGTTGACGGAGCCGCGCTACGCTGGATCAATAAAGGAAAAGAAGACACCCGGCTGGATTATAATGACAGACACCAATGTTTCGATTCTCAATTATATTCGTACGGAAAGGTTAGATTACAGGGGCTAGAGGAATATCACAGGAAGACAGGCACTTAGACACACTCTTATATTGACCCCGGACAGACGACAGGTAAACGGGACAACGGCTGACTCACACGGGGATTGATGGCAAGGAAAGGCAGATAGCGATGGCTCAAGGTGCACTCTTGGCTCAAAGCAGGGTACAGTCCGGTCCAAAGATGCGGGGAGGTCACAGCGCTCGGAGGGGACGTTCTTTCTCAGGCGGGTCTTTCTCTCTCAGCGATCGCAGGCAACGTTCTTTCTCAGGCGGGGCGCATCTGACTCAGCGCTCGCAGGTACCTCTTTCTCCAGCTGGGGGCGCATCTCTCCTCACTTCCGGTAAGTCGCCACGTATATCCGGCGGGGAGTGACACGCCCTCGGCTCGCTAGCGCCGCCCCAGATGGAATCGGTCCGCCCTTCTGATTGGGTGCGGGGGGTTACCAGGCTCCGCCCTTGAGGAGGAGCTGACAGCCAGCCCCTCCGTGGTAACCCCGTGGAGCGCGTGGTCAATGGCGCTAATCGAGCCGGTGTGAGGACGCATCCTCCCCCGCGCCGCCGCCATCTCCTCTGTTGTTGTTGTAATTGTTGGGGAAGAAGATGGAAGGAGGTATGGGAAAGGTCCTAAACTCACTACTGATGCCATATAATCACATTCTGGTGCAACGAAGAGTCATAATTAATGGAAACGAGGCCTTAACTGACATAGACTAAGAATAACTAGCAAGATGTCCGAAAGTTGTTTACGTGTGGTGCGGTGGACCTGGGCACGACATTTAATGGGGGAATAAGGGGAAGGTCGGCTCTACTGATTGTTGTTTACAGACAATGGGACTAGGGAATGGGGGATTGGGGAAAGTTGGGGAGTATTGGAGAAATAGGGGAATATTTACAAGCGGATATGGAGGCCAAATTCCATATTCGCAACATTGCACCCTTCTCTACCCTCGGGGCGTCCCGACCCGATAAATTTTTACCTAGTTTAGTGTGGCACTCAGATGTAGTCCCTCTACTATTAACTCTACCCTGAGTGCGACAGTTTTACAGATGTTCACAAATGAGTAAATATTCCCCCTGCGACGTTGCACCCTTCTCCTCACAGAAACACACCCACAGGATAACCGAATCCGGAAAGAATTCTCAAACTACACATACAGCCGGTAGGGAGCATTATTTACAAGACTACGCTGCTATTTACACTACGATCCAGGACCTGTTTTTGGAGGAACACATGCAGATGTTATGCATAGAGAGAGCGCGCTTGCCAACATCGATACACCAACCCACGAGTGCTCTGTGGCCGACGGCCTTTAATAACGTGCAGAGCACCCTTCCCGAGCATCAAAAGCACCACCCCACCACCAATCGGTGCAGTCACCATTGTTCATTGGAATAAAAATAAATTCGACAACCCCTAACCCTGCAGGTGTCTCTTGCTCTTCTTGTGGTGCACTTGGTGTTAACTAAAAGTGGTTCACCTGTATGGCATAGGTGCCACGTTGACCCATAGGTCCATCCCCGGGTGGTGCTTGGCCGCAAACGAACTGCGGTCCATTGTGGGTGGCCACAAACATTGCGGTCCATATGGTGTATCGATCCCGGCAGCAAACAGCGAAAGTGCAGGCCCACAACTGCGCAGCCAGCACCTCTCTCTCCTCTCTCTCTACCCCAAAGCCAGATCCTCGGAGGTGGGGGACAAAAGAAAAGACAAGTGAGTAAGGTGGTAAGGGCGCAAAAGTGCACGCAATGTAAGATGATGCACACTGGGGGCACATGGGAACCAGGTGAGACAGGTACGTTCCTACCGTACGCTCCCCCCCCCCCCCCCACCAGGTAACCTACATGGCCCCTCCCTTACCCCTTACTGTATCCACACAACACAACACTACCCATAAACATCTACTTTACAAATCAACAAACATCCCTACTGTCTTCCCCGTTCCTCCCATAAACCAAATTCGTCTTCTCTCCCTCCTAACCAATCAAATTTGCCATTTTCAACTCTCATCAAAATTTGCCATCTCCAACTGCACATCAAAATTTGCCATTACCAATTCATCATCAGTCCCTCCTAGGGAGGGAGAGATGGAATCACCCCAATGTCTCATCCACGTCGTGATGCGTCTCACAAATCCACACAGCAATTCATCTCCTGCAACAAAACAAAGAAAACACAGGTGTGGAGTCATCATCATCACAGGTAAGTGGCGGCGTATGGTGCGACAGGTTCATCAATCCTAACTATCTCCTAAATGACTTTAACAACTTTACACTACCCGGGGTCTTTCTCCGGCCAAACCATTGGCCCTCTTACACTATGGGTTCTAAAAACCAATTCCCATTGGCCAAACTGTGGTGCGCTTCAATTTGGGGTCTCACTCCCCCGATTCATCTCCCGGTGCCCTCGCACAATTTCTGGGCTGCGGCGTGTACCTCTCCCAGTGGGTCTACCCACCTGCACACCTCCACCACTGCAGTTGCCTCCGAGCTTACCTGCTCCTTTCCCTAACCTAACTACCTGGGGAAGGCCCTCTGGCACTCTCCCCACTCGGTGCCCTCTCTGGCACTGGGCTACCCGGGTCCGTCCTCCGGATCCTCGGGCCCCATCCACAACTCTACCGGCTCCTAGAGCCCACCTGCGGCCTCACCTGGCCGACATCCTCACAGTGGTGGAGTGCTCAACCAACTACACACACTAACAGGCGACACGCCCAGCCATTTCCACAACACTAATGCACCCATTCACAACACCATTCTGCAACCGCACCACAAGTGCCAATATCCAACCACAATTTACCTGTACCCTCTACCTAACACTTACACTACCCGCCCCGGGTACTCGTGAAAGGGGGTCCACTCTTCCCCCATCCACACCTTCGCACCATGCACACCACTCCGTACCACTTACTCCAACTCTCTCCACACACCTGTACTTGCACACCTGTGCTCTCACACTTGGTGCCACCTGCACCCTTCTCTCCCCAAGCGCATTCGCGCTGATCCACACACTCACTACTCATACACTGCTCCACACACCTGTCCAATTGCACACCTGTGCAATCACACCTGTTCCATCCTCACACACACGGCATCATCTCAGCTAACTACTCCCTTCTGAAACTTGCGCTTCCCAGTCGTCCCTTTAAACTATTGCGCTCCCACGTCATTATCATCCACACTAATCTACCTGCGTCCCCACTACAGGTATCAGTCACTAACTAATCTTAACGTCACCTAATGTCATCTTCTAGGGCCCTATCAATATAACCTAACCCACCCGGGCTAGTTTTCACTGCCATACACCCCATAAACTATTGCTCCTTTGCCCCCCCATGGGAAGGGGGGCAAGGATGCCATCCCTCCACATCGGGGGTCTCTCACTACCAATTTTGCACATCAGATTTCAACAAATTAAAAATTTGCCAATCACTGCCCATCATCTGCCAATCACTACTGCCAATCCCTTGCCAATCATCAAATTTTGTTTTTCTCCAATTTTGGGTCCAAAACACTAACCTCATCACCCAGTCTACTCACTAATGCCTCTCGGTGCGCCAATCCCTGTCCAAAGCCCGGCTTCGTAAAGCCAAGCAATGGATGCGGGTTGTTTTGTGCCAGCGGCTGAATGCGTCCGGCACTCGGTGCAGGGACGGGGGCTTACCCGTGCCGAGATCCCACGCATCACCTCGGCGTGGAGCCATCCACTGTCCCGATCTCGACCTGCCGGCACGTCTCAACAAAACGTGGTCGCCATGACGACCCTTCCTATCCAGCCGCCCGCTCCGCCTAGTGGAGCACGGACGCGGCCGTTCAAAGCGAGGCCCGGCACGCACCGAGGGCCCGATTCGGCTATAAGTCGTTCTAAACTCTACCCCGTCTAACGTCGATGCTTCACCTGGATTCTTACACCCCGCAGCCCGTTCCTTGCTCACACATCCAGCCGTTTCTATGCTCCTCGTACCTTTCCTTACACACCCAGGTACTCTCATTCCACTCACAGACTTGGTCACACACCTGACCACCGAACACTTTGGCACACATTTGTTGCTCGCACACCTCACCAATACACCGCTTCGCGCCCCCTCCTCGGTCACCTCCTCTGTGACAATCACAGGTGTGCCCTCATTCGCACACCCAACCACGTGCCTCACCACCAACTCCAGCGTGCATTCCCACTCACGCTCTACCATTCCAGGTGTGCATCCTTCCATCCCAGGTGTACATCCTCGCTCACCTGTCACAACTAACTCACTCTCCTTGTCACTCTCAATACTCTCACCACCACTCTTGACAACGCACTCACCCTTACTCTTGACAGCGCACTCTTTCCCCATGCACCTGTCCGTTACACACCTTTCTCGCGCACACTCTCCCGTTACACCCTCTGTAACACTCACCACAGGTGTGCATTCTTCCTTACTTTTGACAGCGCACTCTTTCCCCATGCACCTGTCCGTCACACACCTTTCTCGCGCACACTCTCCCGTTACACCCTCTGTAACACTCACCACACCGCGCTTCCATGTGCTCCCTCGCACACACGCTACGACCGACTCATTCTCGCCAACACCCTCACTCCTTGGCACACACTTTTTCCTCACACACCCCAGAGTCGGACTTTCTCGCACACCTCCTCTTTCGCACACCAGACCTGTCACACACCTCACCAACGGCCTTTCACGAACACCCGGATCCAAACCAATCCCCAAGCTTCTTAAATCCCCTGGCGCATCATACGCACGACCATATTGGTCACCACTTACACCGGGTCCTCTTCCTCTTCGCTTCTCCTCCATCACCTGCGAATCCCTCATCCGGTTAATGAGCACATCATCACGATCCAAACACAGACTTTGGACCAATTCTTTTATCTCCTCTTTTATCTCTTTCTTATCCCCTCTCCGTCGCTTCTTAATTTCGCTCATCCCTTCTTCCACTTCTTCTAATTTGTGCTTCACCTCTTTTATTCCCCGGTACGTCTCCTCAAGCTCATCCTCTAAGGCTACCTTGACCGTTTCCAGGTGCGTCCTCACCTGCCGGTCCTTCGTCTCCATTACCTCTATCACCTCGTCCAACCTCGTTGTCAGTCCCTCACGTACCATCTGACATTCCCTCTTCGTCGCTATCAAGTCGTCTTTTAGTTCTTTCTGTGTCACTTTTAACCCTCCTAATACCGCAGTGTTCCTTTGAACCTGCTCCGTTAGTTATTTTTGTCCCTCCGTCAGCTGTTCCACCTCCTGCGTCAGGACCTCTATGCCCCCCTGTAACTTTACAGTCCCCTTTCTCACCTCCTTCTCCATGTGCTCCTTACAGTGCCTCACCTCCTCGCGCACTCCTCCGACCTCCTCACTCACTCCTCTTCTGATCTCCTCTCCCATCACTTGCATCTCCTGCCCAGATGCCACCCTCATCTGCTCCATTTCCTCCCTGTGAGCATCCAATTTCGTTTCTACCCCCATTCTGACCCCCTCTATCTGCTGCTCCATTTGTTTAACTTCCCTTTCCGCTTGGTCCCTCATGTCCCTCAATTTGCCTTCCATCCTGTTTTCTAACCCCTCTAACCCATTTTTCACTCCCTCTATTTGATTCTCCTGGGCAGCCATTCTATTTTCTACCCCCTCTAACCCATGTCTCACCTCTTTTATCCCATTGTCTAACCCCTCAAAATTTTTGTCTAACTTCTCAAAATTATTGTCTAACTTCTCACCAGTACCCCTCGCTGCGTCCCTCATTACCCCCATTTCGTTTCCCATTACCCCCATTTGGCCCTCCATTCGCTCACCCTGAGCATCCATCCGGTTCCCCATTACCCCCATTTGGTTTTCCAATCGCTCACCCTGTAGGTTGAGGGACGCCTGCATTTGCGCCATAAATTGCTCCATGAGGGCCTGCATTTGGGCCATTCCTCCCACTTGTGCAGCGGGTGCGGCCGCCGTAGCTATGTGCGAGGCGCCATTTCGCGAACCTGCCGCCCTCACTGCTTCGCTCTCCTCATGTCCCTCATGTCCCTCAATTTGGTCCTGGACCGACCCTGCTTCACTCTCCCCTACCGGACCCCAGCCGTCTTGATCCGCCATGGCGCGACTTGCAAAATTCGAGTTTTCGTAAAACAAATCCAAAATTTTTTTTTTCGTTATAATTTCGGCGAGCGCAGTAACCGCGGGACCGCGCTCCGGATCGATTTTGTCGAGCGCCGTACGCGCTCCGGATCGATTTTGTCGAGCGCAGTACGCGCTCCGGATCGATTTTCCCTCCCAAAATTTGGGCCTAACTAATTTAGTCCCGGGTCCGAATCCCACTCCTGACACCAATTGTTACAGACACGACTTTGATGTTAAGGTGGGCCGAGCGGAATGGCCGTCGTGTCCGCACAAATTACCCGATTATACTCGACGTTGACGGAGCCGCGCTACGCTGGATCAATAAAGGAAAAGAAGACACCCGGCTGGATTATAATGACAGACACCAATGTTTCGATTCTCAATTATATTCGTACGGAAAGGTTAGATTACAGGGGCTAGAGGTATATCACAGGAAGACAGGCACTTAGACACACTCTTATATTGACCCCGGACAGACGACAGGTAAACGGGACAACGGCTGACTCACACGGGGATTGATGGCAAGGAAAGGCAGATAGCGATGGCTCAAGGTGCACTCTTGGCTCAAAGCAGGGTACAGTCCGGTCCAAAGATGCGGGGAGGTCACAGCGCTCGGAGGGGACGTTCTTTCTCAGGCGGGTCTTTCTCTCTCAGCGATCGCAGGCAACGTTCTTTCTCAGGCGGGGCGCATCTGACTCAGCGCTCGCAGGTACCTCTTTCTCCAGCTGGGGGCGCATCTCTCCTCACTTCCGGTAAGTCGCCACGTATATCCGGCGGGGAGTGACACGCCCTCGGCTCGCTAGCGCCGCCCCAGATGGAATCGGTCCGCCCTTCTGATTGGGTGCGGGGGGTTACCAGGCTCCGCCCTTGAGGAGGAGCTGACAGCCAGCCCCTCCGTGGTAACCCCGTGGAGCGCGTGGTCAATGGCGCTAATCGAGCCGGTGTGAGGACGCATCCTCCCCCGCGCCGCCGCCATCTCCTCTGTTGTTGTTGTAATTGTTGGGGAAGAAGATGGAAGGAGGTATGGGAAAGGTCCTAAACTCACTACTGATGCCATATAATCACATTCTGGTGCAACGAAGAGTCATAATTAATGGAAACGAGGCCTTAACTGACATAGACTAAGAATAACTAGCAAGATGTCCGAAAGTTGTCTACGTGTGGTGCGGTGGACCTGGGCACGACATTTAATGGGGGAATAAGGGGAAGGTCGGCTCTACTGATTGTTGTTTACAGACAATGGGACTAGGGAATGGGGGATTGGGGAAAGTTGGGGAGTATTGGAGAAATAGGGGAATATTTACAAGCGGATATGGAGGCCAAATTCCATATTCGCAACAATATATATATATATATATATATATATATATATATATATATATATATATATATATATATATATATATATAACTGTAAGAGATAGTAGAAACTCCAAAGTACGAGCAGGGCGTCTCATTTGTATTGAATAAATAATCGTTAGATTAAATAAGACGCGGACGTAGCTTCAGGACGTCGATCTTTAATTAAAGATCTTTAATTAATTTAATTTAAAAAATTAAAGATCGACGTCCTGAAGCTACGTCCGCGTCTTATTTAATCTAACGATTATATATATATATATATATATATATATATATATATATATATATATATATATATATATATATATATACATACATACATACATACATACATACATACATACATACATACATACATATATACATATATATATACATATCTATAATATAAAACAGGAATGTCTGTCTGTCTGTTCGTCCATCCCGAAACTACTCAGTTTTGGGGCTAGTCCCACCAGTCCCACCAAACCAAAGTCCCACCAAACCTTCTGTGGAACGTTTTGCGGTCCCAGACGATGTTGTAAGGTAGGGAGGAGCTTTCATACACTCCTCAATAAAATTATAATTCAAAATACAATCGTTATGGAGCTGCTGCTGATCCGGAAGTGAACAAGATGACAACTATTCGCTGATTTGATATCTCAATACAATCGTGTTTTAACATTATATTTTGATATAATAATACTATTGAAGCGCGGTGCTGCGCATGCTACTTGCTTACCAAGGAGGAAGCGGACAACGCGGTAAATCAAAAGAGTCTTTATTGAAAGAGCCCTACTGTAGCACTGGAGTGCTCGGGGCTGCGTGCCCCGTATATATCCCGAGCCACGCCTACCCCTCGGGCGTGGCCGACGCCCACTTGGTGCGCGGAATGATGCCATCATGCCAGTGAGCTTTCGTGTCCGCCACACGCGCCCCCCCAGAATTCCCGCGCACCTGGAGGGTCAGTTTGCGGGGCAAACGGATGACCTGGCCGAAGCGCCCTCTGGCGACTGGCGGCGTCCGGGGTGCAGGGATGCCTGCTGGAATGCCTCCGGCTGCACCCGGGATGGGTGCAGGCCCAGGGGGCGGTGTGCCGGCGGGGCTGCGCAGTGCCGGGGGTCCGCCCGCAGGGGGGCGGCCCCGACGCGGGGGCTGAGCCACCGGCGGTGGGTGGTCCACGTCGAGGTGGGCCGGCTTGAGGCGGTCCACGGAGACGCGGTCGGGGGTACCGCCGATGTCCAAGGTGAAATGTTTCACCCCGGTCTCCAGCACGCAGAAAGGCCCGTCGTACGGGGGCCGCAGTGGTGTCCGGTGGGCGTCGTGCCGGACGAAGACGTACTCCGTGGTGCGAAGCTCCGGGGCGACGTGTGTAGGTGGGTGCCCGTGGTGCGCTGTCGGCACCAGGGCGAACCTCCGGGCGGTCTCCTGCAGCGCGGAGCGCTCCTGCGCCGCGGACCATGGTGCCGTGGGGTCGGGGAGGAACTCGCCCGGCACCCGCAGCGGTTGTCCGAAGACCAACTCCGCCGCGGATGCGCGCCGGTCGTCCTTGGGCGCCGTCCGGAGGCCCAACAGGACCCAGGGGAGCCTGTCGACCCAGCCGCCGTCGCGGAGGGTGGCCCGGAGCACGGCCTTCAACGAGCGGTGGAACCGCTCGCACAGGCCGTTGGCCTGGGGGTGGTAGGCCGTGGTTCGGTGCAGCTGAACCCCGAGCCCCCGCGCGACCGCCCCCCAGAGCTCCGAGGTGAACTGGGGGCCTCGGTCGGACGAGATGTCCGAGGGGGCGCCGAACCGGGCGACCCAGGTGGCGATCAACGCCTGCGCGACATCCGCCGCCGTCGTCGCCGCCAAAGGCATGACCTCCAGCCACCGGGTGGTGCGGTCCACCATTGTGAGGACATGGGTGAAACCCCGCGAGGGGGGCAGAGGTCCCACCAGGTCCACGTGAACGTGGTCGAACCTACGTTCCGGCACCATAAATGGGGCCAATGGGGCCTGGGTGTGTCGGTGCACCTTCGCGCGCTGGCACGCGAGGCACGTCCTGGTCCAGCCACGGACGGCCTTCCGGAGGCCATGCCAGACAAACTTGTCGGCGACCAACCTCTGGGAGGCCTTCGTGCCCGGGTGGGACAGGCCGTGGATGGTGTCAAAAACCTGGCGCTGCCAGCCCGCGGGCACGATGGGGCGAGGCCGCCCGAGGGAGACGTCGCACAAGAGGGCCGTGCCCGCGCCGTCGAACGGCACCTCGGTGACGCGGAGGCCCGTGACGGCGGTCCACAAGGACTGGACGCCGGGGTCGGTGGCCTGGCCCGCCGCCATCCGGGCATAGTTGATGCCGAGGTGGACTGCGTGGGCGACGGACCGGGAAAGGCAATCCGCCACCGGGTTGTCCTTCCCCGCGACGTGCCGGATGTCCGTCGTATATTCGGACACGGCCGAGAGGTGACGCTGCTGCCGGGCCGACCACGGCTCGGTGACCTTGCCCATCGTGAAGACCAGTGGCTTGTGGTCGACGAAGGCCGTGAACGCACGGCCCTCGAGCAGATGGCGGAAGTGCCTGACCGCCAGGTGAAGCCCTAGCAACTCGCGGTCGAAGGTACTATAACGGCGTTCGGGCGTGCGAAGCGAAGCACCCATTGCTCGTGCATCGCGCCCACCGCGTCGTCCGAGGCGTCGGGGGTGAGGGCGATCGGTGCATCGAGCGCCGGGTGCGCGAGCATGGTGGCGTTAGCCAAGGCGAGCTTCGCGCCCGCGAATGCCGCGTCCATCTGCTCGGTCCAGGTAACGTCACCTTTGCCTGGCTTCCCTCGAAGGGCCTCGTGCAGGGGGCGCAGGAGCTGGGCGATGCGGGGCAGGAACCGATGGTAAAAGTTTACCATGCCCAGGAACTCCTGGAGCCCCTTGATCGTGCGGGGGTGCGGAAACCCCTTCACCGCCTCCACCTTGGCCGGTAGGGGGACGTCCCCGTGCCTGGTGACGCGGTGCCCCCAAAAGTCGATGTCGGCGACGCCGAACCGGCACTTGGCGGGGTTCACGATGAGGCCATGCTGGCCCAGGCGTTCGAAGAGCGTGCGGAGATGGTGGAGGTGCTTTTCGCGGGACGCGCTGGCGACGAGGATGTCGTCCAGGTAGACGTACACGAAATCCAAGTCGCGCAAGACGCTGTCCATTAGTCGCTGGAACACCTGAGCCGCATTCTTCAACCCGAAGGGCATCCGAAGAAATTCGAAAAGTCCGAATGGCGTGATGACGGCCGTCTTCGGGATGTCCTCCGGCCTGACGGGGACCTGATGGTAGCCGCGTATGAGGTCCACCTCTGAAAAGAAGGACATGCCCACCAACCGGGCGGAGAAGTCCTGAATGTGGGGGACGGGGTAGCGGTCGGGGGTGGTGGCGTCGTTGAGGCGCCGGTAGTCCCCGCACGGTCGCCATCCCCCGCCGGGCTTTGGCACGATGTGGAGCGGCGACGCCCAAGCACTCTCGGAGCGCCGCACGATGCCGAGCCGCTCCAGCGTAGCGAACTCCGCTTTAGCTACCGCAAGCTTCGTCGGCTCGAGGCGGCGTGCCCGGGCGTAGACCGGTGGCCCGGCGGTGGGGATGTGGTGTTCCACCCCGTGCTTGATGGCCCCCGCCGAGAAGGTGGGCCGCGTGAGGGCCGGGAAGCTGGCGAGGAGGTGGGTGAATTCGTCCGCTGCCGGAAGCGTACAGATCAACCTGGCCGGAACCGAACCGCTCAGCAAGCCACTCGGCGAGCCGCTCGATGAGCCGCTCCGTGAGCTGCTCAACGAGCTGGGCAGCACGCAAGCGAGCGAGCTGAACGTCTCGGCCTGGACGAGCCGTCTGTTCTTTACGTCCACCAACAGCCCGTTTGTGCACAGGAAGTCCGCGCCAAGCAATGCCATGGGCACGTCGGCAGTGTCGAATGACCACCGGAAAACCTGCCCTCCGAACCGCAGAGAGAGACAGCGTTTTCCGTATGTGCGTATGGACGTACCATTGGCAGCAAGCAGCGCGGGGCCCCGGCCTGCGGTTTGCTTGTCGGACGTACCGGCGTGAACGACACTCACCTGCGCTCCCGTGTCGCACAGGTAACGGCGCCCGGACAAGGTGTCCGTTATAAACAGTAGGCCGTTTGAATGGCCGGCGCTCAGTGCCACTACCGAGGGCCGGCCCGGGCGTTTCCCGACCTGCCGAATGAGCACGGCGGGCGACACTGCCGAGCCTCGTGGCCGAACTTGTTGTGAAACCGGCACCAGGCTTGCGGTTTTTTCCGCGGCGGCGGAGGTGGGCGTGGCATGGCGGCCGCCACGAGGCGCCCCTCGGAGTAGGGGTGGTCACCCGCAGGAGGTTCAGCGGCCACGCGGTGCGTCGCGTAGTAGGGGTGGTCACCCGCAGGAGGTTCAGTGGCCACGCGGCGCGTCGCGTAGTAGGGGTGGTCACCCGCAGCAGTTTCGGGCTCGGAGTAGGGGTGCGCAGCCGCAGCCGCCGCAGCCCCGGGAGCCGCGACGGCCGCACCGAAACTCACCCGCGTGTCTAAAGCCGCGAAGAACTTGTCGGCCTCGGCAGCGACAGCTCAGGGTTCCGTTATCATGGAACCGGCCAACGCGAGGCGTACTCGAGCCGGCAGCTGGCGTCGAAATAGCGCTCGGAATAGAAAATCTGGGGTTTCGTCGCCCAGCATCGACAGCATGTGGTCCATTCGGACCGACGGTCGCGTGTCGCCAAGCTCGGGGAGGTCCAGGAGGCGGTCGGCCTGTGCTTCCACCGTGAGGCCGAACGTGGCGAGGAGGAGACGCTTGATCGCCTCGTCCTGTGGTCATCCGGCGGGTTCCTCAGGACAGACACGACCCGGGCGGCTGTGCTGGGCCCGAGGGCGGCGACGACGTGGTAGTATCGCGTCGCGTCGCCCGTGATGCGCCGAAGCTGAAACTGGGCTTCGGCCTGCACGAACCAGAGCTCGGCTTGGGCCTCCCAGAACTCAGGGAGCTTGACCGTGTTGATTGCCATTGCTATGGCGTGTTCGGATGGTCAGCGACGGCTGAGCCAATGTCGGGGTCACCAAATGAAGCGCGGTGCTACGCGCGCTACTTGCTTACCAAGGAGGAAGCGGACAACGTGGTAAATCAAAAGAGTCTTTCTTGAAAGAGCCCTACTGTAGCACTGGAGTGCTCGGGGCTGCGTGCCCCGTATATATCCCGAGGCCACGCCTACCCCTCGGGCGTGGCCGACGCCCACTTGGTGCGCGGAATGATGCCATCACGCCAGTGAGCTTTCGTGTCCGCCACACTATAGTATTAATTTGTGTTTGAAATGATGAATGATGCTGTTTGGAATAAAAATAGAGATATTGAATTTAAAGCAGAATGAGACTAGAAGGCCACTCAGTAGAGAGCATACCTCTGCCAGATGGACAGTTTACTTCTTATATCCCAGAGTAGACCAGAAAATCACAATGCAGAATCACATTTAATCAAAATCATCTGTCCACAACTTTTTAAGATATCCTGCTTTGTATCGTTTTGCCCCAATGGTGAAGAATCACTTTAAAAATTCTACTTGCCGGATCCGGACCTTCACCAAAATCTAATCATTTCGTCCTTCTCACATACGCTACATCTCTGCCTAATCTCGTCCGCATCTGTCCACAACTTTTTGAGATATTTTGTTCACAAACGGACAAACAGACAAACTAGAAATCGGTCAGAGACCGAGGACTTGCCGGAATGTACTTTTTTTTCAGGGGTGTTGGTTATAAGGGAATCGGATAATGTTTGACAGAGTTATTAGTAAAAAAAACAATTTTTGACCTTGAGTTTGACCTTTCAAGGTCACTCAAGGTCAAAGGTCATGGTGCCAAATGAAATGTCGTATGTGACTTCCTATATGTCAGTAACAGTAAGTGTATGCATATCTCTTGTACTTTTAGAGTTATAGTGGTTTGAAATAAATTTCAAATGAAAACTCGACCCCCCTGATTTCAACTTTTGGGTGACCTTGAGCTTGACCTTGGGCCTAGAGAGTTAAAAATTGGGCATAGTCTATTCCAGGGCAAGGCAAATATGTGTGTAAAGTATGGCGATGCTATGTGCAATGATGTAGATGTAGTGCTGTGCACAAACAAACAAACAGACAGACAGACAAACCAACCAATCAACATACTTGCTGGAATCTATTCTAGCAAGTAACAAACAGACAGACAGACATGGGTGAAAACATAACATCCATCCATCTTTGGTGGCGGAGGTAAAATGACATAAGGGTTTCCATCCAAAGCAGAAGATGACGACGATTCGCTGATTTGATATCACAATACAATCATGATTTAATATTATATTGTCCCGCGGACCCTTCGGTTAACACCAGGGACCGCAGATGGACCAGAACGGATTTACTTGAGGCGACGACCAAACACGGATTCGGCTATAAAACGCGGGAGGTAGAAGGGAAGAGGAATCTGTGGTAAAAGCGCGTACCTGTGGAAGGCGAATGAACTCAAACGGCACAAGATTTGCAGGGAATGGAAAATAATACAAGGGTTTATTTGCAAAGGTCGGGACAGGGAAAAGCGATATTAAATAAAAGTCCTAAATTGGGACGTCCCCACAACTCACTTCAGAAACAGCACACAGGAATGGATTAATAAAAGAAAACGTCGTGTAATTGTGAAATGGTGCATCCTTATCTGTCTTGTCGTCTTGTCCCTACGCGGCTCCAAGCTCCGCTACACACCACGAGGTCCCTCGCTCCAGCACCATGAAGGCCCGAACCAACGCCCACTCCAGGCTCCTCGTCGACCGCCCACGAGGTCCGTGCACCACTCTAAGCTCCAGGAGCACCGAGCACCGCTCCAAGCACCACGCAGATGGTGAACCAATGACCACCAGGACCTCTCAAGACCAAGAAGGGAAGTGCAGAGAGCACAAGACGTCGTGCAGTGTCCAGACAGCGAGAGAGGGACGTGCAGCACAAGAGGCAGCGAAGAACCCAAAAACTAGAGCTGCGCAAGAGTTAGAGCTGGACGTGCAAGAGGGAAAATGTCATTCGGCGCGCCCTTATATAACCTGGGTTACGATGTCAGCCTTGGCGCGCCACCCAATCAGCGCCTTCCACCGAACCTCCCAGCTTTTTCCCTCTAATCACAACCTCCTTGGCATGTTGCTATGCAAGTTCGTGATGCATCTGGCAGTAGCTATCATCGGTGGTGTCCTGGCCTGGTTTCCTGTCCGTTTTCTTCCAAAGTCATGGTAAGGGAGGGGAACTAATTAATGTGTGCACTAAAGGGCCTGTTTAAGTGTTTATGGTGGTGTGCATTGCCATAAGGGACAAAGGTTTGATTACCAGGTGCGACACACAGGGGTTTATTCTTAATCCCTACACTATCTAACACCCGCACATCCTGGTATGTTCACAAGCAGACATCTTAACCCGACAAACCGGACTAAAACACAGAACTTATTACAGGTAGTTTCCCTATCGCGACAGTCGAATACCTACCTATACAGATCTACCTGGCTCTAGATTTTGCTCTACCCCCAGACTTAACAATATTTTGATATATTTATACCGTAGTATTAATTTGTAATTAGAATGATGCTGTTTGGAATGAAAATATATGGATATTGAGTTTAATACAGAATGAGGAAATGATGTAAGGGTTTCCATCCGTGGCATTCACGGATTTCCCATTTGCAGTTTGGCCATTGACTGGATATAGAAACATTCAGACTGGGTACGTTTTTGTGCAAGTCCTTCACGAATCTGCTGTCAGTTTCTCATGTTCGATTTAAGGTAGCACAGGAATGTGGAATTTATTGGTTCGTCGTTTAGCATTCGACGTTCCCACATTTTTGTTTGTTTTTGGCTTCCCACCTGTGCATTGCACGGGTACGTCACTAGTATATATATATATATATATATATATATATATATATATATATATATATATATATATATATATATATATATATATATATATATACATACATATATATATATATATATATATATATATATATATATATATATAAATATATATATATATATGTATATATATATATATATATAGATATATATTGTTACGGACACGACTTATTAAGATGTTATGCTGGGCCGAGCGGAATGGCCGCCGTGTTCGCACAAGTTACCCGATTACACTCGAACGTTGGCCGAATCGCGCTATGCTAAATCAATGAAGGAAAGGACACAACGGCTGGGTTAAATGACACGACACCAGGGGTACAGTTCTCAAGACCTCCGGAGGAGGATATAATATTTGTATGCAGAACGTTTTAGATTACACGGCACAAGAGGTACAGCACAGAAAGGTAGGCACTTATACACGGTCTTATCTTAGCCCCGACAGACCACAGACAAACGGGACAAGACTGACTCACACAGGGATTGATGGCAAGGTAGGGCAGGTAGTCGATGGCTCAAGGTGCACCTTGGCTCAGGGGCAGAATCAACGCGGTCCGGTCCAGAGATGCGGGGAGGTATCGTCGCGCTGGAGGTGGCGTCCTTTTCTCTCCAAGCTCAGGCGCATCTCACGTCACCTCCGTCTTCCTGCCCATATCCAGCGGGGAGTGACACGCCCTCGGCTCGTTAGCTCCGCCCCAGATGGAATCGGTCCCGCTGCTTCTTATTGGGTGCGGGGGGTTACCGGGCTCCGCCCTTGACGAGGAGCTGACAGTGAGCCCCTGAGTGGTAACCCCGTCGGAGCACATGGTCAATGGCGGCTAACCAAGCCGGAGTGAGGACGCGCACTCCCCGCGCCGCTGTTGTTGTTGTTGGTGTTGTTGTTTCATGAGGAAGAGATGCGGGGAGGTATTGGGAGGTCCTAAACTTACTACTGGTGCCATACAATCACATTCTGGTGCAACGAAGAGTCAGAATTAATGGAAACGAGTCCTTAACTGACATAGACTAAGAATAACTAGCAAGATGTCCTATAGTTGTCTACGTGAGATGCGGTGAACCTGGGCACGACATTTAATGGGGGAAAAAGGGGAAGGTCGGTTCTACAGAGTGTTGTTTACAGACAATGGGACTAGGGAATGGGGGATTGGGATAGTTGGGGAGTATTGGGGAAATAGGGGAATATTTACAAGCGGATATGGATGGAGGCCAAATCCCATATCCGCAACATTGCACCCTTCTCTACCTCGGGGCGTCCCGACCCGATAAATTTTTACCTACTTTAGTGTGGCACTCAGATGTAGTTCCCTCTACTATTAACTCTACCCTGAGTGCGACAGTTTTACAGATGTTCACAAATGAGTAAATATGTCCCCCTGCGACGTTGCACCCTTCTCCTCACAGAAACACACCCACAGGATAACCGAATCGCGGAAAGAATTCTCAAACTAAACATACAGCCGGTAGGGAGCATTATTTACACAAGACTACACTGATATTTACACTACGATCCAGGACCTGTTTTTGGAGGAACACATGCAGATGTTATGCATAGAGAGAGCACGCATGCCAGCATCGATACACCAACCCACGAGTGCTCTGTGGCCTTACGGCCTTTAATAATGGTGCAGAGCACCCCTTCCAAGCACCAAAAGCACCACCCCATCATGTACAGTCAGCACCATCCGGTGCACCAATAAAGTGTTCAACAATCACCGGTGGTGTCGCAGCCGGCCGATGTTCTGCCGCTGGTCTTGCCTTCATGTGGTGCACTTGGCCTTCTGGCTTCTTACAAAAATAAAGAAAGGCGCCAACCGCGTCCATTTCTAAATTGTGGCCGTCAGGGGGCCAACTATTAGTGGTTCACCTGTATGGCATAGGTGCCACGTTGACCCATAGGTCCATCAACGGGTGGTGCTTGCCCGCAAAAGAACTGCGGTCCATGGTGGGCGGCCACAAACATTGCGGTCCATATGGTGTATCGATCCAGGCAGCAAGCAGCGAAAGTACAGGCCCACAACTGCGGAGCCAGCACCTCTCTCTCTCTCTCTCTGCCCCAAAGCAGATCCTCGGAGGTGGGAGACAAAAGAAGAAGACAAGTGAGTAAGGTGGTAAGGGCGCAAAAGTGCACGCAACATAAGGTAATGCACACTGGGGGCACATGGGAACCAGGTGAGACAGGTACGTTCCTACCGTACGCCCCCCCCCCCCCCCCCCCACCAGGTAACCTACATTGCCCTCCCTTACCCCTTACTGTATCCACAAAACACAACACTACCCATAAACATCTACTTTACAAATCAACAAACGTCCCTACTGTCTTCCTCGTTCCTCCCATAAACCAAATTCGTCTTCTCTCCCTCCTAACCAATCAAATTTGCTATTTCCACTCTCATCAAAATTTGCCATCTCCAACTCAACATCAAATTTGCCATCACCAATTCATCATCAGTCCCTCCTAAGGAGGGAGAGATGGAATCACCCCAATGTCTCATCCACGTCGTGATGCGTCTCCCCAATCCAACAGCAATTCTCATTTCCTGCACACAGAACAAAGAAACACAGGTGTGGAGTCATCATCACCACCTCAGGTAAGTGGCTGCGTATGGTGCGACAGGTTCATCAATCCTAACTATTTCCTAAATGACTTTAACAACTTTACATTACCCGGGGTCTTTCTCCTGCCAAACCATTGGCCCTCTTACACTATGGGTTCTAAAAACCAATTCCCATTGACCAAACTGTGGTGCTTTTCAATTTGGGGTCTCACTCCCCCGATTCATCTCCCGGTGCCCTCGCACAATTTCTGGGCCGCGACGTGTAGCTCTCCCAGCAGGTCTACCCACCTGCACACCTCCACCACTGCAGTTGCCTCCGAGCTTACCTGCTCCTTACCCTAACCTAACTACCTGGGGAAGGCCCTCTGGCACTCTCCCCACTCGGTGCCCTCTCTGGCACTGGGCTACCCGGGTCCGTCCTCCGGATCCTCGGGCCCCACTGACACTAACGGCTCCCAGAGCCCACCTGCGGCCTCACCTGGCCGACATCCTCACAGTGGTGGAGTGCCCAACCAACTACACACACTAACAGGCTACACGCCCAGCCATTTCCACAACACTAATGCACCCATCCACAATACCATTCTGCAACCGCACCACAAATGCCAATGTCCAACCACAATTTACCTGTACCCTCTACCTAACACTTACACTACCCGCCCCGGGTACTCGTGAAAGGGGGTCCACTCTTCCCCCATCCACACCTTCGCACCATGCACACCACTCCGTACCACTTACTCCAACTCTCTCCACACCACTCATTCCAATACTCCATGTATTCCACACACCTGCACTTGCACACCTGTGCTCTCATACTTGGTGCCGCCTGCACCCTTCTCTCCCCCAAGCGCATTCGCGCTGATCCACAACACTCACTACTCATACACTGCTCCACACACCTGTCCAGTTCTCACACAGCATCATCTCATCTAACTACTCCCCTCTGAAACTTGCGCTTCCCAGTCGTCCCTTTAAACTATTGCGCTCCCACGTCATTATAATCCACACTAATCTACCTGCGTCCCCCACTATCAGTTATCAGTCACTATCTAATCTTAACGTCACCTAAGGTCATCTTCGCTAGATCCCTATCAATATCCTAACCCACCCGGGCTAGTTTTCACTGCCATACACCCCATAAACTATTGCGCATTTGCCCCACTTTGTGAGGGATGACAGAGTTGCCATCCCACCACATCGGGCATCTCCCACTACCAATTTCGCTCGTCAAATTCAACAAATCAAAAATTTGCCAATCACTACCCATCATCTGCCAATCATTACTGCCAATCCTTTGCCAATCATCAAATTTCGTTTTTCTCTAATTTTGGGTCCAAAACACGAACCTCATCACACAGTCTACCCACTAATGCCTCTCGGTGCGCCAATTCCTGTCCAAAGCCCGGCTTCGTAAA